>NW_024104404.1:909314-1263487 GCF_003945595.2 Pipra filicauda
AAAATAATAATAATAATATCAACAACAATAAACTCAAGCTAAATGGGATGTAGTCATGCTAGGCTGGAATGACACTGGGTGAGGAAATAGAGACTTGATACCTGGCTAGAAGAGCTTGTGCTTTGCTAAAGTTACAGTCTCTGAGCAACCTGGTCTAGTGGAAGGTGCCCCTGCCTGTGGCAGGGGGTTGGAACAAGATGATCTTTAAGGTCCCTTCCAACCCAAACCAGAGGCATGGTCTTGAAATTATTGGGTGAGGATTTGCCTTGTGTTTTATTATAGGTCAGATCGTGCCATGGTCCAAAATAACAGAGAGTCTTCCAAGAGGGAATATCCAAGGTCAAAGGCAGAGGTGTCTTTCTGGAGACCCATAAAAGCAGGTCAGAAGCAGGTGAGGTGAACTCTGCCACCAGCCTAGGGTGTATGGAAGTTTCTAGGCTGAGCCAGTTGTCCAAGTTTCACCTGTAGGCAGTGAAAAGAAGGACACATTTCTAGTGCAAGTCAGCACACCCTCAGGTGGAAATGCTGATTTTATGGGAGCCACACAAGTCACCTGGCTTTCAAAAGTCCTCAGATGCTTCTCTGTATCCCTAGGGACACAAATGCCATCAAACCTGTGGCCCATAGTGATTGTAGGAAGGGATGGATTTGAAATCCTGCAGCTCAAGAGCTGTCAGTCCGTGGTGGTGTTTGAGAGGCTCCTGCCTCTCCTTGCACAGCCGTGGCTGCCCCATCCCTGGGAGCGTCCAAGGCCAGGTTGGACAGGGCTTGGAGCAACCTGGTCAGGTGGAAGGTGTCCCTGCCCATGGCAGGGAGGTGGAACTGGATGACCTTTAAGGTCCCTTCCAACCCAAACCACTCTGTGGTACCTGATGGTATTTTACCTGAGCCTCAGGGAGTCCCCACATGTGGAGCTCAGTTACCCCAGTGAGGACAAGGATCTGCTCATCCAGGACCTCTGGCCATGGATGTTTTACCCCCTGGAAACAGAGCCATTTGCAGGTCTCCTCTTCATTTGGAAAGCGTGACTGCCACCTCAATTGCTCTGTTTTGATCCCAACAAGCAGCTGCTTGGCTGGGGATGGAGCACTGTGTGTAAGGACCACGTGTCCCTGTGCTCCTCCATATCCCAAAGGGAAGGAGGAATGAGCCATGTGGGCTGTGCTTTGGCGTCCTCTGACTATGCAGAGCTGCTGCTGCTGGTACAGGACGTGTTGTCACGGTTGAATTTACCAAAATTAAAATTTTTCCCCTTTTTCACGCAGCGGGGCCCTGTCAGGAGATACAAAAGGCAGCAGTTGGGATGCTGCAGGGATAATCCTTTTTTCCTCTCCACTCGAGCTTCTTGTGGCTCTGCTCTTTACCAGCCCAGGGAGCTGTAAATGGCTCAGCAGGAATTTAAACCAGCCCAGTGCTGCTGTGCCTGCTCAGGCCCTGCCTTTGCTGCTTGTCAGAGGCAGCTCAGTGCTTAGTCACCCCGAGTCAGGTTCTGCAGTCCAGGGCATGCTGAGAACATTCCCAGTTATTCTCAAGGCTCTCAGGAAAACCTCAACTCACTGAGAGGCCAAAGATGAAACCAGGCCAGGGCTAAACACGTAGGAGCAGAACAAGTAGAAATCAAACGAAATAAAACCCACAGAAAATGCAGGAATAGTGTGCTGAGCACCTCAGAAAATAAACTTCAAAATAGATTAAAATGTGACTAATATAAGCAATAATTTAACCTCTAGCCTGGGTTAAGTTTGACTCATGTGTAATTTGACCATCAAACCAGAGCTGCTGCTTGGTTCCAAGTGGAACCAGTGCTGAGCTATTCCCTTTCAATGCCATTTAGAGGTTGAAGGAAATAATTCCACTTGCACTAGAGATTTAACAAATAGCCATGAGGGCAAAACAGTCATTGGTATTTTAAACTGTAGGAATTTTAAGACCTTTTTAGACTAGACTGATAAATTCTTGAATGGAAAAGGAGGGAGGCAGACCCACCACTGGGTTGTACAGCTGCCTCTGCAGTGCCCAGTTTCCAGGTGCTGGAATTTAGGGATGGAGAATTCTGGGATAGTTTTTCAGGGTTGTTTTAGCATTTCCATGGGTGGGGGAGCGCCCTGTCCGTGTTTGGGGTGTCCTCAGCTCTGAAATTCTAGTTCCAAACCAAACAAAGCAAACAAAAACTTCACTGTGTTTCTGCAGAAGGATTTCTCAAGGGTATCAGGAAATGGAAATGGATACAAAAAGCCACCCCCCCCCAAAAAAAAAAAACAACAACCAAAAAAATTCAAAACTGTGTATATATCTATGTATATACATGACTATCTCTCTATAGAGGGCACTTTGCAGGAACACTGTGCTGTACTGATCTCGAAATCTCTGCCTGCCTGTGTCTCTTACACCTTTTGCATCGCTGTTCTCTTTGTTTTAGGGGAAAAAATTAGATTACACCTTGTCAAATTAAAATAACAAAAACTAAAATAGTCGAGTCTGTGTTTAAAATTGCAGAGCTGCTTGAAAAACAATTGGATTTCGATGATTTTCTGTTTAATCCTGTAAAAAGCAACAGGAAAAAAAAAAAAAAAAAGAATTACGAAAGACCAGAGATGTTCAGCCAGCCTGTCACTCAGCTAATGTGGTTTTTTAAGTGAAAAGTAACAATTATTGGGAAGGTAATGGATTTCCTCCAGACCAAATCCAAGCCTTGGGCTCATTCTTTATTTATCTACCTGTTTACTCATTTATTTTTATTTACCATGAAGGAAATGAGGAAGGAGATGGGCATGAGGAGGGGAGTATCTCGTCCTGTGGAGGGACGGAGGTCGGAAATCCAAACCCAACAGCGTTTGGCCCCAGAGGAACGAACCTGGAATTGGAATGGGAGAGGGAGGAGGAGGCAGAGGCGGCTGCACGGACACGCAGGGGCAGGGACACACCACCTTTTGGGAGGGGAGGACAGGTGTAATCTAAGCTTCACTAATAATGTAGAGGCTGCACATTATTTTGGCACCCTTTCCCTACCCCCTCCTCATTTTGGAGCAAGACGGAATGACTCCTGTCTCACCAAAATGGCCAATAATGTCCGCCTTCTCACCTCATTTGGAGCAGCAGCTTGCTGAGTGTCAAAATGTTCAATACCATTTGGTTTTGTTTGGTGCTTTCAACCAGTCACTTCACTTTCTTTCGTTTCCTTTTCCCAATTAATTTCTTCTTTAAGGTATGAGAACGTGTTTTCACTTTGAGTTGGTTTAATGTGAATCGGGGTTTGAAGTGACGGGTTCTTGTCCAGAACGTTTCTCCTTTTCCCCACCTCGCTCCTCCTCCAACATTGCTTCTCCCTGAGGGAATCTGGAAGGGGCTTAAAAAGTGCAACTGGTGGATTTCCTCAGCACAAACTGGTTGGTTGGTCCTCAGATTTCTCTCACTAGCAGCGTCCTGGGAACGCATTTTAAGGATGATGGATTCTGGTGTTGCAAATGTCAACCCTGGATCTCACAGTGTCTCTTCCGACCAGGTCTGTAAATCTGTCCCTTGCAAAAACACCTCTCACCTTGTGGACCTCTTCTTTAACAGAGTGGTGGTGGTGGGGAACCTTAACTGTGCTGATTAAGACCAAAAGAGCCAAAAATGCCACTCACACAACACAAACTGGGTTAACCTCTGCCTCCGTGAGCAGCAACAAAACCAATTGGCTTTCCAAGGGTGTGAAAAGTTATGGATCTGTTCTGTTTCTTAAAAAAGCCCGATTTGGGGTGCAGATTTGCAGTGTGAAATGCTCATCCAACAGCCAATTAAACAGACTCATAACTAACTGCACTTCAGAAATCTCCCTGTGCCTCAGAGGTGGCTTCTCTGCATCGAGATAATTCAACTTGCATCCCAAACGTCCAGCTCCTGTCTTGAAATCTGGTTCTATCAGTAAGAAGCTGTATCCTTGTTTGAAAAAAGCTCCTGGGAGTTTTTTGGCCATGGAAAATGTCTGTTTGTGTGTGCCTGCTTGTGTGTGTGTGTGTCCGTCGGGAGCTGCTGCACATGGAGCATGAACGTCCGTGTCCGCATGCGAGGTCGGCTTCGTAACCCAGGTCTGACAAAGCTGTCCTGGAAACCAAAACATCCCTGGAACTCAGGGAAGGTGCTTCTTGCACCAGGAACTGGGAGAAGTGTTAGAGAAATGTCTGTAAAGCGAGGCTGCTGCCCTATCCCAGTGTTTCATTTCCAGACAGGGCAGTTCTTTTCTTCCCGGTCCTTTGAAAGTGTTGGAAAGCAAAATGGAAAAGGAATCTCTTTCACTACGTTTTTTGCCTGTAAAATTTCCCTCTTTCAGCTGCTGTGTGTGACACCCAGCAGGACCCAGAGCTGAAATTGGTCTTGATTCTACCCTAGCTGCACTTCCAGCTTCCTTCCCACCACTGCTCTCTTCCTCCTGGACCTTGTCCTAAAGGCTGACCCAGAGATTCTCCCCTTGACAAATTCCATGTCACCAGCCAAATCCAAGTGGTGCAGCAATTAAAATAAACAGGGGCATGGTGGTGGGGAGCCAGAGATGAACCCTGTAACTACTGTGGTTGTCACAGCCCTGAGCTGTGGCAGGGATGTATCCAGGGACTCTCTGAGGTCTCCAGCATTTAACTGGAGTTATTTTCCCATCCTAGACCGGTGTGTGGATGTTGGTAGACTTGTGCACACACAGGAATGTGTAGCTTTTTTTAAACCAGGATGCACCAGGGAAGTGCTGCTGCCTGTTTTGGGCTCACCTGAGCCCTAATCCAAATTAAACCAGCCCCAAAGTGCCCTGTGACCCCACGGAGCTGACCTGCACCCCTGGGAGCTGTGAGGAGGAGGGGAGGGTTTGCTCTGCAGTTCTTTGGGAGCTTGTGTTTTGTGAGTGGATCTCTTTCTTCCCTGCCCAAAAACCACAGCCAGGAACAGTCTGCTCCCTTCAGACTCCGATTCTCAGCACTCCGCCCTACATCAGATAATGCTTTTCAGTTATTAAATTCTGGTTTGTTCTTCCTTTTTCTTTTCTTTTCTTTGTTTGTTTTTGTTGTTTTTTTTTCCTTTCTCTTTCGGTTCGGTTTTATTTCTTTGCGATTAGCTTCGGTTTGAATTAACTGTCTTGTTCTGTTCCCATGACAACTCAGTGTTTGCATCCCACCTGCCGTTGTTTGTTGCTGTTGATGCTGTTTGCTGACCGGATCTTGTCCGGATATGTCTCCCCATTCCTCCTCACCTTTCCCACCTTGCCTCCCCCTCTCCAGAAGGTTACATGCCAGCCCCTCCTCTAAAGAGTCATCCCCACCCCAGATTTGTCTGCATGTTGACCCCACTTGTTTCTCTCCAAGTTCTCTCCATCTTGTCTCAGACTGTGACAGGTGTGGTTTTCACCTGGCTCCATTTTCTGAATTGTGGTACCTCCAGAAGCAGTGGGAAGAAGGATGGAGTAGGAAACAGGGATGTACCCTCATTTTTAGGGCTGAAAGGCCTCCGCAGTCACAGGAGGGAGGAAGGAGCATGTTGCCTGATCCTTTGAGCCAGTGCTGGTCCCTGAGGTGGTAAAAAGCCCTCCTTACACCTTTCTCTGGGTAGAAAGTCACCTTCTAGTGTCAGTGGCCAGGTGAGTTTGCAGTCTCTCCCTCCACATGCTAATTCTTTCCCCAGCTGAGGGCATGCCACCCATTATCCCTGCAAATCCATGCATGCAGGAATTCTCCTCTGCCATTCCTGAGCTTCCAGTGCCACAAATCTGGAAGTCTTCTCTTCCTTGCCTCCCAGTACTGGTTCCTGGCTACTGGTACCTGCAGAAAAGAGTCTGACAGCCCAATGGGGAGACCAGACCTTGTGTGAAGATGTCCCTTGTCACCTTGCAGGACAGTGCAAGGGCTGTAGTTGGCTTTTGTTTACCAAAGCCCCACTAAATGGCAAACAGCCACTAGCTGTCCTGGCAGCGCCCTTCCCATTGGAAAAGATCCATAAAGCTGAGTGACAGCCAGGGAAGGAAGATAAATACTAGAAGACCCCAAGACATCAGTTCCAGGGGACATCTGAAAGCACTGGGACTCGGGAGGGGTGAGGGCAGGCTCAGCTCTGCTGTCCTTTGCTTTTGCATGAGGCAACGGCCACTGAGCCCTAGAGAGGTTGTTCCAAAGTTACCTGGGAATAGGACAGCAGGGACAGGTGGTTTTCAGGCCCCCAGCACTCCAAACTCTCCTGCCCCCTCGCCCACCCTGCCTGAGGGAGTTCCTGCATGGCTGTCCCTGGAGCTGGAGGAATCCTGCACTCCCACTCCCCTCCGGCTGCTGCTGTTCCTGCATTTTTCCCGGGTCCATATCCTTTTGTCTTTGCCTGTGGGATGAGACCCTGCCCTCAGCTCCCTCCCTAGGGCCTCTCTGATCCACACACGTTCTCCTTTGCCCATTCTCCTGCTTTTCCCCCTAAGGAAAGGGCCCCCACAGTTCCTCCAGCCAGCCTGGGTCGTTCAGAAAATGGAGCCAAGGAAACCACAGCCTCCCCCTTTGCGTCCATGTTCTTCCTGTGTAAGGTCTGGAAGCTGCATCCACCTCTCTGCTAAGGAGATGCACAGAACATGTCACTGTTTTCTCAACGTTAAAAGTTTCATTACCTTGTTTTTCTTATTAATTCTATTCTATTTATTATTCCGCCAGGGCTGAGATGTGACAATGTGAGCCACCACATTGGGTCACATCAGCTAGAAAAAGTATGCAGCATTAAAGTGGGTTTCCCCCTTCCCCTCCCTCTCTCTCTCTCTCTCTTCTTTCTCCCTTCCCCTCTTGTTCTCCTTCTCCTGGTCTTCCTTCCTTTCTCTGTCGCTCACTCTCTATCCAGTATCCATGTGGGCATTTGCTAGCCGCCCAGAAATTATATTTCTCTGCATTTTCCTCTCTCCTTCTCTCTTTCTCTCTCTCTCTGTCTCTCTTTTTTACCTATTTTGCATGATGTTTGTGACTCTGAGAGCTGCATCTATCGATGGAACCGTGTCAGATCTTAAAGAGGCTTCGTTAGGGTTTCTATACCCGAAAACCACAAAAATTTCATTAGAGTTTCTCATCTTTTCCACACTCTCTCTCGCTCCAGGGGGACTGTGTTCCCCTGGATGCTTCTCACACGCAGGCACCAACTAAATTCTGTCCCGCTCCGGGGACTCCCTCTCCTCCCTTGTTTACCACTTTGCCTTTTACTTCTCGAGTGGTGTGTCTGGAATTTGGGGATGTGACACTTCTCTCTTTGTTGAATTCTCTGGGTCCAACAAGGCAAAACGTTGAGAAGTTTCCATCTCCATCCCAACCTTCTCCTCGCCCCCACCCCACCTCTGCAGCATCCCTGGGTGGGAGAGGGCCCCTCTCTGGAGACGGAGGGGGCACCTGGACCACGCTGGGCCGTGGTGGTGGACGGGCTGTTCCCTTTGGGAGGAGGTGATCCGGGGTCAGACTCCACTGGGAAAGGGGAGGAGCAGGTTCCCGGGGTGTGGAGCGGGGAGCTGGGGGCCCCAGCGGCCACGGAGGAGATTTTTGGACGCTCGCCATGCCAGCTCTTGCCAGTAAAGATGAGAAATTGCTAATAAATTTTTGTGTATTTATCTGTGCTGTGATGGGTCTAATCTTGATCAATGGAACCCTGTTGCTATGAAATATCGCTTTTATGTCTATATTCTATATATTGTTTGTGAAGTACAAATTTATTTGGAGTTTAGTTTTTTTTTTCGGTTTTCGATTTTTTCATTTCTTCGTTTTTTCGTTTCGTTTTTAATGAAGGAAGAAAATAAACGATGACAAACCCCATCTGTATTTAAATTACCTTTTGCTCTTTTTTCTTTTTTCTCCCTTCTTTTTCTTTCCTTTCTTTCTCTCTTTTTTTTTGTTTTGTTTTGTTTTGTTTTTTTGTTTTTTTTTTTTTGTTTTTACTTTATTTTGCTTTTTCGGTTGTTTTTTTTTTTGTTACCTCTGTGCGTCTCGTCCACAGTTCGCCGTGTGGCCCCTCGCTTCTCCATCTTACCTGTCAGCCATGAAATCATGCCCGGGGGCAACGTCAACATCACGTGCGTGGCCGTGGGTTCGCCCATGCCCTACGTCAAGTGGATGCAGGGAGCGGAGGACCTGACGCCCGAGGATGACATGCCCGTGGGCAGGAATGTCCTGGAGCTCACGGACGTCAAGGACTCCGCCAACTACACGTGTGTGGCCATGTCCAGTCTGGGAGTCATAGAAGCCGTTGCCCAGATCACGGTGAAATGTAAGGGAGCGTGAGCACGGCCAGAGCGAGCGCGGGGGCCCGGCTGCACGCGGGGGAGCGGGCACGGGGCGGGGGGCGCGGGCAGGGCACGTGGCAGAGGGTCTGAGCATGTGGGCACAGCACACCCGGGCACTGTGCCTGTGCATGGGAGCGTTTGTGGGATGTGGCACGAGTGGGAATGTTGGGTCCTGTGTTGTCGTGTGCCTGCACGGGGAGAGCCTGGGGCTGCCCGAGCTGCACGAGAGGAGTGTGGGGGCACAGTCCTGCATGGCCAGCTGCTCGTGCACGAGTGGGTGTGTGCATGGAGAGGGACACGGTCCTGCATGGCCAGGTGTGTGTGTGCATGGAGAGGGACACGGTCCTGCATGGCCAGGTGTGTGTGTGCATGGAGAGGGACACGGTCCTGCATGGCCAGGTGCTCGTGCACGAGTGGGAGATGGAGAGGGACACAGTCCTGCATGGCCAGGTGCTCGTGCACGAGTGGGTGTGTGTGTGCACGGAGAAGGGCACAGTTCTGCATGTACAAAGGTGCTTGTGCACGAGTGGGGGTGTGTGTGTGCACGGAGAAGGACACGGTTCTGCATGTCCAAGGTGTGGGAGATGGAGAGGGACACCGTGGCTGCATCGTGGGCGTGTGGGTGCCTGGCTGCACGTGTGCAAATCCACGTTTTGCTACCAGCCTGTGTGTACATGTGGAGGTCCGTGGCCATGGGCAGGGACACAGACTTGTGCACCCCCAGTGCCGTGTGCTGCGATCTGTGCATGTGTCCTCAGGGATCCCACGCACAAGGAAACCCACAGTGAAGGGGAAGCTGGTGGCTTGAGACCTTCCCTCGCTTTAGGACACCTGAGGTGTTTGTTGTGAAGAGAAGTGTGGCTCCAATCCCTGCATGCTTGTGTCTGTCCTGGCATATGAGGCTGGCTGGGCACTTTGCAAGGAGCCTTGGATGGCTTGGAGCCTGCATGCCATCCTGTTCCAAGGTTAGAGATTCAGCCAAGGCCCTGAGGATCTCTGGCATGTGAACCCTTGCAGTAGAGCTTAGTTCCAGCATCTTAGTGGCCGTTGTTGCCTCAACAAGACGGGGAATAACCCCAGCTTCCAGCTAGTGATTCCCAAGAGGAGCACGGGTGCCATCTTCAATCTATTCTATCCTCAGCAGGGGAGTATTAAACCCAAGCAGGAAGCCCCTGAGGTTGGGTGAGTGTAGAGCTCTGTGTGAGCTGGTGTCTGCTCCGAGTGCTGGTGTTGCCCACGAGGGATCTGGGAGAGACGGGGTGGGAAAGGATGCGGCGGGTGGGGGATGAGAGGAGAAACACACTGGAAAAGGGGAGGGATAAAGAAAAACAATTGTGTTGTATCAGTGATCTGCCTGAGGAAGGTCTGACAGGAGAGATGAGCAGGGACTAGTGATTCTTGTCATGACACTCATCCTGAGCTTCTGCACAGGGAGTGGGCTCTTGTGCCAGCAGAAGGATGCCTGGGGCTGGACTCAGGTCCTCTTTATTTTCCTGAGTGTTTCCTTCCTTCCCTGTCTTATCCTCTCAATTTAAAAAGCTATTGTGAAGGGTAGATGGCTTCTGCTTCCAACTCTCCCATCTCCTCAGATAGGGAATCTTGCCCTGCTGGTGCCTTCTGCCTTTTGTCATTTTATTTGAATCCTGTTCTTTCTTACGTTGCTGCATGTGAGCATCCACAGCTCTCCAAGGCAGAAGATGAAAGGAGAAATCAAAGTTTTATTGGTCTAGAGAAGACTGGCTTCAAAGCCAAGTTGGACAGGGCTTGGAGCAACCTGGTCTAATGGAAGGTGTCCCTGCCCATGGCAGGGGGGTGGAACTGGATGGTCTTTAAGGTCCATTCCAACCCAAGCCAGTCTGGGATTCTGTGGTAAGATGAGGTTGGAAAGGGTCTAAAGAGTGTAGTGAGGACAACACATAAAGCTTGAGGACAGGTAAAGCTAGAGAAGACTTAACACTTGCTGTTAAAGCTGTTGAGCATCGTGCAGTCCCCAACAAGCTCCAAGGGGAGTCATCTGGCTGAGGGAGAGGGAGATGAGTATTAACACACCTTTGTGGCTTCAGAGGAAGCACTCCCAGAATTTATGGGGCTTTGTTCTGAGGAGCTCAGCCCACGCTGTGCCGCTGCCTCCTGCTGAAGAGGGGGAGGTTCAGCAGTGGCAGAGCCGTTCGGAACATCTGAGTGTGTGCTGGGAAGGAGCTCCTGCGAAGCTGCTTCCCTTCCCTGCCATGTGAGCCGGCGGATGTGCAGCTGAAGTCTGAGCTAATGATTCCAGATGTTTAGCTGAACGCCTTCCCTTTGATGGAGCAGTTTAAGGAGGATAATAGAGTGTATAACTAGGTTCATAATATTCCAGCAGCACTCTCCTGAGCTGCCGTGATTGGTGCTGTGCCTCCGGCTCCCGCAGCCCTAACCAGCCCAATTAGGCACCATTTCAGCATTTGTGTTTGTTTGGTTTTTTTTAAATGCCTGTTCTTCCTGATTCTCAGCACTTCCCAAGGCTCCCGGCACTCCAATGGTGACAGAGACAACAGCAACAAGTATCACCATCACCTGGGACTCTGGAAACCCAGACCCCGTGTCCTACTATGTCATTGAATACAAGTCTAAAAGCCAGGACGGGCCGTACCAGATCAAGGAGGACATCACCACCACGCGCTACAGCATCGGGGGGCTCAGCCCCAACTCCGAGTACGAGATCTGGGTCTCTGCAGTCAACAGCATCGGGCAGGGGCCTCCCAGCGAGTCGGTGGTCACTCGTACTGGGGAACAAGCTCCTGCCAGTGCCCCCCGGAACGTGCAGGGCCGGATGCTGAGCAGCACCACCATGATCATCCAGTGGGAGGAGCCGGTGGAGCCCAACGGGCAGATCCGTGGCTACCGCGTGTACTACACCATGGAGCCCGACCAGCCCGTCAGCAACTGGCAGAAGCACAACGTGGACGACAGCCTGCTGACCACGGTGGGCAGCCTGCTCGAGGATGAGACCTACACCGTGCGGGTCCTGGCCTTCACCTCCGTGGGAGACGGGCCCCTCTCCGACCCCATCCAGGTTAAGACGCAGCAGGGAGGTGAGCGCCTGTGTCACTGCCTGGGTTGCAGGAAGGAGAGGTGTTGGTTGGGTTTGGAGGTTTAGATTAGATGTTGGGAAGAAATTCTTTGGCTGTGAGGGTGGGGAGGCCCTGGCACAGGTTGCCCAGGAGAGCTGTGGCTGCCCCATCCCTGGAAGTGTCCAAGGCCAGGTTGGACAGGGCTTGGAGCAACCTGGGCTGGTGGAAGGTGTCTCTGCCCATGGCAGGGGGTAGCACTGGAAGATCTTTGAGGTCCCTTCCAATCAAAGCCTTTTTATAACTCTAAATGTCTTTGATAGACCTTAAACCACTCACTGCCCAGGCAGTGGTAACACTTTGACTCTCCCTGAAGTACCCAGAACCTACTTTGTCAGAGATGAGTGGGAAACGAGCCTTTTTTTACTCTTTTCTGCAAGAGGAGCAAGACAAAGCCCTAATTGTCACAGCAGATGTGCTGAGCTGCAAACACGAGGTGTTTTATCAAAGGCTGTCACCCAACATTCTTTTCAGTGCTTGTGGCATGGGGTGCTGGTGAGGAAACCCTGCATCCTCATGGGCTTCCTACTTCCAGAATCGTGTAATACTGGGAATTAATGCGAAGGGCTGTGTTCCACACTACTGAGAAAGAGGAATATGATCCAGTGGGACACTTCATCTCCAGCAGCTCTGCACATGCTGGAGTCCTGCAGTGGGATTTAACTCCATTGCTTTAGAGGCAGGACCTGCCCACACTGCAGTGTGGCATTTTGCTGCTGACGTGCTCTTCCCACACAGGCTTTGAAGAAGAGAGGGCAGGAGCCTTCTAATTAGCCAAGCTAATGTGTTTCCTCCTGTTTCTTATCTTGCCTCCTCGGCCCCATCCGCTCCTTCTCCGTGCCAGTTCCTGGGCAGCCGATGAACTTCCGAGCAGATGCCAAGACCGAGACAAGCATCGTGCTGACGTGGAGCCCTCCACGCCAGGAGATCATAGTGAAGTACGAGCTCCTCTATAAGGAAGGAGACCACAGCAAGGAGGTGAGTCCAGAGAGGGGCAAGGCTGCGGCTGGGGAGCATCCCAGCCCCTCCATTCCCAGCGAGAGGGGAGCAGGGCAGGAGTCTCTGGGCAGGGTTCACCTCTGCTCCTTTTCGTTTGGTTTTACTTCTTTTTCTCTTCCCGCCTCGCCCACCTCAGGTGCTGAAGAACTTCGAGCCGACGACCTCCTTCACCGTGGAAGGCCTGAAGCCCAACACTGAGTATGTCTTCCGGCTGGCCGCCCGCTCGGCTCTGGGCCTGGGGGCCTTCACCCCGGAGGTCCGAGAGCGCACCTTGCAGTCTAGTAGGTGTCTCTCCTTTTCCCACCCTTCTCTGAGGGGACGACAGTCAGGGAGCCAGAGATGGTGGGCACAGGGGTACGGAGCTGGGGGGGGGATGTTGGCAGTGCTGCGGTTTCGCTGCGGGGATGGGTGAGGGGGGCACACCCTTTGGGACCTGCTCCCTTCTGTCTCACTTTGCTGGTCCAGGTAGCTGAGATGTGAGCGAGGAGCATTTTGGGGGGTGGTGGGGGGCCGGGTAGCACCGTCCACGTGGGGTGGGAGCAGCGAAGGGCTCGTGGTGCTGAGCATGCTCAGGGAGGACAGGACCCACCAGCCTGTCCCCACGCAGCCCGAGCAGCAGCCGTCGGGAAGGGGGGCACAGGCAATGGAGCAGGGAGATGGTGGGGAGTCGGAGGGAGAGGAGAAAGGGAGGTGATATTCCCAAGTCCAACGTTTTCACCGCCCTTTGGGGAAGCAGTCCTCGTGCTCTTTTCCGTGAGCAACTCCACAGCTGTGGGGAGGAAGATCTGCTGGCCCAGTGAGTGCTGGGAATGGTCCCGTTTGGGCTCCGGCAGAGTGGGAGAAAGGAGTCATGTGGAGGCAGGGAGGGGGGATATTGATGATACCAGGATGCAACAAAACGTGCTGGTTTTAGTTTAATGGATTGTCTCCCTTTGCTGTTGCCCCGGGGACAATAACCCTGGATGGCAATATTTCAACCTGGGCTTTTCACAGATCTTTGCTTTTAAATGAGGTGTTTTTTCACTGCATGAGTGGCTGTGGCAGCTGTTCTTTGTGTTTTCTGTCTCCTCTCATCTCTACTAAATCACTCCGCTGCAGTTTGGAGTAGCCGGGAGCAGAACTAACTCAGAAATGGCTCTGGTCACCAGTGTGAGGAGGGAGAGCACCCACTCCCATCCCTCAGAGTCCCTAACAAGGGGGAGCAGCAGGCTCTGGGCTGGGCTTTTTAATTGTCACATCCTGCTGTCTCTCTCTTTCCCCTTCTCCTTCTCTTTCTGTCCTCTGAGGAGTGGGAAGAAAGGGGAGTCTGTTTCTGCACAGACAGAATTCCTCACTGGGGCTTTCTCAGGCCTCCACTCCATTCAAAGATTTTTGTTTTCTTCTTTCCTTCAAATGTTTTTCCCCTTTTTTCCTTCTCTTTTTTTTTCTCCATACTCTCTCTGCGTTTCATAGGAAAATCCTTTCCTGACTCTGCTGCACATCTGCTGGTTCTGATCCCAGTGTGGTACTGTCAGAGGGAGCATCACTGTGGGAAGGGGGAAATGAACTGAAAAGACCTGAAAAATAAGTGTTAAACTTACACTCTGCTTCTGTTTTCCAAGGGGTTTCTCTCCTTGAGGTCTGTGGGGATGGGAGGAAAAGAGGGTCTGGGATTTGTTCTTTCTGGTTCAATAAAACAGGCTGGAAGAAGGGTGTGGGAGCTGATGGCAGTAGGGCTTAGTGATGCTGAAAATTTGTCCCTAAAGGGTGAGGAGAAGGGGATCTGGGAAGGGGGAAGGCTTTGGGGCTTTTTCTAACTTGGCACCTGCCCAGAACAGGGCCGGGTTTCTCTCTCTGTAGCTCAGCTTTCATAGGGAGAGTTCCATAAATTTTAACGCTCTTAAGAACATCAGCTGGGAGCTGTCAGTGTCCTGTAACACGGTGAAACATTTTTTCCTGGCTGGCTGTTGGAGGAACGAGTCAATTCTCCCTGGTCCAGGCGGCATCCTTCGGCTCACAGACCTTCTGGCTCGGGACAGGCTTTTGTGTCTTCCCTCCGCAGCTCCTTTTCCGTTCAGCTCCTCCTTGGCCCTCTCCATGCCTCTTCTTTCTTTTCTCTTCTGCTCTCTGCTTGCCTGCCTGCATGCTCTGCAGCCTGATGAACCTGCTCTCTCTGTCTGTCCCTTGCTGGGTGATGTCACACCACGATGGCATCTTGTCCCTGGAATGCCAGGTCCCCCTCCCAGCCCCCTCGCTGCTCCCCCCTCCCCGCATGTTGCAGCCCCCTGCACTGCACCCCCCTCCCTGCACCTCCCTGTCAGGGTGGCTCCTCCTGAGCATCATAACCAAAGTAAAATCCATTAAACTAAAGGTAAAGTATCTTTTTCTTCTTGAAGTAGCTGGGTTTTAACTCTTCAAGTACCAGAGACGTAGAGTGTAAAACAAATTAACAGAACTCTCATGGCTGGAAGAAGCTGGTTTGCCCTTTCTGATTAGCCATGACCTTCCCAGGGCTCCCTGGCAACTCTTCCTACTTGGAAATTTCGGGGTGAAAAGCGTGGGCAGCAGACAGGGGTGGCAGGGTGGGTGCTGTGAGGCTGCATGTGCAGGAGTAGAGGAACAATGGGGCTTTCTCACCCTCTGTTCCTGCCTAAGAAAGGATGTTCCCTCCCCCCCATTAGCTCTGCTCTCCTTCCCGTCCCCCTTCCTCACAGTACATGAAGTGAATGAAACTTATCCAAAGTCTATGGTACCTAAAGGGTTAAAAAACATGATATATTGTACAAGGTCAGTAAGGGTCATTCTTGTGGCTTGGACAGTCAACTTTAAAGCATGTAAAAGATGCAGCTCAGGTGAGTAACTGGCTGGTCTCAAGCAGATTCACAAATACAGTCCACCCTGTTGCTGCAGGCTCACCCACAGGTGTGTGGCTCTGCACACACTCACAGATGTCCTGGAGCCCATGGGAGGGTGGGGAGGGATCCCAAAATGCTGTCTGCTGGTTAAAACAGGCCAGCAGACAAAGGTGGTGCTCTCCTGGCTGGGGGCTCCTGCCCGTGCCACGGCTCCCTGTCCAGCGAAGGGGCTGGTTACAGATGTGAACTCGCAGCCCCCAGTTTGGGCTGTGGCTCTTGGCCTCCTGCAGCAGCTCCCCGGGTCCCCGTGCTGTCCCCACGTCTCCAGGGTCACACAGGTTGGGCTGGATTGTGAAGGAATCACAGTGCCATGAGCTCCCCGGGCGCGTCTCCAGCGTCAGCCAGCACTGGGCGGCTCTTTCCCTCCAGTGCTGCGGCCGATGAGAGTGACGGGGAGGGGGCCCGGGGGGGACCTGGGCCTTCTCCCATATCACACCCCCCAACCCCTCCTTTTTGACCAGAGAAAGTGCAAACCATCCCAAAAGGAGGCCTCACCTCAGGGCCTCTCGGTAGGTCCCTGTGCTGGAGTAGAGGGTGAGTGAGCGAGCGAGACACGCGCAGCAGCTGCGGTGCAGTGACCCCAGGGCCGGCTGGAGCTGAGCTCTGCTCGCTGGGGCTTTCAGAATGAGGTTCAGGATGGAAGGGTAGGTCAGGTCAGACCCTCTCTGCAGTGGGTTTCTCGGCTGTGGTGGCTTTGGCTGGTGTGAGTAAGAGAGGTGGATTTGAATATGACCAGCCTCTGCCGGGGAGAAAAAAAAAGAAGGGAATGGCATCCTGGCAGCAATGGGAGAGGGCTCAGCCTTTCCCTCCATATCTTGAAACGGACTTGAGTTGGTTCTGGGGTGTGGGAGGAGCAGTGACCTCTGTCCTGGGTAAGGTGCTGCATCAATCCCGGCAGATGGAGAGAGCCACAGGGAAGGAGATCCATCAGTGGGAATGTGCCACCCTGCTCCCTGCTCTCTGTGCTGATAGCTTAGCAAAAGAGAGCAGATTGGGGTCCAAAATTGCCATTTCTGCAATAGCTGAGGTTCTGCTGGCAGGGGGAGGACTCGGGATGACTAGTCATGGGCAGAGTGGCATTTTAAAAGCCAGTCATGTGCAGAAACCCACCAGGAGCTTGGTCTGGCCTCGTAGCTCAGTTCCTCTTGCTCTCTTGTAAGAAAGTCTTATAAGTTAGCAGTTGAAGCGTGGAAGGTAGGTAAACAGACTGGGAATGTTCTGGAAGGAGTCACTTTTATATCAGTATTATTTTATTATTATGATTTTCTTTCTGATTTTTTTTTTGTTTGATTCAAATTACTAGCCTGATTTATGTTTTATTTTCCAGTTTGTTCCTTTTGGTTTTGTTCATTTGACATATTCTGTGTTATTTTGTGTGGCCAGCCATGGCTGGGGCACTCAGCCTCCTCACTGGGAGTTGCTGAGGAGAAGGGGGTCATTCTGCCAGGTTAAAGGCAGCAATAAAACATAGAAATAGGAGGAAAACACCCCAAATATCCTACTGGGCAGGGTGCTCAGACTACAGAGGAAGGAGTATCTTTGCCCTTTCTGCAAACCCACTTCCCTCTGTCTCGTGGAGGAATGTGGAAAATGTGTGGCTCTCACTCCAGTGCAAACTGGCCAAAGGATTCAGCAGAGTCCTCAAGGCAAATTGGGCCTAAAGATCTGCTTGTGACTCAGGATGGAGGTACAAGGTTTGAAAACAACCGTTCCTCAGTTAAAGAGCTTTTTGTTAATTAAAAAGCATCAGAGGAATGAGGAGTTGTGACCAGCTTTTATCCACTACTTCTTCCAGGTGATACTTGGGGGGCTTGTAAGCTCGCCCCAGTTTCTGGCAGTGTCTGCAGAGAGTTAAAAGCTCTTTATTGCAGTTGGGTGAGATTGGATTTATAGATTTGCCTCGAAAATGGATCACACTGTGCTTCCCCGGGCTGATTGATTGTCATTAGGGATGGACAGAAGTGTGATCTAATCCCTGGAGGTGTCCAAGGTCAGGCTGGACAGGGCTTGGAGCAACCTGGTCTAGTGGAAGATGTCCCTGCCCATGGCAGGGGGTGGAACTGGATGAACTTTGGGGCCCTTCCGACTCAAACCATCCTGAGATTCCATGAATTCCCCCAAGTGCCCAGGCTCAGGTTGGAGTTCAGAAGTGACAGATCCTTTGTCCAGACTCTGCCAAGGTCTCAGACCTGTGGCATCTCCATTAACAAACCCACATTTCCTGCAGCTCTCCTGTACCTCAGGCACAGCCCTGCACGAAGAGCTGGAGCTTCCACCTCTCCCACCTCCTCACCACCCTTAGCCAGGTGTCTGCTGCCACCCTGAGAAGGTGGCTGGGCAGGGCCACACTTCCCAAGGTTTCCTCACGGGATGAACAGGAGCTGTGTAGGGCCACCCTTCCCAAGGTGCCCTCCTGGGATGTTCAGAAACACCCTGGTGTAGTTCAGGCAGTGGGAATTGGACCTGCTGCTGCTTTGGAAAATCCCACTTGGTGCCTGAATACCTCACCAAACCCTGCTGCCTCCCTCCTTCTGCAAGTGTTTTCTCCAAACCCTCCTCTCTGAACACACCATGGGCTCATTGCTTGGCAGTGTCCTGGGCATTCCCACCGTGGGATTTGGCCTCCTCCAGTCTGTGGACAACTAATCGCTTCCATCTGGAGGTACAAACTCTTAAATTTAAGCCTCCTGGCAAAAGACTTGCTTTTCTTACCTAATTTTCACAGATCTCTTCAAAGAAATTCAAGATGCCAGAGACTGAGGTTGGAAAAAAGTACTTTCCCAGCCAGGGCAGGATTTGCCAGACTGATGTAAAACAGGGAGCCAAAGGAAAGGGCTTTTATAGGATGCAGCTGGGTGCTTAGTTTGTGCCAGCCATGCTCAGTGGAAGCAGCAGGACCCCTCTTGGCGAGCCCACTTGCTGCTTTAGTCCTTTGCTTTGCACCATTTCAGTTTTGATGCCCCATTTAATTTCCGTTGGCTTTTTTTTTTTTTTTAAAAAAACACCCTCTTCGTTTCAAAAAAAAAAAAAAAAAAGGCAACAACGACAACAACAAACAACAACAAAAAAAAAAGCTCTCTCCTCTTTTAATTTTATCTTCCTAAACCAAATTTTCGTACGTTTTATTTTAGATTTTTTTGTTAGATTTTTTTTTTTTTTTTCCTTTTTTTTTTTTATCTTATCTTTTTTGTTTGTTTTTTTTTTCCCCCCTCCTCCTCCTCCTCTTTTTCCCCCTTCCCCCCCCCCTCCTGAATTTCCCCCCCCACCCCCTCGTAGAACCGTCTGCCCCCCCTCAAGATGTAAAATGTGTCAGCACACGATCCACCGCCATTCTGGTAAGTTGGCGGCCGCCTCCGGCCGAGAGCCAGAACGGCGTCCTGGCTGGATACAGCGTCTACTATCGAGCGCTGGACTCGGAGGACACGGAGCTTAAGGAGGTGAATGATATCCCCCCAACCACCAGTCAGATCCTTCTGGAGTCCCTGGAGAAGTGGACGGAGTACCGCGTCACGGTGGTGGCTCACACGGAGGTGGGGCCGGGCCCGGAGAGCTCGCCGGTTATCGTCCGCACGGATGAAGATGGTAATTGAGCTTCTTCTGGGTTTTCCCCCTCCCCGAGTCCCCTGGGGAATTCGTGGCCCTGGGAATTCGTGGCCCTGGTTCCTGTGCCAGCAAGTCCCTTCCCATGGCTCAGGTCCTTTCTCATGGCTCCGGTCCCTTCCCATGGTTCAAATCCCTTCTTACGCCTCCTGTGGTGTGAGACCAAAGCTGGAGGGGGATCACACCCAACCTCCAGTCCCCAGCGGGCCCATTACTTTGTGTTGGCACACCAGGCAGACCCAGAGGAGGAGTTAAAGTCCTTTGCCCCTGCAGGATGTAGCACTGGTGAAGCTGTTTGTGCCGTGGCAATAGATGGGTAGCTGGTGATGCCCCAGAGAGGTTGGGACCACTGGGGTGATGAACACAAAGCTGTGAGTTGCCCTTTGCTGCCATCTCCCTGAGCCCTCTGAGCACTGGGGTCTGGAGGGTTGTCCTGCCCTGCTTTAGGGCATTTCTCAGACTTCTGGGGGGCTTTTTTAACATCCAGCTGCACCACTGTCCCTGAAAAGATGCCCTTACTGAGCCAGGATCAGCTGAGGCAGCAAGGCACCAGAATCAGAGGAGACCGCTGCTGCCAGAAACTGGTTTCATAGAATCATGGTATATCCTGAGTTGGAAGGGATCCACAAGGATCATCCAAGTCCAGCTCTTGGTCCTGCACGGCACAGCCCCAAGAATCCCACCCTGTGCCCCAGAGCACGTTTTAAAATATTAAGAGTTCTTCCCACACATTCCCTGTTACTAGCTCCTCCTTAAGTCAAAGTTTTGGTTACTAGTAGAAAGGAGGAATCTGTTAAAGTTTCCAGAAACCTTCAGTGATAACAGGTCAGTGGCCCCACTCAGAGACTTGAATTTCCCTGGTATTTCTACAGTAAAATAAAACCAGGAAAAAGCAGGAATGTGTGCATGAAGGGAGAGGAGCACCCTCCCTGTGAGGGTAGGACCTCAGATAATATAGGTCAAGTAAATAACATAAGGAAATCTCAAACTTCTCAGGTGTTCTTCCTCTGTCCCAAATCAAAAGAATTTATAAAAAAGCATCAGGTTTGTCCTCAGTGTTGATCCTGTTTCTCTGAGCCTCTGCCCACACCCAACTGGACCCTCCCAAAGGAAGTGGGGTGTTCTTGCAGATTAAGCTCTCATACCCTGTGTTGTAGTTGTTGTCACTATTATTATTGTTATTATTTCCAAAAAATCAACCAAAATTCTATCCAAGACATCTTTTGTTTGCTGTCCTGAGATTCTGCAGTGGTTATAAGCCACCTGCCCTGCCTGAGAGACTAGGGAGCTCCAAGGGCAAGTCCCCCTCCTGATCCTCTCCACCCTGACCTCCCACGGGCAGGACCACAGCTTTCCTGGCTTGTTAGAAACTGCCTTTGCCCTTGGAATGGGATCTGGAACTGTATTGGCTCCTTCCATCTGAGCAAACTGGGCACAGAGGAGCATGTGGAAGGATGGCTGGATGATGAGGTGGACCTGTTCCCTCCAGACCTCCAAGCCATGAAGATTAGGTCCCCTAGAGCTTCTTCCCTGTTTCACTGGGTAGGACTGGTGATGGATGATGAGATATCCGGTTGGTTGAGTCTCCCCTTCCTAGTTGGGTAGGTCTCCCCCTCCTAGTTTGGTAGGTCTCCCCTTCTTAGTTTGGTAGGTCTCCTCCTCCTAGTTTGGTGGGTCTCCCCCTCCTAGTTTGGTGGGTCTCCCCTTCCTACTTCAGTAGGTCTCCCCCTCCTAGCTGGGTAGGTCTCCTCCTCCTGGTTTGGTAGGTCTCCCTTTCCTAGTTTGGTGGGTCTCCCCATCCTACTTTGGTGGGTCTCCCCTTCCTAGTTGGGTAGGTCTCCCCCTCGTCTCTGGGCTGCAGATTCAGGCTGTGCATGTCCCGTAGGTGCACTGACAGGCTCCAGCCAGGAATCCCTGAGTGACTGTTCCCCCTTCCTTCCCTTCCTCGCAGTGCCCAGTGCACCACCTCGGAAAGTGGAGGTGGAGGTCCTGAACTCAACTGCAATCCAAGTGTTCTGGCGCTCTCCAGTCCAGAACCGCCAGCACGGCCAGAT
The DNA here is from genome assembly GCF_003945595.2 of Pipra filicauda. NCBI lineage: Eukaryota > Metazoa > Chordata > Aves > Passeriformes > Pipridae > Pipra > Pipra filicauda. The sequence continues at coordinate 930,220 of NW_024104404.1, forward strand.
CCGGGGATACCAGGTGCACTATGTCCGGATGGAGAACGGAGAGGCCCGGGGGCTGCCCCAGATCAAGGACATCATGCTGGCTGATGCCCAGGTAAGGACCCACCTGCTCCAGTCTCCTCTGGAATCCTTGAGGGGGTGGGTGCTGCGGCTGCCGTGTCTCGTCCCGAGCACCATAGCTGGAGAAGGCAGATGAGAACCTGTGACAAGGTCTGTGTTGTCTCTCTGCAGTTCATTTGTGCTCCCAGGCAATAGTTACTTGGAAGAGTATGAACTGCTGTCCCAGCGCTGAACTAAATATCATCCATCCTCCCCGTGTCTGGGAATTTTTTTAATTCAGGCAGAGGCCACAGTGGAATCTACTAATTTTTCCCACTCTACTTCTTCCTTCATGCTGGCCTGGTAACTTCTGACCTTGTGTGGCTGCTTGCTCAGGGGCTCCTTCCTCATGCTGTGTCTCTGTCTTTCCCTTCTTTCCCCTCTTGTATTCTCATGTGCCAAACCTCTCTTGTTCTCTGCCCAGTGGGAAACAGATGACACTGCTGAATACGTAAGTAAACCAGTAAAAATCCTCTCCCATCCTGGTTCTGTCCCTTCCCTTCTCCCACTTCCTGTTGTGGTGTGATATTTTCCTTTTCCTTTATTTTTTTTGCAGTGCCTGTGTGCCTGTTTTAGAGCCTGTTGGTGGTGTTCCCATGCATTGTCCCCACCCTGTCACTATGATCTGTGACCCTCTGTGATCGTGTCGTTTGTCAGCACGCTGCAATCCCACAGGGTTTTCCCTTTGGCTCCCAGGGAAAGATGGATCTACTGCTGCTCCTCCATGGGGAAGCAGATGGGATCTTGAATTTGGGACTGCCTTGAACATGTCAGTATCCTAAAATGGTTTGGGTTGGAAGGGACCTTAAAGACCATCTTGTTCCACTCCCTGCCATGGGCAGGGACACCTTCCACTAGACAAGGGTGCTCATGTGGGCTGGTCTGCAACACCTCTGTGTCTGGAAAAGATAGTTAGGCTGGGAAGCACTGGGAATTCATAATCCATGAGTCACGAGCTGTAAACAAACAGGGCATAAACAAACACTTTGTGCCCTGAAAGGGCCAAGATTCTTAAAAACTCATTGATACAAAGCACTGAATCACTATTGGTGCTTTTACTTGTAAGTACCTTAAAATCAGCCTGGCTGTTTGGCATTTGCTATTTCTGCTAAAATGATAAATGTTTTCCATAATCTTGCAGCTACAAAGCAGCAGGAGAAAGCATTTCCTCCTTGGAATGACAGGGTCCTAAGATAACACACGACTAAACTGACTGTATTTGTGTCTCCTGGAGATTGCCAAGTGCCCTACAGAAGCGAGGGGGCCTCTTATTTTTGTGATGGAGAAACTGAGTCTCCTGAAAGGCAAAGCCCCTTGCTTAAAATCTTAATAAAACTCAGTGGCAGGTGTGAAAGCAGAACAAGTTCTTGACTTCCAGAAGACGGACCTGTCCCTGCATCCTACAGCTTCCAGACCCATTGATCAAAATCCCACAGTTCTGAAGTTCTGCTGTTCCACTCCCTGCTCACCTTTGGGGAAATAGTTATTTTCAGGATTAACAAATTCTTCCCAAGTGCTGCCCTGAGATTTAATATCAAAAGCATGAAGGGGTGGTAGAGGAAAGCCATAAAAATGCACAGTATTCTCATCTCCCTCCTTTCCGAGGCCTTGGGGAAAACCCTGCTGCATGTGCTGTCATCCTGTTTGATTTAGCACGGGTGTTCCTTTTCCAACACAGCCCTTTGAAGGGCTGGGTCCCTCCTGGAGAAGGGCTGTTCTTCAGGCCAGTGTTCCAACAGAAGCTCCTGGGAGCCAGGTGTGGGAAGGCTGATAGAGGATGGGAAGGAGGGGGTGGGATTTAGGAGGGAGCTTTAGTGGGCGAGCTGAAAACGTTGTCTTGCACTTTACGTTCAAGCAATCCCTTTAATATTGTGAAGGCATTAAAAATATCTCTGAGGAGAGAAGAGAGGGGGTAATGGTGAAAAAAATGTAATCTCCCTGAAACCTCTGAGCCCTCCTCTGAGGCTGCACAGTGGAGAGGAAAGCTTTGAAGGGAGCGACGGCGTTTGGATGCTGAAGTGGTTTGTGTAGAAACAGGGAATGTGTGAGAGGTAGATCTGGAGGAGAACGCCTTGAACAGGGCCCTGTAGAGCCAGGCTGTGTTCACAGAGGTGTGTGTGCCTCATCCTGTGGCTCTCTCTCTCCTGCCAGTTCCCACAGCTCCAGTCGCCCCAGAGTGTCTCGTGCTTTCGGATTCAGTGTTTTCCTGCATGCTGGAAAAGGGCTCAGACTCCTGCAAGGAGGAGAGATCTGCCTGTGTGTGTGGGCCCTAATACTGACAGGGTTTTCCTTTGGAATCTTGCAAACAGGAAATGGTCATTGCTGGGCTCCAGCCAGAGACTTCATATTCCATCACCGTCGCCGCCTACACCATGAAGGGAGATGGTGCTCGCAGCAAGCCCAAGGTGGTCACCACCAAGGGTGCAGGTGAGAGCCTTTTCCTGAACCACTGGGATTCATCCCTTTCCTAAAGCCAAGGTGCTCTTTTCTCCAGGCTCACCTTCTTTTCTCCCACTCCCTTCTTGAAGGACAGACTTGCAATAAGTGCTGTGCTGCCCCAAATTAATTCCAGCAAAGCACAAACCCCTTTATTCCTCACATGCAGCCCTCAGCAGATGTCACAGTTTTCTGCCCAGTGCTGCAGGAAGCCCAGGCACACCCAGAAATGCAACAGGGGATGAATTCATCACTTTTAATCTCTCGTTCTGTAACTTCCAGTGCACCAGCAGTACAGAGACTCTGCCTGGTGTGACACTGGAGGGACTGGGTAGGAGTGCTGGGGCCAGGAGAGGCAGAGCTCTGCTGTTGTGGTGGGGACTTGCAAAGACCTGAAGAGCAGCAGGAGACAGTGGTGGCTTGTCCTCCCACTCTTCTCTTCTGGCATCATGTCTGAATATACATCCCCTGTGTTCAGGACTAGCAGAGGGAGAAGTAGTGACAGTATTGACCTTTCCTGGCTCACATTTCGGGGACCTGGGCTCTGCCTGCACATACCCAGGTTCATCCCTCCTTTGACCTTCCTGGCACAGTCCCTGCCAGCCTCAGTACAGACACTGGTGCCAAGCCAGGATGGCAGGGCCTGAACAGAGGAATGACAAAGGGCAGCAGGGTGCCCCTTGCTCCCCCAAACAGCTGTGCAGCAGGCAGAAAGGACAGGTACACACATCCCCTGCCCTCGCAGCATCTGGGGGTTCTGCTCTCATGACTTAAACCCCTGCTCTGCTTTGCAAGCAGGGCTTTGTGCAGTGAAGGAAGACCTGGAGCTGTCCCTCACCCAGCCCATCTCTTGTTGGACTGTGGTTACCTTCTTTCATTCCATTTTGCTCATGCTCTTTCTTTTTTTCCTGCTTTCAAGTGAGGGCTTTCTCCCCTTTACACTTCTCTGTCTGTAACTTCCCAACCCTGATAATCTGTTTATTCACTTCATAGTTCTGGAGCTGTTGTCTTCACCTTGCCCGTAGCAGCTGCATAAACTGACATCATCCCTTGTTTCTGGGAGAGCACTGCTGTGCCTCTGCAGGCATCTAAGGCCTCTGCCAGCACTGCAGAATTAAGCTGGAAACCTCTGTCCATGCTCCAGAGGCAGCTCAGACACTCAGCCCAGTGTGCAGGACAGAGAGCTCGGGAGCCCTTCCTGGAACACACAGGGCTGGAGCTGCCAGTGCCCTCCCTGTTCTTGCCTTTTCCCTGCCCTGACTCACATCCCCATCTCATTTCATGTCCTTGTTTAGACAAGTGGGTGGGATTTCAGCCTTTCTCTCCCCTCCTGCCTCCCCTGCCCAGTTCAGAGACTGGTTCACAGGAGAGGGAGGTTGCTTTCCAGGACACAGCTCCTGCAGGTGTCACCTTTGGTGCCAACTCTCAGGCTCCTGTGCTCACCCCTTGCAGTGTCACCGTGCTGTGAGAAGCCTTTTCCTTCGCTCACCCTCTTCTCCTTCCCCTCCAGCCATGCCCATGTTTCTCCTCACTAGTTCTCTGGTTCTCTCCTCTCTTTTCCTTCTTCCCAAAGCTCTCCAGCCTTTCCATTTTCCTCTCTCAGAGCCTTTCTCTCTGCCTTGCTCCCTTGTCAGTCTCTCTTGTCACCCTCCCTCATCTCTCCCCATTAGGATTTGCAGTGCAGGTGATCTGTCACAGAGAGATGTTTTCTCCAGCACAGCAGCTATTACCCAAAACTCAATTTCCCCCAATCTGAAATAGCTATTTAAAAAAAAAAAATCTTCCAAATGGCTCTGTAACATTCTTACCTTCTTTGCAGTGTTGAGTCAATACACTTTCTGAGAGGAAAGATTTCTTTCTTTATCATTCAGGGCTGGGGGCTGAATTTAAATACAGTAATACATCCAATTTTCTCCTTTACTGTCCAAACCAATTGCAAAATAAAACACTTCCCTCCACTGCGCTTTCTTTTCACCTTCCTTCCAAACAATATTTGTTGTGCAGATGTAATACTTTCAAGCTCAGCTGATTATAGTAACATTTGTGATAAAAACTGAAACATAAAGGTAATGGCGTTGTTTTTCTCTTTAATGTGTTCCTTGGGCATTCCCAAGGGAGGAGGCTGCCTCTCCCAGCTCCTTCCCTAGCCATCCTTTGGCAGTTTGGAAGGAGTAAAGCATTTGTTTCAGAGACAGACCTTCATCCTCGTGTTCAGGTGTCAGTGGAGGCATCAGACAGAAGGGGTTCCCCAGTTTTTCCCTGTCAGGATCCTGCATCCTTCCCTGCTCCCTCTGTCAGCCACTCCAGCATTCCAACCCTCACCCTTCAGCTGGGCTTAAGCTGGGAGAGCAGGATGGGGTCTCTCCCAACTCCATTCTTCCTTCTCCTGCCCGACCAGGAGAAACACCAAGGCGGAGAGGAGGGAATTAGGTCTCTAATAGTGGAGCTGAGTGTCAATGACGCGTGAGCTGCTGGAATTAATGCTCTGCTTTCTCCGCCTTCGGGAACCTCTGGGCCTGCACGTGTCATTTAACTGTGGCTGTGGGCTTGCTTGGCAGTCAGGCAGTGCCAGGGCTCATTAGGCAGAGACATGGCACTGCTGAGCTCCCCCAAATCCCCCCAAATGCGGAGGAGCTCCCTGACAGGTTAAGGAGGAGCTCGCTGGAAACACCCCAGCACTTGGAGGGCTTCTCACTTCCTCCAGAGGAGAAAAACCGCACGGAGGGAGCAGCAGCTCTCCCTGCCCTCTGTCTTGCACAGATTTTGGGCTCTGTTTCCACTCTCTGTGCTCCCTTCTGTACCCAACTGGGCAATGAGCTGCCTGCCAGCCTCGCTGAGCTGGCCCTGTGCCTGCTGCTCGGGACCTGGGGCTGCCCAGACTTCCTTCCCCATCCTTCATTACTTCACCCTCAGCTGCTCTGGACTTCCCAGCCTGAGCCAATCTGTTCCAGTCTCTTTCTGCATGAGTTGGGCTGTGTAATGGAGAGAGAGAGAAAAAGGACAGGAGTTTGGGGACTCCAGGTTTGTTCTTCCCTGCTCTAGGAAGCAACTGGGACAGGAGGCTGGGAGTCAGGACTCCTGAGTTTGTTCTTCCCAGCAGTGGGAGGGTGTGTGGTCCAGGGATACGGGAGGAGCTGTGCACATCTTTCCATCCTGAGCACAGGAGAGAAAATAAATCCAGAAATGTGTCAGTACCTCACAGCTGACATGTTGGCAGTGCTCCTCATTTCCTAAACTGGATAGACACCATCCACCTGCACAGGGTGGGTGAGAGCAGCTTGGGCTACACGGGAATACCCTACGGCACACAGAGCCCAGCTGGAACACTGCCACTGGCTTCAGGACCCTGTTGCTGCAGCTGAGGAGTCTCTTCATCCCCTCTCCCCTTGTCCCACCTTTGGCTGAAGATATCTCTCTTCTCTCTCCTAGTCCCAGGAAAGCCCATCCTGTCTGTGCACCAGACAGAGGAGAACACTCTCCTGGTGAAATGGGAGCCTCCGTTGGACGCGGAAGGCCAGGTGTTGGGCTACCGGCTCCAGTTTGGCCGCAAGGACGTCGACCCTCTGGCCACCTTGGAGTTCTCGGCGCTGGAGGATAAGTACACGGCTCCCAGCATCCACAAGGGCGCCACGTACGTGTTCAAGCTGGCCGTGAAAAGCCGGGCTGGCTTCGGGGAGGAAGCTGTGCAGGAACTCACCACCCCCGAAGACATCCCCAAGGGTTACCCCCAAATCCTCGAGGCGAGCAACGTCACTGCCATGTCGGTGCAGTTCGGCTGGCTGCCCCCCGTGCTGGCCGAGCGCAACGGAGCCATCGTCAAATACACCGTGGCCTACCGGGAAGCCGGTTCTCCCGGCAACCTGCTGGAGAAAGACCTGCCCCCCTCCCCAGAGAACTCGTACACCCTCAACGGCCTCAAACCCAACACCGCCTATGATGTTAAAATCCGTGCTCACACCAGTAAAGGCCCCGGGCCCTACAGCCCGACCGTCCAGTATCGGACGTTCCAGCTGGATCAAGGTAGGACTTACCGGTTTCTCCTCCCTCTCTCCCCTTGTATCCGGGGCTGGTGCCGGGAGGCAAGAGAGCTGGAGAGGTCAGGCCAGGCTCAGCCAGGCTCGTGAGTAAATGCAAAGCATTGTGGTGTCACACTCAGTCCCTCCGCTCCTCTCTGCCTTGTGCCAGGTAAGTCCCTTTTACCACTTTCTTCTAAGTTAAGTCCGGACACCTTCTGTCACTGGCACCTGGAGGGGGGGGCCAGTCGCTACACACAGGTGGGAAGAGCCTTTTCTTCAGCTTTTGCAAACAGCCAAAATTAAAGAGAAAACTAAAACAAAAAAAAAAAAAACAACACCACGCTCAGACCGTGAGCTGGGATGGGTTTCCTCACCTGAGCATGCTCAGCCAGCCAGCACCTCGTTCCTGCAGCAGCCACCCAGGCCCAAAAGTGTGGGGGCAAAGCCACAGGCCCTCCCTGGGGTTAGGCAAGGGAACAGGGAGCACTGGGAGATGGACCTTGGCAAAACTCAAGCACAGTGTGGAGGAGGGAACAATCCCTTCCATTCCGGCAGCCGCAGCCAGACCCAGCCTGGCAGAGCCCTCTTCCAGCGCCTGACATTCTCTTCCTTCTCTTTCCTGCTCTTCCTTCCCTCTGCTACCTTTTCTTCTCCTTTCTCCCCTTCCTCCTCACTTTTTTCTCCACAGTTTTACCCAAAAACTTCAAGGTGAAGATGGTGACGAAGACATCCGTCCTTTTGAGCTGGGAGTTCCCTGAGAACTACAACTCTCCTACCCCATACAAGGCAAGTGGAATTCAGGAGTCAGATCTGTGTTTCTTCCCAGTTTCCTGGAAATCTTGTCTGTTGGGTTGAATAAGAAGTTGTAAGAGGCAAGAATTCTGGATTCCTGCCTCAGATATGGGCAGGTAATGGTTGATCAGTACCTCAATGAAGTGGGCTGGAAATCAGGGCTGTTGGGTTGCATTTCCATCTCTGTTACCAAATCCTCACTTCCCCAGACAAGTTACTTTTCGGTCAGGAAGAATTTCCTCATGAAAAGGGTTGTTAAAGTTTGGAAGAGGCTGCACAGGGAGGTTTGGAGTCCCCATCCCTGGAGGTGTCCAAGGAATGACCGGGCATGGCACTCAGTGCTCTGGGCTGGGTGACAAGGTGGGGATCAGTCACAGCTTGGACTCGATGATCCTGGAGGTCTTTTCCAACCTAAATAATAATTTTTCCATTTTCCATATTCATTTCTGGATAAAAACTGCTCTTCCCAGAGGAATCTGAAGGCTTTGACCTGCATCTGCCTCGTGCAGTGGGCACAAGAGATCAAGAGCTCCCCACTCAAACACTTCTGTTCTCTGGCACAGCTGAGTGCCCTGTGTTCCCTGCAAACCAAAGGAATGGGGAGGAAGGGGAAGGAGTTTGGCTGTTTGAGCAGTATCAGCCTTGCTCATGGGACAACCTCTTCCCCTCCCACAGATCCAGTACAACGGGCTGCACGTGGACGTGGACGGACGCACCACCAAGAAACTCATCACCCACCTGAGGCCCCGCACCTTCTACAACTTCGTGCTGATGAACCAGGGCAACAGCATGGGGGGGCTGCAGCAGAACGTTGCTGCCTGGACTGCTGCTGACATGTTGTCCAAGAAGCCAGAGGTGACCCACAAGCCTGATGCCGATGGCAACGTGGTGGTGATTCTCCCTGACGTGAAGAGCTCTGTGCCTGTCCAGTAGGTCCCTGTTAAACTGCTGGTTGGGGGGGTGCTCAGTCCATGTTTTGGGGTTCAACCCTGATGGCTGGAGGCCACAGTACAAACCCACCAGTGTTCCCTCCATTTTCAGCCTTTTCCTGACTCTTGCCTTTTGGAGGTGCTTCCCAGAGCTAACAGAGAAAGCCAAAGAAATGCAAAAGGAATACATAAGGGAGACATGGGGCGGCCACTGATTCCAGCTCCTTCCAGGAATAACAATTCTGCTAAATTAAAAATAAGGGGCTTGCTGGATTGAGCCAGTGGGGCAGTTTGGGCAAACCTACATCAGTGTGTGCACTCTCTTCTTCTGTGGCTTGTGGAAGGAGTTTAATTCCTTCTGTTCCTTCTATTTCTTCTGATTATTCCCAACTCTTAGGGCTTTCTACATTGTGGTGGTGCCTCTGAGGAAGTCCCGGGGAGGACAGTTCCTCAACCCCTTGGGCAGCCCTGAGGAGATGGACCTGGAGGAGGTGAGTGTGGGCGAAACCAGAGCCAGCTGTGGGGAGAGAGCAAACATCTGTAAGGGGTGGGATGGTGAGCTGAGAGCTGGGAAGGGACCTTTGGGGTTCCTGTTCTCCACATTCAGAGTAACCAAGGTGTGGGCAGTCTGGGAGGGATGGATTGGCTCTCCTTGCCTCTCCCTTCTTGGGGTTCAGAGCGTTCCTCTGCCTCCTGCAGCTGGTTCAGGACATTGCCAGGCTCCGGCGCCGCAGCCTCCGTCACTCCCGACAGCTGGACTTCCCCAAGCCCTACATCGCTGCCCGGTTCCGCTCCCTCCCCTCCCACTTCATCCTGGGGGACATGAAACACTACGACAACTTTGAGAACAGAGCCCTGGAGCCGGGGCAGAAATATGTCATCTTCATCCTGGCAGTGCTGCAGGAACCTGAGGCCGTAAGTTGTCCCGCTCTGCTCGGCACTGGTGAGGCCTCACTCTGAGTAGTGTGGCAGTTTTGGTCACCATAATATAAGAAAGATATTAACCTCTTAGAGAGTGTCCAAAGGAGGCAACGAGGATGGGGAAGGGCCTTGATTTGAAGCCGTGTGAGGACACTGAGGGCACTTGGTGTGTTCAGCTGGAGGAGACTGAGGAGAGACCTCACTGCAGTTACAACTTCCTGGGCAGGGGCAGAGGAGGGGCAGGCACTGATCTCTGCTCTGTGGGGACCAGGGACAGGACCCAGGGAATGGCCTGGAGTTGTGTCAGGGCAGGGTTATGTTGGATCTCAGGAAAAGGTTCTTCCCCCAGAGGCTGGTTGGGCACTGCCCAGGCTCCCCAGGGCAGTGGGCACAGCACCAAGGCTGCCAGAGCTTAAGGAGTGCTTGGATGATCCTCTGGGGCACAGGGTGTGACGCTTGGGGATGGTCCTGTGTGGGGCTGAGGGTTGGAGTTGATGATCCTTGTGGGTCCCTTCCAACTCAGCATATTCTGTGATTCTGTGAAGTGCTGCCTGCTTTCCCCTGCCCTCTCCAGATCCTTGTGCCCCTCATCCCCATCACGGACCAGAGGCAGCAGCTGCTCCCATGGGAGCTGCCAGCAGCCCTGCTGCCCTCCTGGCATTCCCCAGAACTTTCTCCCAGCAGATCCTTCAGGTTTTTTATTTTGCAAAGACCTTCCACTCCAGCTGTGAAGCTTTTGGATGTGGCTCTTGGAACTGTTGGTGCTTGTGCTTGTGGCTGCATTACACAAACGTGCTCTTCCAAGCAGCCAGGCCAATGGCACAGGCAGCTCTGATTTTCCCAGTCTTCCTGGGCAGGACTTGTATACTTGTGGCTACAAATTGGAGTCCAGAATGTGGAGGAACACTGAACTGTCCCCTCAGGACTTACACTCGAGTTCAGAGAGCCCTAGGTCAGACCCCTTTTCCTTTAAAGGTTGTCCTTTAATTCCTCAGAACAATGACCCCAAACATCCTGCTCTGGGAGCACATCACACCCCCTGGTCATTGCTAAATTTCCCACCATACACAAAGGGGAGGTTTTTTTTTTTATGGAAAACTACATGTGCTCTCTACCACTGCAACATTGCTGCTGCTTTCACTGGGGCTGTGTTTGGCTTTATGAAAACAACTGTTTTAATATTTACCTGCCTCCTCCCTCCTGCACAATGGCAAACAGCCTAATGCTCTGTTGTTCTTAAATCCCCCTGTGGAATTGTAGCAGGGAGCTACTGGAAATTAAGGGTTTTCAGAGGGTTTTTTCCCCAATAAATATTTGGTTGTGTACTTGATATTAAAGGCTTAGGCTGACACGCTTCTGAATGGGTTTCTCAATCGGATTACTGCAGCTTGTGGTAATTTCTGCTTTAGAACAAGGTGCTGCAGACTCTCACAGCAGCCTGGATCCACAGCAGTTCCCAAGTATGGAGCAGTATTCCAGTCTGCTCAGGGCTGATGGAGTTCAAGGACTCAGAGCCACTGTTCTTGTCCTGTCCCTGGCTCCTCTCCCAAACCAGCCATACCAGTTCTCCTCTGTGCAGTTCGGTTTCTGGAGTTTCTCTGTAAGGTGGGAATGCATCCTCCCTGGAATGGGCAGATTGTAGTGCTCTTGAGAACAAGCAATGCCCTTTAGTCAGGATTCTGGTTCCTCTGATTCTCCTCAAGAGCCCAGTTCACTGCAGAGGGAACAGAACATACTGCATTTTATTAATTTGTATTTAATTGTGGGGGGTGGTTTTTTTCAGTCACCAGACCAAGCATTAATTCTTGTTTTAATCCCTTCCCTCTCGCTCTGTAATCCCATCTGACTGTCAAAATCCAGATGGTTACATGAGAGCTTGGAAAAAGTTTTTGGTTTTTTGTGGCAATGGCAAGGGCCCAGAGATGTGGTGAAACAGAGGCACAGCCAACTGGTTCTCTGAAAGCACCTTCCTGGCTGCAGCATGAGGGGAGCCACAGGCCCAAGGCAGGCTAGAGTTCACATGAGTGTGATCCTTCAGTGTTCTGTGTCACCTGGAGCACTGTAGGATGAAGATACCCTGTCCTATGGTTCTTCCCCCTGAGGGACACTGGAACAAGCTTCCCAGGGCAGTGGCCACGGTCCCAAGGCTGCCAGAGCTCAAGAAACATTTGGACAATGCTCTGAGGGACAGGGTGGGATTGTTGGGGTGTCTGTGCAGGGCCTGGAGTTGGACTGATGATCCTTGGGGGTCCCTTCTAGCTCAGGATATTCCATGATGTGGATGCTCACAGAGAATGGCCTTTTCCCTGTTATTGTTTGGTTTGTGCTGCAGAGAGCTCACATCCTCTCTAGCAATTCCTCCTGTGGAATTCTGTGTGCTTGCCTGCTATTTTCAGTCCCCATTCCACCTCTGAGCTGTGCTCCACCACCTTTCCCTGTCTTCCAGACCTTTGCTGCAAGTCCCTTCTCCGACCCCATCCAGCTGGACAACCCTGACCCGCAGCCCATCATCGATGGAGAGGAAGGGCTGATCTGGGTCATCGGGCCCGTGCTGGCCGTGGTCTTCATCATCTGCATCGTCATCGCCATCCTGCTCTACAAAAAGTAAGAGCTGCTCATTGCCCAGATCCCAGACCCTGCTGAGTGTCCCCAGCCCTGGTCCCTGAAGGGAATGTCCTCCCTGGTCCTGCTGTGGTCAGCTGAGGGAAATCCTTCCACTGGAGAGAGGAGCCCTGAGGCACAACGGAATGGAAGGGTGGGCCTGGCACAGGAGGATTTAGCAGTGGGTTGCAGGGACTTGCTGCTTCAGAATCTACCTTGTGGCACTCTCAGGAAAGCTGTGCTTGTCTCACAGCCACGTGTGCAATGAGTGTGTCAGGACTTTTGCCTGCCTCCTCCAGAATTGCTGCTCACAGCCTCAGGCCCCCCGTTCTCTGTGTGTGGGCACAGTGAGGGGGATGCAGAGAAGGCATCTTTGACCTGTGGCTCAGCAGAGACCTCCCCTCCTCTCAAACTGGTTTTCTGCTGGAATTAGGAGACAAGAGCAGAGTGTGAGTCTGCAGGAGAGAGGAGGGAAGAACCCCTGGAAGTGTTTCCCTTTTCCTTGGCTTTCTGAGCAGCTCGTAGCATGTGGATGAGAACTGGGGGTCCCTTGAACACACACAGGCCTCACTGTGCAATAGAAGGGGACAGGAAGGGAAGCAGAAGCTGAGCAAAATAAATGATGGCAGCAGTGGCCAACACAAGGAAGTCCTTAGCTGGGACATCTCATACCCAGAGTGGAGGGAGCTCTCCTAACCCAACTCCATCTTTGATCTGCACAGGTGTGTTCACTTATGCACGTGGGTGTGTCCTCTGCATCCCAGCAGGTGTGAAGCTGCTTTGGGCTCAGGGACTCAGGAGACACCTTGTTGGTGCCCATTAGCTCTGATCTAATTGGGTGATCTTTGCTGGGCCCACCTTCCCACCTGTGCTGCCAGGGTTAGAGCTGAGCAAATGCTTCCCCTTTTCCTCTGCAAGTCCTTTCTAACCTGAACATTTGTCTTGTCTTGTCTTCTCTCCACTTACTGCTTTCCTGGACAGCAAGCCAGACAGGTAAGAGCACCAGATTTGCCATTTATTCAGGTTCTTTCTTGCTGTGTGTTAAGCAGTGTCTGCTGTCTGTGGTGATGGGGCTTTTTTGGTGCAATTCCTACCCTTAGATCTGTTCTTACAGAAAGCCTGTGTCAGGCTAGCATGGGACTGTGTTTGAATTGGGGCAGAAAAAGGAAAGCAAGCCCAGTTTTCTCCTGCTTGTCCATTGCTAAATGTAACGGCCCTTTCTCAGGCTGAGCAGCAGGGACAGTAAACGGCTCATAAAGTGGTGGGTTAATGGAGCAGAGAAACTCTCATTTGTGTGGCAGTCAGAGGTGAAAGTGGGTTTTCTCCGTGTCTGGCTGCTCCATGCAGGCTGTCCCTGAGCTACTGGAACTCGAACTGGAAGCAGAATCTCACCAGCTGAGCTGTCCTCACCCCACTGCAGAAGCTGTTCTTGCCCCCTCAGCCAAGGGCTTCTAACAGAGTCTGTTTATGACTGCAGAAATGAGACTTATTTCCAACCATTTCCAAGACTGGGAGAGCTTTCATTGGAAGTGACTGAGGGGTTCAGTCCATGAACTATTTACAGCAGTTCGAGAACTGCGGCAAAAATAAACTGCTCCCGAACTGCAAAGTGGTGTCATTCCAAAATGCTGCCCCATGCAGTGCTGACAGGGCTCACGCCACTTCTTCTGGCTATTAATGACATCAAGAGACAGCTAAAAATGTCCTGAATATCTTCCCCTCTGCCTAAGCAGTTGCCATTACTGCTGCAGGCAGATTACTGGAGGCTTCTGTGCACCCTAAGCAGGAGAGGTGAGAGCTCCACAGCCACCTTACTGAAGGGGCTGGGACCACATTCCCAAGCCTCAGGGTGTGGGTCCATGTTCTCTGCTCGCTGGAGAAGTTCTGCTCCCACAGTTCATAACTGTTCCCTTGCCAGAGGTTATCACATCTTTAGATCAGCACTGGGCTTTTGCTTCCAAATTCTTTTCAAGGAGAATGAGCCAGGTCAGCAAAGACTTTTCAACTGCCTCAGCTAACCTAACCCATTTGGAGTAAAATATATTAGGAAGCACTTCCATGTGCAGCTCAGCTGGCAGTTTGGAGCAGGCTTTGGGTTCTGGCAAGGAGGTGAGGTGGATCTCAGCAGGCACAGCTGTGCTGGGAGAGGATGTGTCTACACTGTTGAACCCAGATTTTTAAGGTTCTGCAGTTCAAAAACGATTGAAAACTGCTGCTCTGACTTCTCTGTCTGCAGCAAGGCAGCTCTGAGAGCTCCTAAAGCAGCCAACAGCAGTATCAGTGCTTTGTGTCCAAGGTCACAGCCAGGAGATTCTGTACTTTTCCAAATGATTCTGTTGGCTCTGGTTCTTTCAGACTGGAAATGGTTTGGCCAGAATTGGAAGGTTTTTGCTTGCAGAGCTCTGCAGTGTTCAGTGGAGGCTGGTCTGGGCAGGCAGGTGTGAGTTCACAGCTGCCTGTCTGTGCTGTGAGAAGAGGGGAACTTCCAAACTTGCCTGAAAGCTGCTGAGGGGCTGCTGGGCCGTTGTAAACCCCTCAAACCTTCCAAACCTCATCCCTTCTCTGATGCAATTCATACACTTTTACCCTTGGCTGCACCTTTGATTTTCGGCGGGAGCTTTGCTCAGGTCTGAACATCAGTAGCTGAGAAAACTCCAGGGGACCACGAGGCCCATGAGCTAAGCTGCTTTGTCTTTCTGTTCTTTCTCCGTTTCTTTTGTTTTGTTTTGTTTTGTTCCAAAGCAAACGGAAAGATTCGGAGCCCCGGACGAAATGCCTCCTGAACAACGCTGAAATCGCCCCCCACCACCCCAAGGACCCCGTGGAGATGAGGCGCATCAACTTCCAGACTCCAGGTAACCCTGGCTGCTAACCAGCCTTTCCCACTGGGAAGGCAGGAATGGAGCACCTGCCCCTTCCTTAACCCCTTCCTGCCTGGCTGAAGGCTGCAGCAGCACTGCCTGGAGACCCAGTGCTACCCTGGGGTGCAGCCAAGGGACCCCGAGCCTTGTCTGTGCTGAGTGGGATTGCTGAGAGACACCTTTGCTGGGAGCCTCAAGGACCTTGCACAGGCTCTTCCCGGTGCTGGCAAGGTGGGAAGAGGGGTTTTCCTGGATTCCCAGGTGAATTGGTGCGTTCTGGGCTGAGGACACAGCTGCGAGAGCTGTGGCTGTGCCAGACGTACCAGAGCACCCTGTGCTTCACCCTGGGAGCTCCCGGGGTGGTGAGGTGGAGCACTGCAGACTGCCCAGCACCCAGAGCTCCAACCACATCTAGAATTGGTGCTTTCTGGTGCCAGGCCTGCCCGTGGGCTGTGCAGGGGGAAAGGGGAAAGGTGGCTGGTTGCTTGGCGCAGACGGGGCAGCGTCTCCTTGCTTGGTGCAGATGCTGTCGTGGAATCCCAGAATGGTTTGAGTTGGGGAGGGACCTTAAAGTTCATCCAGTTCCACCCCCCTGCTGTGGACAGGGACACCTTCCACTAGACCAGGTTGCTCCAAGTCCTGTCCAACCTGGCCTTGGACAATGGATGGAGCAGCCACAGCAGCTCAGGACAGCCTGTCACTGGGAGCGGCTGTGGGGCGAGTGGATAACAGCACTGAATTCCTGGGCAGGGAGGTTCCCTGCACCCTCCTTCCCACACACACGTGTCCCCATGTCCATGCATGTCCCAGCTGCCTGCATGGCACCTCTGCAAAGCCCCCACTGACACGGCCCAGGCACAGCCTCACGCAGATGGACACTGGGCGAGCCAACCAGCGCCTGCCCACACCTCTGCCTCCGAGTTCCTGGTGCTTGAGGATTTGGAAGGGAGTTTATTGTGCTTTTTGGGGGCTGGCTGTTGTTTTCAGTTCATTTGTATTTTTATTTTGCTGGTTTGTGCTCGTTAATAATGTTTCTGTAGCTCCTGTTTGCCCTTCCCATCCCAGTCCTGTCCTTAGCGTTGTCCGAGTTTCCTTAGGGTGAGGTTGGCAGTAGGTACCCAGGGGGCAGAGATCTATGGAACAGCACTGAGCTGAGGGGTTCACATCAAAATGAGTTAGGAAGAACCCACTGGGATCAGCCCAAGCTTAGGAATGTTGCTCAGTGGGTTCAGTGCAGCCTGCAGGGACCGAGTGCAAAGGAGTTCAGCACAGGTAGGTCCCTAAATCAGCTCTTAGTGCTGCTCTTGCAGTGGAGTCTGAAGGTGTCTGAGTGTCCCCAGCTGCAGCCCAGCAGCAGTTTGCACTTGTCTGGGCACAATGTTATCCTGGGTGCACACAGGAGCTCCCTTTGGGAGCATTCCATGGGCTTCTGGGTGCTCCAGGTGGAGGTGAGGGGCCCAAGAGAAAGAGCTGCACTCCCCCAGGTGAAAAAACCCATGCTGAGGCAAAAATAAAGAGAAAAGTTTGTGGTCTTGCTTGGTCTTGGTGCCAAGAAGCAGCTGGAGGTGCTGGTTCATGTGTTTCCCTGACTGAGAATTCCCCCCTGTCCCACAGGACAGCAGAGTCAGCTCAGGGTGCTTCCATCAGGTAATGGCATTGATGGATGAGTGAGCCAGTCTTCTGTTGACCCCACTGGTTTGGTCATGCTGTGCCTCTGAATTCTGGGGCTGAGAGGCTTGTGAAAGGGAGCTGAGACATGCAAACCTGCATTAGGGCTCTGCAGATCCCAAAGGCACTGCCTGTGTCCAGTCTGGCTGTAGGAAGATGCTGCCATTTCCTTTCCAAGTTTGTCTGGCCATGGAGTTGACCTGGCTGGTTTATTCTGCTCTGTAATTTGTAAAGCAGTCAAATGTTTTAAAGGATTTGGGAGAGTTGATCACCTGCCTCCCACAGAACGTTGCAAACCGTTGGGTGAAAATGGAAATGGGTGGAAAAATCAGCTTGGAGTGTGTTGGTGGTGATGGAGAGACAGTGGTGCAGTTTGCAGAGGAAGACTCCACAGGTGCTGTCTGAATTAAAGGCCTTTAAATTCAATATATTGTGGTTCAGAAGGGGCTTGTAGGCTCTTCTGCAGCCAGGTGACCCCAGGTAGAACCTCCATTTCACTGCCCCCAGCAGTGAAAGAGAGGGGGGACGTGGGAATGGGAACGTGCAGCTCAGAGTGGGGAAATCATAGCACCTCTTAGATATCCTGTCCTAGCCTAATCAGCACAAGGAATACCTTTCTTTTCCTCTTTAGATTTATGTTGGTTTTTGGTTTTTTTTTAATTAGCATGAAATTTTTACAAAAGTGTATCTTTTATTTATTTATTTTTTACTGTTTTCTGCAGATTCTGGTCTGAGCAGCCCTCTCAGTGACCCTGAGTTTGACTTGGAAAGTTAGTTCCTGTGTGTTTTTGTTCCTGTTGGTTTCATTTTTCCCCCCTCTCCCATTATTATTTTCTCTTCTGTCGCTTTCCTTTCCGATTCTCGTTCCGTTCCTGTTACTATATTTTGATTTTTTTTGCCGAATTCTCCGTGTCCCTGCCGTGTTTGCCCATCTCATCCCTTTTCTGTGCCATCTGTTTGTCTGAACTGCGCTTCCAGTTTTACAGTACCCCAGATCAGGCCTCTGGCAGGACAAGGGGAGCAGCAGGAGATCAGAGCCCGTGGCAGCACCGCTGTCCGTGCTCCGGTGTCTCTCTGCTGTCCCAGGAGAAGGACTTGGCTCCCCAGGCTGCCTTTACCCCCTTGTGGAAGATGTTTCATTGCTGAAGCCCTGCTCCATGTCCCTTGTTCTCGTTCCTGGGCACACTGTGAGTGTGGGGGGTGTGTGTGCTTTGCTGTTTGTAACACAGGCAAAAGGAAACGGGAGCCACGGCTGATGATCCCTCCCTCTGGAAAGAGCCACACAGGCACCTTCTCATGTCAGATGAGGAAGAAAGGGCCGTTTCCCATCTGTGGCAGGTGTCTGTTCCTTGGCACTGACTTGTTCCAGGAGCACAAAGAGCAGAGGCCACTCCACGGGCCTCCACCCCCTGGTTTCACAGGGAGTGCCATCCAACCACGGTGACTTTGTGGGATAAACGGGCTCTGGCCCGTGGAACAGATGTTAGGGTGACGTTTCTGGCTGGTGCACAAAGAATCAAGTCTTTTGTGATAAGATTAGAGAGATTCAAGTGATTGAAATGTTAGATGAGACTGGCTTGGAAAGACTTCATCCCATTAGGAGCCAAGATCCCAGCCTTGCTGGGTGGTTTGGGCTGGATTTTTTTTAGGGCTTTTTTTTTTAATACTGGGCAGGGAAGTAGATGTGAGGTTTCAGCTGGAGAGTCACAGATGCTGCTTGTGCTCAGAGATGGGAGAGCTGGGATGTTTTCCTGAATAATTCAGTCCAAATATTGGTCTCTCTGGTATGGAATACTCCTGTCACTATTGTCTCAGTTTGCTGCCACCCTCCTCTCAACCCCATTATTGTAACAGGGGGGTTGTGTGTGTTTTCCTGGCTCCCACTGCCACCCTGGCTGAGTTCCCTGCAGTAGCCCAGAGGCCACTGAGCAGAGGAACCTGTGAGCCATTTCCCTTCATACCTTAAAATGAGTTATTAAATTAAAGCAAAGAGCAGCTGCTCAGCTGACACAGCAGCAGGGCTGGTGCCACTGGAAGTGCTTCTGCCTCATTTAATACTAAACTCCTGGATCTTAATGGAGCCCCCATGCACTTGGCATTTTGACCAGGGAAGTGTTTATCGCTGCAGAGGTTTCTGGTCTCCTTTTATTCTAAAAAGCCCTAGAAATCAATCCCACAAGGAGATTCTGTCCTTAACAGCAGCAAAACAAGGCAAGTTCCCATGTGCTCCCAGCCAGTGCCAGTGCACAGGAGGTTGGAGGGGAAGCAGGATGTTCCCCAGCAAAGGCCAGGGTTGATTTTCAGGAGCTGGTCACACTGAAGATTTTTTTTTTTTCTGGAGCTTTTATGAAGGAAACTTGTGAAATTCCTTCAAGAGGAATGTGACTCCTCGTTCCAGATTGGCACAGTGGGCCTTTCCCATGCAGGCCTCTGGCTCAGAGGGAATAACACATGTTGCTCCAGGACTCCTGAGCCAAGGAGAGTCTGAGGTTTTTTCTTGCTCATTATTAGTGGGGCTTCTGAGCGTTTATTTTTTCCTTTTAACCTCTGTGTCCATTACTTGGGACTTCATGCTGTGTTTCTCAGCACATAATCTCTGGCTTTTTGGAGTCAGGAGGTGGCAGCTGGGCTGGGAGCTGCCTGGGGGAAGGAGTCAGTGACTCCCAGGGGTCTGGAAAAAGCTGACTGAGGTGCCAGGAGTTGCTCTGGGTAGGGTTTGGCTTTGCCCTGAGGCTCCAGCTCAAGGTGTGTTCATTGCCCTCCTCAGCCCTCACTTCCAGGGGCAGAAGGACTGACCCTGAGGGAAGTGTTGATGGTGTTAAACTGGTTTGATGGTCTCTGATCTGGAGCAGCTCAGCAAGGTTGGCCTTCCAGTCCTACACAGATCTAGAGAGGACCAGCTCCTCCCAACTGCCCCAGTCCACATCGGTGCTGTGGTACTGGGATGGACTGGACAGCAGCCTCCCTCCATCCAGGTGGAGAAATCCTTCTCCAGGTGCAGTGGGACAGCACAGCAAGAGATGAACTGAGAGCTTTTCCTCCAGGAGAAACTTCCTGCCCTGACCCCCAGCAGACTAAAATGGAGCCAGTGCAGCCTCCAGAGCACTTTGGGTTATTTTTGTGAGCTTTTTTTGGTCTATTTTCAGCCAGATTTCCTTGTGCTGAAAGTAGATGTCCCATTAGCTTAGGAGAAACCTGTCCAGGTATGACAGACTGGTCCCATGCCCAGGCCTGGGGGAGGCAGCACCTCTCCCAAATCACTGTAAAACTGAGGATGTCATGCTTGCTTTGCCATCTCTGTGCTGAGTTTTCAGAGTATCTGACCATGCTGCTGCCACCGCCGCTGCTTTGTCACCCACCAACACCCACGGGGCTCGAAATTCTCCCTGGCTTCCATCTCTTCCTCACTCCTGTCCTTCTCATCAGGGGCACTGCCCAGGGCTTCTCAGCATGCTGCTCTCCCAGGCCACCCAGAGCAGGATTGGCTGGCAGACAGCATGGGAAGCCTTTGGAAAAACATAATCCGATGCAGATGAGCAGAGCACGGAGCGCTTTTCCACCTGGATTTGTAGCGTAGCTGTTTGAGATGATAGGAAGGGAGGGATCCCTGATCTTCCCAGAGCTCCAGCTGCCCCTTTCAGGACTGAGAACCGAGTCAGCCGTGGCCGCTCACCCCGTGGGGTGGCTGAGATGTGCCCCAGTCTGACCAGTCTGACTGAGCAGGACCCCCAGTATGGCTCAGAACCTTTTCTCAGGGGATCCAGTGTGTTCCTTGGCAGCTCTGGCTGCCTCAATACCAGCACACCCAAGCACTGGGGAGGGTTGCAGGGGCAGCAGGTGACCCAGGTCAGGAGGCATCAGGCTCTGCAGCAAATTGTTCCCATGCCCCTGGCTGAGAAGGGGCCGGAGGATCTCCTGCCTCTCCATCCCGGAAGGTAACGACATTCCCAGCAGAGCCTGGGTGGGGTTGGCACAGCCTGACCTGGTGGGAGGGAGGGCTGTGCTGTTGAGGGAACATCATCCAGGAGCCGTGGGTGGGGAGAGGAGCCGGCGCTTGGCGTTCCCGTGCCCGGCTGCACTCTGGGAATGGGGGAGGCCAGACCTCAGGCTGAGAACTTCCAGAGCCGATGTTGTGCCAAGGACAACTCAAGAGTCCTCGAGGTTGGAAAAAGACCTTAAAGATCATCCAGTCCAATTCCTGAAAAGCCTCCCCTGCCTCCCCACATCTGCATATTCCCATCCCCTGCCCCACATCACCATGGTTGGCTGGATCCTGCCCCTTCCCCCCTTTTCTGTTGGAGTTGGTTCCTGATCCCGGCGGGTGCTGTGCCATTTGCTGCGTAGGTTCCTCTGGCAGCGTTTGCTCATTCCAAGTCCACTATTGGAATCGCTAACACGCATCTGCTCTTCGGATTTTCCTTTTTGTTTTGCTCTGATTTACACATTGAAAATGGGGCCATCATGGGAACACTCTCATTTTACTGGTTTTTTTTTTTTTTATTTCCTTGATATTTTCTTTTTTTTTTTTTTTTTTTTACTTCCAAGGACACAATTTCGAGCCCTGAATTCTTCTCTTCTAACCTCCCTACTTTCATTGCAGATCTTACATTGTAATTTATTTTCTTTTCTTGTTTCTTCTTTCTTATAAAATGCGCAACGGTTGTGAATTTTAGTTATTATTAAACGAGATTCTTTTCCTGCTGTCTTGTCTTTTAGGTATGCTCAGCCACCCACCCATCCCCGTTTCCGAGCTGGCTGAACACACAGAGCATCTCAAAGCTAATGATAACCTGAAATTATCCCAAGAGTATGAGGTATGAGCAAGAGTGAGTGCTGTGCATGGGTTTGCAGAGCCAGGAATTAGGGAATTCAGGCAGGCCCTCATCCAAATAAACATTGCTTAGTTTATTTGGATCTGGTTAGTTGAAATTTAAAAGTTATTTATGATTAGAAGTTAATTACTTAGTGCTTCGCTGGGTTCAATTCCAGGTCATAAAAAGAAAGAGGTTTGGTTCATGAGCTGCTCCTGCCCAGGGAGCAGGGGCTGAGCTCCCTTGGAGAAGGGGGATGCAGCTCTGGAAGGTGACTGTGGGATGGGATGGGATGGGATGGGATAGGGAGCTGTCCTGGGTCTTCCTGTGTTTGGAGAGGACCAAGCCAAGGAATGTGACACCCAGTTTCAGGCAGCTGAGACGAGCAGGGAGTCCTTCACAGCTGAGCTAAAGCTGGGAAAACAGGGGGATTTGCACCCTCCTTGTGCAGAGGCACAGCTGGGTGCTGTGGGGCCCTCAGGGTGTGGGAGGCTTCCACTGCAGAGGGAACACAGGATCATAGAATTCCAGAATGGGTTGGGTTGGAAGGAACCTTAAAGCCCATCCAGTGCCACCCCCTGCCATGGGCAGGGACACCTTTCCCTATCCCAGATTGCTCCAAGCCCAGTCCAACCTGGCCTTGGACACTTCCAGGGATGGGGCAACCACAGCTTCTCTGGGCAACCTGTGCCAGGGCCTCCCCACTCTCACAGGGAGAAATTTGTCCCAAATCTCTTCTAAACCTACTCTCAGTTTAAAGCCATTTCCCCTTGTTTTACCACTCCGTGCCCTTGTAAAAAATCTCTCTCCACTATTGGTTTTGTTGTTGAAAGACGTAAAACGCCCTGATATTTTTAGCCTAATAACTAGTCTAGGCTGCCTAGGTCTGTTTGCAGGGGATATTTTCCAAACAAAGGGATGCTTTCTCCCTGCTCCTGAATTCCAGACATCAGCCCATGGGAAGCAGCGCCGTGCTCTCAGCTCTGCACCCCCGGGGCAGGGGGGTTGCATGTTGGAGAAGGCCTATTTTGCCCTGCTGGGCTCTCTCCCCCCCACGTTGGGGCGGCACGGGGTGGGCAGCAGCAGCCCGTTAATGTGCTCCATCCAGATTCCAGAGGCTGATTTGCATAATGCCATATCCCAAGTGCCCTGGCTCCGCGCCAGCCCAACCTCCTCCAGTGGGAGAGCCAGAGCTGAACAAACATCGCTAATGAAGTGAAGGCGAGGCATGATTAGAGGGATGGAGAGCAAACAGACACATTACAATAGTATAAATACCCATTAGTTAGGAATTCTCCGCAGCGAGAGCGCACGGGGGAGGGTTTTGGAGGAGATTTTTTCGGGTGGTTTTGTACCAGCGCTGCCACCACGGGGCCCGGGGAGCTCCAGGGTGGGCACAGACAGGGAGGGCAGAGGGTGCCAGGCAAGGGTCAACCCCTGCCAGCTCAGAGGGACGGATCTGAGACCCTCTCCTGGCAGGGAGAGGGAGAGCAAACAGCAGGAAACAGCTCGGCACGCTCCTGCCAGGCCTCCAATTGAGGCAAACCCCAAGGGCTCTGCAAAATGATGAAGGAATTAAGCCCTTGTTTTATTTAATTCTCTGGCTGAGGATTTAGAGGTAAACGTAATTAACCTAATTTCCATATCTGGGACAGCTGGACTTTGGAGAGAGGAAAAAAAAAAACTACCCACCAAACCTGGCATAAATCACTAGGACAGGCAGAGGGGATTTTTCTCTCCAGTGCATTTCATTGTTTATTCCTTCATCCCTTCTAGGAAAACTCCATGTTGATTGAGTGTCTTAGGGCTGGAGTCCTTACCCTTGCTCTGTGCTGGGAGATGCACTCCTTGCCCTGTGAGCAGGAAGCTGCCTCCTGCCAGGCTCCTGGGGGGATTTTCTCCACCCTTTGAACTGGGACACCTTTGGGGCTGAGTCCTTGTGGTCCCAAGTATTGCTGTCCCTGCTCCATACAGAGCAGCCTGGTCCCTTCCTTTTGCCCATGAATGATTTTTGATCACAGAATCACAGACTTGTTTGGGTTGGAAGGGACCTTAAACCCATCTCATCCCACCCCCCTGCCATGGGCAGGGACACCTTCCACTAGATCAAGTGTCCAACCTGGCCTTGAACACTTCCAGGGCTGGGGCAGCCACAGCTTCTCTGGGCAACCTGTGCCAGGGCCTCACCCCCCTCACAGGGAGAAATTTCTTCCCAATTTCCAATTTAAATCTACCCTCCTTCAGCTTAAGGCCATTCCCCCTTGTCCTATCTCTACGAGCCCTTGTGAAAAGTCCCTCTCCATCCTTCTTGTAAGCCCCTGTTTCCCCTGTTTGTTCATATCCCATTTTTACACATGGTCATAAACCTTGTCCTGGCTTAAATATCTTCTTCCCCAGGTATTAGCACTCACCAAGACACTGGTACATTCCTGCCCTCCTAATCATGGTGTAGTTTAACCATGCACAGATTTGGCCTCTTGATCACTCCCTAAATCCCCTGATGTGCTCGTTCCTGTTATCTCCCAGTTCCCAGCATTTATTGGGGTTGGTAACATGGGGCTGTGACTAACCCAGTGCAGCCTGGAATTGCACTGATGCTTTTGCCACGAGGTTGCATCAAGCCAGAGGGGGAATTACCTCAGATATGGCTCTCTGGGTGGCCAAGGGAGATGGAACAGGAGCTATGGCAACGGGGCTTTCCCACAGCAAAGCTGGGGGGAACAGTGACCGCTGCGCTGCTCAGCGAGATCTCCAGAGCCACGATGTCCCACGTGGAACAAGGGACTCAGAGCTTGATTTGCTGCTTTGCTCTTCACTGACTCTTCCATTTTCTTTCCCAATTCCTCCAGTCCATTGATCCTGGCCAGCAGTTCACCTGGGAGCACTCCAACCTCGAAGTGAACAAGCCCAAGAACCGCTACGCGAACGTGATCGCCTACGACCACTCGCGCGTCATCCTGCTGCCCATCGAAGGTAAGGAGCCTCCCATGGAGCATCCCTGCTCCCACGAGGCAGTGCTGGGGTGGAGTTGCTGCAGGGAAGCACATCTCACATGCTCTTCTCTGGTCTCTATTTATATTCTTCTCTTAACATCTCCCTGGGAGTTTAGCGAGCAGGAGATACCTCTGTAAACCAGGCGTTTGTTAAATCCCGGTGACTGACATATTCCCTGGAGCTGCAATCCCTCATTTCAAGGGCTGGTTTATCAAGGAACTGTCTTCCCTTTGCTTGGAGATGCCTGTTTGATACGTCTGTGACTAACAGGAAGAATTCAGACCACATAATGCTTTAGAGAGAGCAGGGGATGGGGTGGTGGGTGGCAGGGAACATGGAGCGTGGCTGTACAGGGATGAATGAGAGGTAACACAGGGCTAATTGTACAAATGTGAGCGGCGGCAGCAGCACAGGCAGAGAGATCACTTGATATGCAGCTCTTGCTGCAGCCCTGGCCCCTAAAAGGCTCGGGATAAGAAGGGGTTAGCGTGAGCCTTGTGGGTCATAAATTGTTTCCTGAGCCGCTCCTGTGAGCGATGGTGCAGTCAGAAAATTTACATTAAATTTCACAACTCGTGGCTCTTGACAGAGCTGCTCCCGTGCACGCCAGGATAAAAGGGGCTTGAGATGGAGCTGAACAGGGCACCTGCTTGGGCTGCTGCTGCTGAGATAAAGCTGGAGTTTCACGGGCTCGGGCCGTGGCTGCGCCGCGGGGATAAAGCGTTCGAGGCCAGTCTTGCATTGCCAGGAGCTGCTCATCGGAGCAGAGAGGATGTGGGATGTCCTGGTAACTGCCTGGTGAATGGAGAGGTTAACTCAGGCACCTTTGTGAGCAGGGAATTGTTGGAATAATCTCCCTCTGCCGTGGTATCTCCGAGGGACATGGAGAAGGGGAAGAGCTGGTCCTGAGGCAGCCGCAGAGTGTGGTGACTTGCCAGAAAACTGCACAAATCTGCATTAGTCTGGTCTGCTGTTAGAGGGCTTTAAGTGTTTCTCCTTGTGAAGCTGACTGTGTTCTGGCTTGGTTTAATTCTGAGATTAATATTGTATGAGCCAAGGAAAGCAGAGGCTTTAAAAAGTTGCCTTGTCATTCAAGGGAAGGGAGAAGAACACAAGTGTAGGAGTGAAGGACACTTGGGCTTGTCTTGGATCACGGGGTTGGATGCAGGCAGTAGTCCCAGCTCTGCCCAGGGGCTCTGTGAGGGACCAGTGGTGCAAATATGATGGGCCAAGGTTGAATTTTCAAGCATCTGAGAGGTTCTGACAAGCCTTGGCTGGTGTGCTCCTTCCTACCAGGCTCTATTTTATGCTCAGGGCTGGAAGATGAAAGGAGCCGGAGGAATCAATTCTTGCTTTCTCTTTGTTTTAAATCTGGATTTGTCAAGGCTGCAGAATGTCACCAGCTGCTTGGTCAGGAAGAAGCAACAGCTTTAATTGTGTGACTCCTCTGAAGCTGGGCCTGTCACACAGCAGAGCATTGCAGGAGCTCGTGGCCACCCATCTTAAATCACAGAGTGGACCCGAGGGGGCTGGAGAGGAGATTAATTCCGGAAGCTCTGCCTTGATCACATTCCTGCCTCCCTTCCCTCCTGAAACTTCAGACTGGGAGGGAATGGGGGCAGGGAACCCTCCAGAAATTTAATCAAAAGCCCTATCTCCCAGCAGCTGAAATGCTGAGTGCCCTTGAGGACTGGCAGGCGGTCCCTGGGTTTGCACCTCGCCAGCAGCACCGGTGCCTTTTGCTGCGGCCCAGTTTTGTGTTGGTGCTGCTCCCCACCCTTGGCTCCCCTCGAGACAGGAGGGAAGGGCTCTGCACCGAGTTAATCACGGCTTAGCAGATCCTGCCAGCCTTGCCAGCCACTCGGCTGGAATTAGGAACGGGCCAAACCACCCCCCAGCTCCGTGCCAGGCGCAGCTCTCTGGAGCCGAACCTGAGCAGCACTGCTTGCCAGGGTCCATTTTAACTTCAGAGCAGCTTTCTCCTGCCGTGTCCCAATCACCCTCTTCACTCTGGCAGTGCCTCCTGCTCATCCCAAACCCTCAAGCAAGGACCCAGGCGAGCAGCTGTAACTCAATAGCCTGTAACTCATGCGAGTAGAAAAAAAAACCCCACTCCTAAAAATGACAACGGGCAATTTACAGTGAGTCAAAGCCTGTAATTTCAAATCCTTCACTGTCTGAATCAAGCCTGGTTTTATTCCTTGCTCTGTCCAGCTGTAGCTCTCTGCCTGCTATTGAGTTATGGACCACACAGTCATCGACCAGGTGCATTTGGTGCCTGGGCTCGGGGCGTGCTGGGACAAGGACTTGGGTTTGTCCTGTTGGAGGCCATTGCAGCAGGAGCCCTGGGCCAGGACCTTGCTCCTGTTGGCCACAGCAGCAGTAGAAAGCCCATGATTTCAAGGCTTGATATTCAATCTCTTTAATATCTTTTGCAAGGAGTTGCTTGTCTCCCTGCAATGCAGGAGCTCGAGCTGGGAAAAACACACCAAGAGCCCGTTTCTCCCAGCTCTGATTCTGACCCACCAAGCCAAGAAGGTGCTCCTGCAGGGGAATTCTCTCTAACAACATCCCTGCAAAGATTTCATGCTTCCAGCTGTATGAGGTCCCGTGCAGTTCCCTGATTTTCTTGGTTTCACCCAGGAATTGTGGGCAGTGATTACATCAATGCCAACTACATCGAT
Organism: Pipra filicauda; assembly: GCF_003945595.2. Lineage (NCBI taxonomy): Eukaryota > Metazoa > Chordata > Aves > Passeriformes > Pipridae > Pipra > Pipra filicauda. The sequence continues at coordinate 957,029 of NW_024104404.1, forward strand.
GGCTACAGGAAGCAGAACGCCTACATTGCCACTCAGGGGCCTCTGCCAGAGACCTTTGGAGACTTCTGGAGGATGGTGTGGGAGCAGCGTTCAGCTACTATTGTTATGATGACTAAGCTGGAGGAGAAATCACGGGTAAGATGCATGAGAGGGATGACTGGTTAGTCATAATCCTGGGGGATTGGAGGGGAGAGTTGGGGAACAGCAAATCCCTTTGATGTGCAGCCAGTGGGGGATTTCTGCCTGCTTTGCCAGCACCCTGAAAGTTCAGTGATTCATTGCTTTTTAAAAAACAAACCATGCACCCTGGAAAGCTGCAGCCTCCTTTGCAACTCCAGGAGAAGATCCCGTTGCCTGCTCCGTAGTTCTGTCTCGGAGTTAATCGTGTGGCAAGTTTCACATCAGTTCTCTTGTTTAACAAGCCCAAGTACATTCCCTCCAATCTTCAGGATCATTCCAGTCTGTTGTCCATGGGATTGATGTGGCATCAAAGCCTGTGCTTAGTTCAGTGGGAGCTTTTCCTCCTGGGTCTGTCTCTGTCCTGGTGCTCTGTAAAGACATTTTTTGTGCCTCCTCTTCCCTTCGCCACCCGTAACCATCAGGGCAGTTGGGGATTGAGCTTCCCCAGCAGCGAAGGGTTTATCCCAGCACTGAGCCATCCCTCCTGTCTTCCAGATAAAGTGTGACCAGTACTGGCCAGGCCGAGGCACGGACACCTACGGGATGATCCAGGTGACGCTGCTGGACACCATCGAGCTGGCCACGTTCTGCGTCCGAACGTTCTCCCTTCACAAGGTGAGCTTGCTCCTGCTCCTGTCCTTCCCTGGAGGTGGGCTGTGGCACACTCCTCGCACACCCTACGGGCAGGTGTGGGGGTGCAGGTACCCCCCCTGACCCTGGTGCCCCTCTGTCCCTGCAGAACGGCTCCAGTGAGAAGCGGGAGGTGCGGCAGTTCCAGTTCACGGCGTGGCCCGACCACGGTGTTCCCGAGTATCCCACCCCCTTCCTGGCTTTCCTGAGACGGGTGAAAACCTGCAACCCCCCCGACGCCGGTCCCATCGTGGTGCACTGCAGGTACCAGTTCCCTTCACCTGGCTCTTGCACGGGGCCGCCTGCGAGGAAGGCAGAAGTTCGGGAGGGTGTGGATTTGCTCCTGGCAAGAGCGTCCTGTGAGGATTCCCAGGCAGCATCTGAGGAGGATACCTGGGGATTCCATTGAGCAAAGCATTTCCCGAGATGGTGAGGGGTGTAGTTGGCAACAAACCACCTGGATCAAGTGTCCAAGGCCAGGTTGGACAGGGCTTGGAGCAACCTGGTCTAGTGTCAAGTGTTCCTGCCCAGGGCAGGAGGAGCTTTAAGGTCCCTTCCAACCTAAACCATTCTGGGGTTTGATGATCTTGTTAAGCAGTGGGAGGTGCCTGGTGCTGTCCTGGTGTCTGGTTCTGCGTGATGGGGTTGTTTGAGGTCACAGTGGGAAAGGAGGAGGATCAGGTGTGACCTCTGAGCTGTGTGGGGTGCTGGGGAGGCAGAGCTGCCTCAGCTGTCCAAGGCAGAGCTGGCAGTGATTGACAGGGGGTTTCTGAGCACTGCAGCCACTGTGATAATGCCAAGCTGAAGGCAGGTAGAATTCCCTAATTCAATTTACAACCCAATGAAGCCTCAGTGCAGATAAATCCCTGTGTTCCTCAGGAGGATGTGGAGGAGCCTGCGGGTTCCTCGGCACTCAGGGAAGCTCTGAGTTGTGCAGGCTGCTGGGGAAGCTAATCCTGCCTCTGCTAGAGGATGCCACTCAAACAGTCTTTGTGAGTGGGCAACTTATCACTGCCCTTGCAGATGGCAATTGTTGTGCACCTCCGAAAATGAATAAAGAGGAGCTGTCAGTTCACAACCAGCTCCCAGATCAGCTGCTAAATTCTTGCCAAAGCTCCAGTCACCTGCTTGGTTCAGGTGTTAGGCAGTCTAATTAACAGAGATTAAGGGGGCTCCATGAAGAAAGGGACAGCACTGGAATGGTAAAAGGAAGCCCTTTATTAGCAGTGGCACAGTCACAGGGCACTGAGCCCTGCTGGGGTGCAAATGCTGTTACACACAGGTCTGATGTTACCCCGATGCACAAAAACATTTAGGAAGAGAGGTGACGTGTGTTACTCGTTACCACATCAGTGCTTTCTCAGCTGCTCAGAGATCTGAGTGATTAAAGAGGCTTTTTCAGCCTTTACATCGTGCCAGCCCTTTGCTCAAGCCTCGAGCCCCAGCTCGAGCTGGCACAGCTGTGTGTGCCCAGGGTGTCACAGACGAGGAGACACGGGCAGAGCAGTGTGGAGGGGCAGAGGCACCTCACCAGAGGCAGCTTGTCCTCTGGCAGCCTGTCCTCTGGTGACATAAAAGCTGAGTTTGGGAAGTGTTGGCCACACTGAGCTGCTCAAAGCAAACCTCTGCACGTCACAAACTCCTTGGGGCTGAGCCCAAGTGCTGCTGTGTGGGGCAGAGGGGCCTCTCCATCCTCTGCTCTGTCCCAGCAGCCCCTCCCTGCTGGTGTGGCAGCACTGGCCTGAGCAGAGCTCAGGTAAATGGGGTTTTAGGTTCCAGTGCAGGCTTTCCTGGCCCCAGTGCAGCACTGTGCTCACACACCAGAGTGACACAGAGTCACCACTGTGCTCTCCAAACCCTCCAACATGGTGTTTCTAAACTGGATCAAGAGCAGCACATTGAGGTGACTGGGCAAGGACACTCCCAGCACCAGTTCCAGCCAACAAGTTCCTTTAATTCAAAAAAATCATCCTGTGGCTGAACCCAGACCCACAGAATCTCCTGAGTTGGAAGGGACCCACAAGGATCGTCAAGTCCAACTCCTGGCCCTGCACAGGAAAGCCCCAAACCCCCACCACTCTTGGCTGGTTGGCCAGGATTTCCTTTGCCTCAGCCCATCACCAGCTGTTTGCCAGGGCTGTGGTTCCTTCCTAATCACCAAATGTGTTTGCTGGTCGCCCTCTGCCTCGTGCATCTGCTTGTACCCTGCGTTTGTGGCAGTGGGAAGATCCTTGCTCATGGGCGGGGTGACCTTCTGATATGGTTTGAAGCTGGCTCCCTGCCAAGTCCCCAAACCTCACCAAAAAACTCCCCCCCCCCGCCAAGCAAGGTAGAAAACGAAAAAAAACCAAGAGAACCGAAACGAGAGAGACACAGCTAAAGCAATATATATAAATATATTTCCACTTATATTACAGTTATATACAATTGAAATATATATACAATTTCAAAAGGAAAAGGGAAAGGGAAGGGGGGAAGGGAAAAAGGAAGACAAACAAAATAAAATATACACGATCAATAGACCAAGATCTAGCAACTAAAAGAATCAGCAAAAGAATATCTTACTACTCTCCTTGGGACAACAGAAAGTAGTGCTGGAATGACCACCGGCAGCCTCTGTGTCCCAGAGTTGGCAAGGCCTTACCAGGCCTCATTCCCCAACCCGACAGACTCAACAGCAGGGAAACCCACACCCTCAGAGCCAAGGGAAGGAAAGAGAGCGAAGGCCTTTCCTCCTTTCTTCTTACGTAAAAATCGTAGGGGATACCGGGTAAATCTGGGCACTTCCTTGGTTACAAACTGGTCACCAAGGAAGGCCCAGACCAAACTACCACCCCTTCCGAGCGGCAGAATAATCCACCCCTCCATCCCTCCCCTCTCGTCCCCAGCGCGGGCGTCGGGCGGACCGGCTGCTTCATCGTGATCGATGCCATGCTGGAGAGGATCAAACACGAGAAGACGGTGGACATTTACGGGCACGTCACCCTCATGAGGTCCCAGCGCAACTACATGGTGCAGACGGAGGACCAGTACAGCTTCATCCACGATGCCTTGCTCGAGGCCGTCGCCTGCGGCAACACCGAGGTCCCCGCTCGGAACCTCTACAGCTACATCCAGAAACTGGCCCAGATCGAAGCCAGGGAGCACGTGACGGGCATGGAGCTGGAGTTCAAGGTAAGGGGTGCTGGGTGGGGGCAGCAGTGGCTGGGGAGGGCTCAGTATTCCCCACTGGCACTCAGGCAGAGCAGACACGCAACCTTTATGGGGCTGATGGGAACTTTCTGGTTCCGTGTTAGAGGTAATTACTTTCCTGAGCTGAGCTGCTGCAGTTCCCGGGGGAGAGCTGCCTGTCACTGCCCGAGGCTCCTCTGGTCATTTCCAATCGAGATTGAATTTGCTCCCTCTTAAATTGTAGTTTTTTAACCGGTTGGGTTTTTTGTTATTATTCTAAAAGTTTTGCTTGAGGGAAAGGGCTCAGACTCTGTCCCCACCCCTCCCAAAAAAAAAAAAACCCACAAGAGGTGGTGGAACAGGGAGGGGCAGTTAAGAGGGCTGGCACGGGGGCCAGGAGAAGAGCAAGGCTGAGGGGATGGTTGTGCTCTCTGTGCCCTCAGCGCCTGGCCAACTCCAAAGCCCACACCTCCCGCTTCATCAGCGCCAACCTCCCCTGCAACAAGTTCAAGAACCGCCTTGTGAACATCATGCCCTACGAGACCACCCGGGTGTGCCTGCAGCCCATCCGGGGCGTGGAGGGCTCCGACTACATCAACGCCAGCTTCATCGACGGCTACAGGTACCTCCTGCCGGGGGGTGTCCTCTGATGGGCTGTCTGAGCCCTGGGGATGGGGCTGGACTGGGGTTTAACACTTGGTCTGTTCTGTGTCAGCAGTGCAGTGCCACAGGTAAATTCCCACCCCCCCTCCAAATCCAACCTGCTGATCCAGCTTTTTCCCCCCGTGTGGTCTTAAATTACTGATCCCCCGAAGCAACTGAGCCCTTCTCCAGCTGCAGGCCCTAAACACAGAGTGGCAGTGGGGGGTGGGTTTGGCCTCTGGGAGGTTTCTAAGTGTGGAGTAGTCTTTTCATTACGTTTGTGATCCGGGGCAGTTTCATTATGTTTGCAATGCTGAGAGCTGCCCCAGGCAGCACAACCCCGTGCTCCAGCCCTCCAGGGCTGGGTTTGGAGCCCAAACTGAGGCAACAAAGCAACCCCATGTGCAGGTTCCCTCACATGCTGGCCCAGGCTGTGGCACCAGGGTTAGGGCAGCTCCATGGCTGGTGATTGGATTCTTGATGCTCTTCAGGCCCAGAAAACGTGGATTCTAGTTCATGGAATCAATCCCAGAATAGTTTGGGTTGGAAGAGACCTTAAAGATCATCCTGTTTCAACCCCTGCCATGGGCAGGGACACCTTCCACTATCCCAAGTTGCTCCAAGCCCCATCCAACCTGGCCTTGAACACTTCCAGGGATGAGGAGTCCACAACCTCTCCAGTTCCAGGGGAGGAACCCCTCCAGTTCCTGGTTCCAGGAACCTCCTTGCTAGTTCCAGTTCCTCCACAACCTCTCCAGTTCCCAGTTCCAGGAATCCAGAATCAAGCATGTTACACCCTTTTCCTTGTAGGGCACCATGGTGGAGTGAGCTCAATTTACCCCTTGGAAATGATATTTAGGGAAAGCTTCACCACAGGCTCTTTTTTTTGACCATTAACACCAAAGACACCCGCAGCCCTTTCGACCTCGTGCTGTTCCAGTTCTTCCCCAGCCTTTCCATGCATTTCCCAAAGCTCCTGCCCGGGCAGTTCTGCCACCTCTTGACCCTCTCCTTGCTCTGGGCTCTCCCCCAGGCAGCAGAAGGCCTACATTGCCACCCAGGGGCCGCTGGCAGAGACCACCGAGGATTTCTGGCGGATGCTGTGGGAAAACAACTCCACCATCGTCGTGATGCTGACGAAGCTTCGCGAGATGGGGCGGGTGAGTGGGGGCCGGGGGGGGTGCAGGGTTGGGGACAGTCCTGCAGGACAAGGACTAACAGGGACCTGTCTTGGCCCCGGGCAGGAAAAGTGCCATCAGTACTGGCCCGCGGAGCGCTCGGCACGGTACCAGTACTTCGTCGTGGATCCCATGGCAGAGTACAACATGCCCCAGTACATCCTGCGGGAATTCAAGGTCACGGATGCCAGGGTGAGTGCTGGGATGGAGCAGCCTGAACCCCTGCAGTGGGGGAAGGGGCTGGCACAAAACACGGGGTTCGGTGGGTTGGACTCCTTAAAGAAAGGCTGAGGTGAAAATGCTTTCCCTGGGAAAGTCTGGGATTATCAAGGGAGGAGAAATTATAGAATACCCTGGTTGGAAGGGACCCACAAGGATCATCGAGTCCAACTCCTGGCCCTGCACAGGACAAGGTGGGGGTCAGCCTCTTTTCCCCAGGATGAAAGGAAAACAGCCTGAAGCTGCACCAGGGGAGGCTCAGGTTGGACATCAGGAGGAATTTCTTCATGGAAAAAGTGGTCAGGCACTGGAAGGGGCTGCCCAGGGAGGTGGTGGAGTCCCCATCCCTGGAGGTGTCCAAGGAAGGAATGGATGTGGCACTCGGTGCTCTGGGCTGGGGGACAAGGTGGGAATCAGTCACAGCTTGGACTCGATGACCTTGGAGGTCTTTTCCAACCTCAGTGATCCTGTGACAACCCCAAGAATCCCACTGTGTGCCCGAGAGCTCAGCTGTGATGAGGAACAGAACACACGCACAGACACAGATTGTGCTTGACTATTTGTTCCCACAAATTGAAAGTGGTTTCTACGCTCTCCCACAGTCGTGAGTCACTTTGTTAGAGGCGTGCCCGGCTTTTGGGTTTGCTCGAGATGAAAGCAGAAAATATTTCCCCCAAAAAACTAATAAAAACCTTGCAAAGAATTCTCTACAGAAAATGTGCACTTGTCTGGCTGTCATTCATGTTCAAAGGAACACATTCACTCCAATAATCTTCGATTTGCTGTCGGATTCCTCATCCAAAGGAACATTTCAATACCTCCTCGAATTTGTTTAGCCAATGTAACCCTCCCTCTCACAAGCAGAGCCGTTGCTTTTGAGGTTGTCAAGAGTATTCCAGAACCTGATAATTCAATTTGCAAGGCTGAGAAGGAGGATGCCTCATCAGTCCTCGTAGAACAAGATTTATCTTCCTGTCAGCTGTAATTCTGACACTGTGGCAGCGCTTTGTGAAGATTGATAGAGAGGCCATCACCTCACCTTGAATGTTCCCTCGCTGAAGACTCCATCTGTGCTGTCTGCAGTGGTCAGAGCTTTCAGCACCTGCCAGGATATGGATCTGTGCTGACAGGCCGACTCTGGGAATGTCAACTGCAACATAAGCAGCTTCATCATGGTGGATCTGGATAATAAATACGGGTGCACTTGGCTAGAACACAGACTTGGCTCAACTTCTTGTGCCCTTTAACAAACTAGCAAGGAATTATTTTTTTTTTATTATTTTTTTTTTGCCTTTTCTGTTTGTTCTCCCAACTCCAGGATGTTTTAAAACTATTCCTGTTTTCTCCCCCAGGACGGTCAGTCACGGACTGTTCGGCAGTTCCAGTTCACTGACTGGCCAGAACAAGGTGTGCCAAAATCAGGAGAAGGTTTTATCGACTTCATTGGACAGGTACACAAGACCAAGGAGCAGTTTGGCCAGGATGGTCCCATCTCTGTCCACTGCAGGTAGGCAGGTGCAAATGGGAACACCTCGTTCATCTGGGGATGCAAAAGGAATTAAAATCCAGATATCTTCCCCCCTTTCCCACCCCATCCTTGCAGGCAGATTTCTCAGGGGTGTCAGTGCCAAACACTTGCTTCTGCCACCCAGATTCATTTCCCTTCAGCCCTGGGCACTGCCCACAAGGCTTTTGAACCTTTGTATATAGAGGAGAGGTATGAAATGCTGGTACTCTGGAGGAGATGGGAACTTTAGTGTTACATATATAATGTATGTAACATATATAATATTTAACCTGCAAAATCAGATATATTTTTTTACCACTTTCAGCCCAGTTCTGCACCACTAATGCTTGCTGACAGCAAGAATTTTGTACCTCCCTACCCATGGGCAGGAGAGGACGATCCATTCTTCAAAATATTTAATTTTAATATTACACGTTACTAATCATGTTCCCACTGAACGCTGTTTACCACTACCCAAAGCTTTTAATTTTTTTTTTTATTATCATTTCACTTTCTCAAACTTTTTTTTTGGGTCACACTCTGGCTATTTCTGGATATTCATCCTGGAGGACTGACCCTCCGCTTCCACCACGTTCCCAAGGCACAGCTGAACCCTACCCCGACCTCGGGCTTTACAAGAACATTTGAACATTGTAACATACCATTCCCTGGGTTTTTCTCTGCCATTCCTGCAGCGCTGGCGTGGGCAGGACCGGAGTGTTCATCACCCTGAGCATCGTCCTGGAGCGGATGCGCTACGAGGGGGTTGTAGATATTTTCCAGACTGTAAAGATGCTGCGAACACAACGACCTGCGATGGTGCAAACAGAGGTGAGCGGGGTGGGGACCCTGCCCTGGCCTGCCCTGGCCAAGCCCAGAGTGCTTCCTGCCTTTGGAATCATGGAATGGCTTGGGTTGGGAGGGACCTCAGAGCCCATCCCATGTGCAGGGACACCTTCCCCTAGACCACGTTGTTCCGAGCCCTGTCCGGCTGTTACCAAACAGCTCCTGATTTTAAACTAAATAACTTAATAAATGCAAATTCCTATTGCTCTAAAGTCTCTTAAAGATTTTCCTACCAGCCTGGCAGCCTCAGTTCTTCTCTCATCCCCACCTCTGGGGTGGGGGGGGACTCACCTGCCCCCAAGCACAGCCCACCCTGGCTGGGGGGAGATGTTTGGTGCCTGAGAGACTCAGACAGAAAGGGCAGGGCTGGGCTGGGCTTTCCTCTCCCAGGAGAATCAGGGAGGTTCCTGCTCAGCTTTGTGCTGTCTGGAAAGCAGGACAGGGATCCCAAGGAGCCATTTCCCACCTCTGAAGCCGGTTCTCTTTGCTCTTGGCAGGATGAATACCAGTTCTGTTACCAGGCAGCTCTGGAGTATCTGGGAAGTTTTGATCACTATGCAACATAAAAAGCCATCGTTGTGCAGACTCTACCAACCACTTCAGTCCTGGAAGGCCTCTTCTGACCCAGGAGGAGCGCTTGAACTTACAAAACTGACTCAGAAGAAGTACCTTTTCATCTGGACAATGCATCGGGGAGCAGGGGGGAGGATTGGAAGGAACACCCCTTCGGGAACTCCATGGTGTAACCTGGCCCGCCCAGAGGCAGCTCGGGAGGTGCTTGAGGGGCTGCTTGAAGTGGTGAACTGCTCTTGTTACCTCAAGTGGTGTTCGCTGTGGAGGACGTGTGGACGTGGTGAAAACAGATCCAAAAGCTAAAAAAAACACGCCTTGGGAAACGTTTCTGCTGGAGAAGGGAAGGAAAAACAAAACAAAAAAAAAAAACAACAAAACGACTTTGGTTACATCATTAGAGTTCAGTTTATTTACTAATATAGTTGGCAGTCTTTAAAGGAAGTCACTTGCAGAATTGAAGGTGTTCTGTGAAAGAAAAGGAACTTAAATCTCAACACTTGGGCAAACTTAGGGTCAGGAGTTCTTCTAGCTGGAGTCTTAATAACCTCAGCAGCAGCACTGGGAGGATTCTGGGCTTGCAGGCACCTTGCAAACAGCACCCACGGAATGCCCCTGCCACGCCAGAGGTTTTATAGCTCACATTTTGAATACTTGGAACATTCCTCATTTCTTCTAATTCCAAAATTTATTTTTTAGGATATTTAAAAGGATAGAGAAAGAGAAATATCAAACCCCAGAGCTGGCTGTGTGGGGTGGCCCCCTCCCCTGGCACAGTGGTGGGACCTGGGCTGGGGTCACTGACTGCTGGCTCTGGTCCCCTTTTCCAGCACATCTGGCTTTCCTTGGAGCAGGATGGGACACCCCAGGAAGAAAGGCAGCCCCTTCCCCAGGCTCTTTGCACATTCACACCCCCCCATTCCTGCTGTGAGCAACTGTGCCCCCCCCCCCCTCAGTTCCTGCTGGGAGCATCCCCCTGCCAGGAGCCCCAGAAACGCCCTTAAAGGAATTTATTTCCAGTAAATTTATTTCCAGTATCCAAGTGGTTCTTGCTGCCAGCCCCTCACCTCTGGGAGCCATGTGGAGCTACTCTCAGGACTATCCCAGTACCACATCACAGCTCCCACTCCCACCATGCTCCCAGTCCCACACTGTCCCCTGGCACAGCTCCCAACGTGCCCCAGCTGTAAAAGAACTGGGAAAGATCCAGGAAGGTGCATCCAATGGCAAATACTGTGAGTGGCTTTCTTTAAAGTATCGATGTAACTGTAACAAGTGACATTACCTTTTTTTTTTTTTTTAAATAGTGTATTTTTTCCTTTTTTTTTTTTTTTAAAAAAAAGACAAAGAATATCAGTCAATGAATTTAAAAGAAAAAATTTGCTTATTTGTTCATATTATGTTCAAAGACAGTCTATTTTTTCACTGTAGAAATGTTACGTGTAATGGCTGTGATATATAAAAAAAATGCAGTGCAAATTGCTACTTCTACATATTGCTTTTCTACCATTTAAAAGGTTTAACTTGCTCATGTAAGAACAAAATGTCCTTTCTGGATTTTTTTTTTTTTTTTTTTTTTTTTTTTTTTTTTATGGGTTCCTTTGTTTCCAGTCACAGACATATCCCAGGGGAGGGTGGGAGAGCAGCAGGTGTAAGAGGTGGTGGCAGTGCCAATTCCCTCCCCTTCAGCTGTGGCCACGCAGGGCCAGGGCTGAACTGGGAGATTCAGCAGCACCAGTGGCTTTATGAGGACTGGTGAGACTTTCTTTTGGAGCCTTGACACCCATCAGGGGTTTTAACATCACAGGTGTATTGCCCAGGTCTCTGTCTTTGTGCTGGGTGTAGCTGAAATGCTCTTCCAGGAGTTTTCCTGCACAGAGGACAGGATTTCTGGGAAAACCCCCACTGCCTGGAGCTCTGCTTGCCTCTGACTTTTCCCTTATTTTTTTTTTTTTTATTTTTATAGAAGGGGTAATCATGGCCATCAAGTGCTGCCCAGAAACCCCCACACAACCCCTTTCCTGTCTTTAACCCAAAAAAAAAAAAAAAAAAAAAAAAAAAAAAAAAAGAACCGACTGAAAGGCTTCTTCGAGATTTTACTTATTTGTGTGAAAGTTGCCCAAATTTCTAAGTATGTTGCAGCAAAATCTTACTGGACAAGTTTGGGGGAGGGGGGGGAGGTTTTTTTCTTTGTATGAGAGCAAAGTGCTGTTGCTTTCACACTGTTATTTCAAACTGAAACAGTAAAGTGGTTTTCATACCACGGTGTATGTAGATATATTGACTTTGTATTAAAGGAAGATTGTCTGAAGCCTGGCTGCAGCCCCTTGTGTTGGGGGGAGAGGGCAGGGAAGGAAGCAGCTGCTCTGTGCAACCCAACCAGCCTGGAATCCTCCCTGCTGGTGCCCAGGGCCAGGTAACAGGTTGCTCTCCCTCTGCTCTGCTTATGCTCCTGCTAAAAATAGGCCCCTGTACGAGCCAAACATGTGGCTGCAAAGAAACAGGCTCATTTGGGAGCTTTGGGCCAACCAGTGCAGTGCCACAGGCACCAGTTTGCTGCTGGTTTGGTGATGGATGTGTGTGGGAGGGCAGCCAGGACCGGCACGGACCACAAAGGTTCTGCCTACCTGGAGGTTTTAACCTTTGGTGGTTGTCTCTGCTGCCCTGACAGTGTTTCCCTCGTGTGGCACAAAGCTCAGCACCCCTGTCCCTGCTCAGGCTGGAGCCCAGGGGGGACAAGGGTGCACAGTCCAGGTGCCATCCTGGCTCAGGGTGGTGGCTCTGAGCTACAGCCAAGGGGTGGGAAAGCCCTCAGTGGATAAAGAGCCTCCCTCAGAGCAGGAGCCAGCAAATGGTTCCATGTGAGGGTCACGGCCACAGCTGAGGGAGGGTCCCATGCCTGCACTGAGATAGTCCAGGAGGAGAAGGCAGTGGATAAAGAGCCTCCCTCAGAGCAGGAGCCAGCAAATGGTTCCATGTGAGGGTCACGGCCACAGCTGAGGGAGGGTCCCATGCCTGCACTGAGATAGTCCAGGAGGAGAAGGCAGATCCCTGGAAAAGCCCATCCATCACCTGCAGACAGCAGGGTGGGGATGCCAAAAGCAGAAGGCTGAGCTTCATCTCAGTGACAGCCTGAAACAGGTTGCTCAGAGCAGCTGTGGCTGCCCCATCCCTGGAAGTGTCCAAGGCCAGGTTGGATGGGGCTTGGAGCAACCTGGGCTAGTGGAAGGTGCCCCTGCCCATGGCAGAGGGTGGCACTGGATGTTCTTCAAGGTCCCTTCCAACCCGAACCATTCCGTGATTCCATGAGCTGCTGAAAACCTCTCGTCCCACTGAGCCAGACCTTGCTAAGCCAAGCCCCAGGCTTTCCTAGGTCTGTGCCAACCATGGCTCCTCCTCACAGGTAGGCTGAGCCCAGCCTGAGCCTCCCACCTCACCCACCTTATGCCAGACGGGAGCACAGCAGGAGAGGCTGGCGAGGACACTTTGGAGGAGGATGGAATTGTTCTGCATCAGGGATTCTTCCCTCCCTCCCTCCCTCCCACAGCTGGGCTGGACCAGCACAGCCTCCCTCTCCCTACTACACTGACACCACGAGCAGCAGTTGGAATCAGGCTTAAAGAAAAGAACAAAAAATTAATTAGCGAGTTCACCCAGAACCTGATGAGCAGTGGGGTGAGTCGAGATCCCAGGAATTGCCTCACCTCCCAAATATTGTTACTCCATGGGAGAGATGGAACAGGGAGAGGGAGCCAACCAAACATCAAACAGCAACAACCCTGATGGCTCAGGAAAAGGAGGAGAAAGGAATAAACCCCAGAAATCTCCTGGTTTATTACCATGTCTCGTGTACCTGCCTCCCTCCAGGCAGTCGTGGGAATAGTAACGAGGTTTGAAAATTCATAATCTGGATTCAAAGATAATTTGTAGCACGAGTGGCTCCACGGCTCAGCCACACCACACAGCACAGACACCTCTCCCCAGCCTTCCAGTGGGTGATTTTTGATGCTCACTTTCTGTTCTCACTGAAAAACAGAAAGGAAAAACTGATTTTTCTGCTAAGCTCTGCTTCTCCCCCTCCCTCCTTCCCTACCTGCTCCCCTGCACTCCCAGCAATGCTATTCCTGTCTCTCTGTGACGTTAATCACTCCCATCATTGCTCTCCAGGCTCTTATTTTGGTTCCATCCTTTTCTGAGCTGGCGTGACCATCCCCCGGGTTGAGATGCAAAACCCTCACGGAACTGAAATAAATTCCACACGGAGCACAGGAAGGTGAGTGACAAAGAGAATTGGAACAACAGCTGGGAACTAAGTAAATCTCTCAGAAAAACCCAACCAACACCACAGGAAGCCAGTTAGGGAAGCAAATATAGAATGAAACCTCATTGAAGGGGTGAGGGTCACTCAGACTTACAGTGAGTCCACCTTGGCCCTGCAGCTGTGATGGTCCTACAGCAGCTCCTCTCAGAAGGTCAAGGAACAGAAGCAGCATTGCTGGGAAGATCCCATTCCCATCTTTGCCTCCTGGTTTCCTTTGCATCTCTCCTTGCAAGTGTAAAACCCATGAGCAGAAATTCCAGCAGAGCCTGTGGCACCATTAACAAACTTGGGTCCCTCCTCCTCTCACATCACGAGATGAGGAAGAGCTTGTGGGAGGAAAGAGGCAGAAGGGTCCTCCATCCCCAGCTGATGGACACACAGGGATGCTCCAGAGAAAGATTCTGGCACAGAAAAACCCACTTGAGGTGTCCTGATTTGGGCATCCAGAGACACCTCCAGTGACAAGGAAGGGCCCAGAGGTGCTCATGGCCAGTAAACACCCCTGTGGTTCCCTGCAGCTGGTCTGGATAGACCCCAGGGAACCAAAGTGGGAAACACAGGTCACATCACTCAGGGGCTGACTGAAACCATCAGGACCAAACTGTGCCAGCCCTTGCACTTTTACATCCCCAAAGATTCCAGCAGCAAAGCCAAAAGGATTGTAAACCAAGAGCAGAGACCACAAACGAGCTCCCAAGGGCAAAGAGGGGTAAGGGAGGACCTGCTGTGACCTGACCTCAGCTCCACAAACCCTCCTCACTGGCACACTTGCTCCTTTGGCTCAGCTCCATGTAATTCATCCCACAAAGCTTCATTTGATCACACCGGGTAAGAGCAGGTTTGATGCTCTGTCCCTGCTGAAGACCAGGACACCCTCAGCCTCCAAGGCACCACAGACACATGGAAAAAATCCCCATGGAAAAAATCCCCATGGAACAGTCTCAGTGCTGCAGCCTCTTACTGGTGAAAGAAGCTGCTGGAATTACATCCCAGTTGTGCTTTATGGATGTGACAGCCCAACGTGCTGGAGCTGTGATTAAGGAATGAGAAGAGGGATGATAACAGGGATGATTCCAGGCTCTGGGATGTGCCTGGTTCACCCCAACTGCCCACCCTGGTGCCCAACCCGGCTACAAGGAGTAAATGAAACAGGAGCTGTTGCTCCAAGATCAGTATTCCAGGGCTCCCTCTGCCAGACAGCACCAGTCTGAAACCTGGCAAGTGGCTGACTTTCATTTTAATTAACCACTAAGTGATGGCCCATTAATGCCCGTTTTCAGCAGGGCGGGAGGGGAGGCTCTTGTTCCTCATTGATCCCAGGAGTTTTTTCACTCTCTCTGTCTCTCTTTTCTTTCTCTCACACAAGCTCTGACAGCTTTGACAGAGAGTTTATTAGAGGTGTGAGCAGGGGTGGAAGGAGTAAATCATTGCAGGTAATATTTTTATAGAAAAGGGCTGTCACAAAGCCTCTGGATCTACACGGACACGATTCCTGCCAGAGGAGAGGGGTTAAGGCAGGGACAGTGGTTTTACAAGGGAATCTTGGAGCCTTCTGTTATTAAAGATGAGGACACTGAGAACTGAGCCAAACCCACCCCTTCAGAACAGCCCACAGCACTGGTTTTCCTTAGGGAGCATCCAGGGCTGCTCCAAGGAGCAGCATCCCACAGAAGGGGATTCAGGCAGGAGCATTCCTGGTGGGCTTCAGAGCTGTCCCCAGCCCTGGCCAGTGCTGGTCCCACCTCCAGGGCAAGCACTTCTATCACCCTCAGAGCCCTCTCCAGCACCTGGGGGATCCCACAGAATTCCTGGCATCATTTCTGTGCAAATCCTGCAGGGATTCCTCTCACAGCTTAATAAATGTCTCCTTAAGCCCTTCCCTCTCTCCTCTCCCTTTAACATAACCTTGTGTACATCCAGAGGTCAATCCTGAACGACTCTGCTCAAGTGCAGCTGCTGAAAGGCCACCAAGCCCCAAGTCCCCCTTGCCAGTGCCACCTGCAGACCCCAGACCATGTCCTGGCATGGGGTAACCCCACCCTGCCCACTCCAGCCTGGCCACCTCCTCCCCAGCCAGCAGAGACCCTGCACGTCCATCCCTCCATCTGCCACGGGCCATCCCAACAGGGATCACCCAGTGAGGGTCATCCAGACCCCCACAGCCACTCTGGGGCTGCCCCATAAAGCTCAGAGCAGCAGAGAGCCCTTCCCAGGGGCTCAGAAGGAACAGGCTTGTCCCAGTTCCCCTTTTCCACCACACTGGGCAAAAGCAGTTTGTGCCTCAGTCCAAATTTGCAGCAGCCTGGATGCCAAACCCCTGAGGGATTGATTTGCAAAAGCCCCCAGGCCTCTGCACAGCCCTAAACCAGGAGCCCCTCAGTCCCCTGCAGCAGAACAAAGGCTTTTAAAGTAGCTGTAACTGTAATTTACATTCCAGAGGAAAAGGAAGAGCTTTTCTTGGTTTACAGAATTACCCAAGTGGCAAAGCAGTTCCCAGGCCAGGAGAAATTCCTCACGTTGCAATATGCTTTAATTATACCAAGAGCAGCAGTAAGAGACCGAGAAATCAATTCCTTCTCCTAAATAAGATGGTTGCAAATTCCAAGTCGGTAAGTGAACAGATGTAGAACTGAAATGGAAAAAGTAAATACACTCAGAGGCACTGAGAAAATTGTCTGACAATCGCTACAAGTTCATCCACTGGGAAAGGGATACAGGGAACCTGCTCCCAGATTTCCTGAGGAGGAAACCACGAGTTCAGTCACTCTCATTGCAGTGTCACCTGAGGTGCCACAGCCCCTCCACTGCACCCACACCTGCACATCTCCCACCTTGGAGCACAATGGATGCCACAGCCCAAGAGCTGCCACCCTGCAGACCCCTCACCAGGGTCTGAAGGAAAAACCCACCCCGGCTTCCACTTTCCTGCCATCAGCTGCTCCCCCCCTCCTGCTCTTGGCACCACCCTCAGCCCATCCAACACCAACTCTCAGCACAGCTGGAGCCATCCCAGACCCACAGGGCAGCTCCTGCTCTTCCATGAGGCCAAATGTCCCCCCAGCCCAGAGGGAGCCCTGGGAAACCCCACTCCCACTGGCACAGGGTGCCCAGGGAAGCTGTGGCTGCCCCAGCCCTGGAAGTGCCCAAGGCCAGGTTGGAGCAACCTGGGATAGTGGGAGGTGTCCCTGCCCCTGGCAGGGGGTGGAAGGACCTGGGAATGTGGCTGAAGCCTAAACAGCAGCTTTTTAATAACACCACTCTCTCTCCAACCATTTAATGTATTCACTCCAACCCATCTTTAATCTCCCTATTTTTCCATTGTCTACTTATCCATCCATCCATCTGTGGAGTGGGAACACCAGAACCCTTTGCAACGTGCCCAGAGATCAGAGCCCAACATCGTGATTTTTTCCCACCCTTATCTCCTGAAACACGGACACACACAGTTCCCTGCAGGCATCAAAGGAGGGAATTCCTGACACACACAATTCCCTGCAGTCATCAAAGGGGGGAATTCCTGACACACACAATTCCCTGCAGTCATCAAAGGGGGGAATTCCTGACACACACAATTCCCTGCAGTCATTAAAGCAGGGAATTCCTGATCAAGGGAGTTTGGGCTCCCTCCATCTGCATCCCTGCATCCATACAGGCACACACACACATGCAGATGGCAATCCCAGATTAATAAGTTACACAAGGGGTTTATCCCAGGCTTACTGAGGATAATAAACCCCTCAAAAAAAAAAACAAACAAACAAATCCAAACAAAAAAAAAAGTGTCCAAATGATTAAAAAAAATAAAGAAAAAAACCCCTCTTTTCTTTAAATATATAACATTCTGCCTGAGCTGCATGTAAGGTGTTGTTCAGGAAATTGCTAAACGTCCCTAATTCAGGTTCCACTCCACCAGGCCCTTCTCCCATCTCCTGGCTGGGAGAGCCCCAGGCAATTCCCAGAGGGATAACTGGCAGCCCAGGGCAGGATGGGGATGGCAAAGTGGTATTGCTGTGAACAAAGAACAACCCACACTCATTCAATAGATATATTTTTATATTCTTTTAAGGCAACAAACACCCTGTTAAGGCTCAGACTGGCCGGGGCTTGGAACACCCTGGTCTGGTGGAAGGTGCCCCTGCCCATGGCAGGGGGTTGGAATGATCTTTAAGGTCCCTTCCAATCCAAACCACTCTGGGATTCTGTGAGGTGTCTACCCACGTGCTAAGGCTCAGGAGAAGGTGGGTGGGTGGTCCTGCTGCCTTCCTGGATCCATGGAATCCCTGGAGGAGGCAGAGCCGAGGGGCTGAACACCGACGGCTCCCGGTGGCACCGCAGAGCTCCCGGCCCCACCTGAGCTCCTGCATTCCCAGGATCCACCAGTAAATAAACAGATGTCCCACCTGTAAATCAAGGGGCAGGTAGAGGGGAAGCTCTTTGCTGTGCAGCTTTTTTAACCCAGCTCAAATGCTTTGGGTCTGGTTTGGATAACGAGCTCCCGGTCTGGGTTCCCTGCTCCTCACCCTGACTGTGACACCAGGACTAGACCAGAGCAACTTCCTTCACTTCCCACAGCCCAACAACAACCAGGGGCAGACAAAGAAGCCAGTGGAAATGTGAATTTTTGTGGTTCCTACTTTTAATTCAGGCCCTTGCAGACAGCAAAGGGAGTTCCATTAATAAACCTTGGCCGTGGCTTTCCAACACAACTCACCAGGGCTCAATCCCACCAGGACACCTCAAACAAGGCCAGATTTTTGGAAGGCATCCCCAGTATTTTCCAAACCCACCCTGATGTTCTCCCACCATCCCCTCCAGCATTACTTCAACATCTGGGGAAGCAGGAATGCCAACAAAGGGCTCAAGTGCTGCCAGGGACCTGCAGCCACAAGTCTTCCCAAAGGACACAGTGACACCACGTTGAACAGCAGCAGAAACCTTCTGCTTGGGTTGTTAATCCACACAATCAGTTTAAAATAGATAAAACCGAAGTAACATTTTCCACACTGTTATATTTAACAAACAGAAGGGGACACAGCAGAGATTTATATGTATTCTCCCAAAATCTGGGGGAGGAAGGACGGTGCAGTTTGGGTAGAGAACACATCCATCTTCACTTCCTCCAAAACACACAATGGAATGAGCTGCTGGAGCATTTGCCTCGGGGGTGAGGTGCAAACCCTTCCCACAGCCCGAGCAGAAGCAGCACCTCTCTGAATCACACAGGCAGAAATACAATGAAAAGGACAAAAAAAAAAAAGGCAAATGAGTTTAAAAAAAGCCGCCTTAGGCCCTGTGGATATTGGCCACGGGGTATTTTTAGAGGCTGGGGAGGAGATGCTGAAGATGCCTTCAGGGAGATGGTGCCAGTGAGTCACCAGCAGCAGGAAAGTGGAGCTGAGTCTGCCTGGGGGGTGTTGGGGTCTCCCTGATGCCATGTGGTCACCACAGCTCTGGAAAAGACCTGGAGCTACATCAGCTTTTCCAAACCACCAAACCCCCTCCCAGCCTCCAGGAGTGTCCTGGTGCTTCACACCAGCAAGCAACAGGGATTTGGGGGGTGAGACACGGATATTTCAACCCTCAGCCCTCCTGCACCAGGGGGACAAACAGTGGGAAGGCGAAAATGTCTTGGAGGAGGGACAAGGGAGTAACACCAAAGCAGAACAAGCTGGGAGGGCTGTTGCTAAGAAGCCAGCAGTGCCTCTAGCTGTGGATCAACCACAGGGAATCACTGATGGTTTGGGTTGGAAGGGACCTTAAACCCCTCCAGTTCCACCCCCTGCCATGGGCAGGGACACCTCCCACTAGCCCAGGTTGCTCCAACCTGGCCTTGGACACTTCCAGGACTGGGGCAGCCACAACTTCTGTGAGCAACCTGTGCCAGGGCCTCACCCCCCTCACAGGGAAGAATTTTTTCCCAATATCCCATCTAACCCTGCCCTCCATCAGCTTGAAGCCATCCCACCTCATAGCACAAACACCACTGACCTTGTCCTGCACCAGCCAACCTCCATCCCCAGGGAAAGCAAAGCCTCTGGGTGACTCCAGGCCCCTGCCCTGGATATCCCAGGGCAGGCACAGGCAGGATGAAGATGAAGCACAGCAGGACTAGGGATGATCAGGACCCCAGGTCCTGCAAAGTGGTGTCAGGTGTGTGTGGTTTGGGCAGCAGCAGCTGGGTGGAACTGCTGCTCCTCTCTGCAAAGAGAAAATCTGCTCCAGCTGCCACACCAGAGAAAGGAGGTTAAAGATGTTAGAGAATAGTATTCAAAAAATGTTTAAGAATAATATTCCAAAGTGGTTTTTTTTTGCTTTTCCAAAATGAAAACTGCCCTCAGCTCTGGAGGCTGCCACGTTCAGGAGATGCTGCTCAACTTCATGCAACTCCAACACTTCCAGGTTGTTTGTCTGGCAGGTGGGAACGTTGTGCTGGTTATGAGGACAGGAGGGACATCTGTGCTGTCCCTGCCCCCCCCCCAGGGTGAGTGAGGTGCTGGGAGGAGGGACCTTGGTGTCAGCAGTTCTGCTCTGCCAGGCTGAGCTGGAAAGGGCAGAGTATGAACCATCTGTGCCACTGCCACGTGGATGTGGCACCTCGTGGCTCATCCCACGGGGCAACACAGGAGGAATCCCTTCTTTGTACCAGAGACAGGGCTTCAACCAAATCCCAAATCCCACTCTGTTTCCACGAGGAACACACTGCCCAATCCCTGCCATTTCAAGCTGAACCTCTGCAAAAGCCACACAAAGCACCACGGCTTGGTTTGGTCTTGGAGAGATTTGGTCTTATCCTTCTATTAGTTGTCACAAAAGCAAATCCAGCACTACCCTGGTGAAGCATCAAGGTCTGGAAATCACATTCCTCCAAGCTGGACATTTATTCCACCAAGGAGACTCCAAGCTACTCTCCCAGTTTTCCACACAGACCCTCCCTGAAGGCACCAGTCTGACCTTAACCCACCGTGCCCTTTCCCTGTGCCAGGGCAGTGGTTTTCCACCTTGGTTGGCATCCACGGCCTGTACTGCAGTGAAATGGGTCCAAGGGAATTTGGGACACAAGGATGAGCCACAGGGCAGTGCTTGTGCAAGAGAGCAGAGCTTTGGAAGAGACTCAAACAGGTGTTTTTGAACAAAGAAATTGGAAGGAACTCGCTGCCCCTGGGAATGGAATCGTTGAGGCTGGAAAAGACTCCAAGATCATCAAGTCCAAACTTCGACCAAATCCCACCCTGCCCACTATTCCATGCCCTCAAGTGCCACTTCTACTCGTTATCTGACCACCTCCAGGGCTGGTGACTCCACCACTGCCCTGGGCACCCTGTTCCAGTGCTTAACTTCCCTTCCAGTGCAGAAATTCTCCCTAATATCCAACCTAAACCTCCCCTGGTGCAACGTGAGGCCATTTCCTCTTGTCCTGGGACAAACACAGACCCCCACCTGGCCACAACCTCCTTGCTCCCCCTGGCCATGCTCACCTGAAGAGCAAAACCCCCTTCCCCGTGCAGTTCTTTGCATGTTTTTAGCATTTCTGGGGATGGGGGGGATGTTCAGCCCTCCAGGATGAGGATCCACAGCTCCAAGGACTCACCTCCACCTGCACAGAAGGTGGGAGAGGCCCAAACAAACCATCCACGGGTCCAACTCACGAGACAGGGGGTGTCAGAGGGGGAAACTTTCCACAGGTGTCATCTGGGAACACAAATTTCACTGTCTGGAGCAGGAAGAAACACTTTCACAATTTCTTACCCTCCAAAGTCTCACTGTCCATCTCCCACCACCATCTCATCCCACCCAACTCCCACCTCCCTCTCCTCAGACCTCTTGGACTTGCAGGAGGGGGTTGTATTTTAGGATATCCCCTTTTAGCTACAAAGAATATTTTTAGGTTGAAACCCAAAGATAAATCAAACCAAATTACTATTCCCCCAGGAAAAGCAGATTCAAATTGCTGCTCAATTTTTTATCTAAATAATGTTTAAATTTTAAAAAGGGAGGGGGGAGAAAAAACTAATTACATCTTTGTGTGAAAGATCATAAATCACATAATTACAATGGGAACCTCTGCATCTTTCCAACACACCAAAAGCAGACTACACAAGTTCTTATCTCATTACTGTTTAATTAAGAATTATGTTTGAGCATCTTCTTTTTAATTATCACGGAGCCCAGATGACTTCTAATCTCCTTTTTACCCAAAATGAGGGAAGGTGCAGTCCAAAAGGGGCACTAATGAATTTACAGTTTGCTCTTCGGGGAACTTTAATAAAATTTACTTCACACAGAAGATTAACACTGATAAAGTGAACTTCCAAAGAGAACATTTGGTTCCTTTCAATTAACATCACACGACTGTCAGGAGCTTGTGAAGGGGATGCTGAGGTGTTATTTTTTTGGAAGAATTCCTTCCCAACGTCCCATCTAACCCTGCCCTCTGGCAGTTTGAAGTTCCATTTCCCTCCTCTAAACATCAGGAGAAACTTTTCCCCACCAAAACATTTCCCCACCGAGGTCTTTGCCCCGTGTCACCTGAGGTGACAACCTGCAAAGAACACACACACATATATATGTTTTTTCAAGCCCAGCACGCAGCAAACACCTTTTAATTCAATTGGTTGAATTGACACAGAGAGATTATTAGTTTTCAGTAAGATTTGATTCAATTAATTAGCCTGAAAATATCAGCACAGCCAGGCAAGCAAAGAAAAACAGAGATAAATCCCTGCCATGGTGCTGCTTCATCTTTTAAAGGCAATTAACTCTTAGTTATTAGCTTTTAATTAGGGAATAATAATGACACCATTAATACAGTTTATTATACTTGTCAGCAGACAGCTGTTCCAACCAGATTCTATTATCAGATCTCGGAGCCTTTTGTCTGCTCCTTGTTCAGGGGGGGAAGCAGAGACTTCCCAAGCCCTGGCTGGGGGCCGGGGGTGAAGCCCCAGCACAGAGCTCTGGGCTGTGCCCTCGCAGGGATCTGGCTCTCACCCCACCCCCTTCCCAAGGAGGGATGCAGAAGGAGCATCAGCTCCCTCCCAGACTCCAAAGGAGCCTCGCATAATTACCAGGGATTTTAGCGGTCTGTTAAATAACCATCTGAGATGGTTTTTTCTCTCTCGGAGAATCCTGGTGGCAGCAGGATCCAGCCCTGACTGCATCCGATGTCTCTCTGCCGGGTAATTCCCGTGCCTTTCCTGGAGGGGGCAATGCTGGAGCTGTGCCAAAGCTGCTTTTACACCTCAGCTCAGAGCATCTGAGACGGATCCCGAACGTTCCCGACGCCAAAAAATCCCCTGGTTTGTTTTGTTCTCCCCTGATCCCTTCGGAAGGGCCGCGCAGAGCAGAGATGGTTTGGAAACAATCAATCACTTGAAAGATATTCAGCATTTGGAATAATTCTATCCATTCCTAATCCCATTCCACCCCACTGCTGGGTGCATGTCACTACACACAGGCAGCTGCCAAGGCTGCCAGAAAAACCATGGAATGCTCTTTTTTTGTGTGTGTGTGCCCCAAATTTACCCTGAAACCATAAACTTCAAATCCTGCTGGAAGAGCAACCACCATCACCTTGGCAGTGCCAAATGCCTCGAGCTTTCACTGAGGTTTAATTCTTTCAGTGTCTGCTGAGTCACTAAAATCAAATCTCCAGAAGGCCAGTGATTACCCAGCAAACCACATGTTCCCAGTATTTTTCCCATCATCCTGTTTCACTGTGTGCCAGGCAGAGCTGTGGTATCCACCCAGCAGAGACTGGAAACCATTCCCAGGGCACAAGCCTGTCTTCACTGCTGTTTATTATTCCTTTATCACACAGGAATTAATCTTACTCCTAATTCTGCATGCAGGATGCTACAGCAATACAAAAAATGCAATGCCATAAATTTCCCCCCTCTACTTTGGAGTTAATAAATCACAAAAACAACTGTAAAATTTTCTGTTGGGTTCCACTACCTGGGTTTTAATTTGTTTTCCTTGCTGTGGACTGGAGGAAGCCCTAAGGGAAACACCAGGAGCTTCTTGAACCAACAGCCTGCTCATGGAAAGAATTTTTCTCATCCTCCCCCAACACAGTGCAGGAAAGAAATGAACTTGGGGCAGGAATAAAGTAGTTGGAAGAACCTATTTGCAATTTTCTACAGGAGAGTACAGAGTTGGTAAACTGAAAGGAAAGCACAGAGTTGGTAAACTGAAAGCAAAGCTGTTCAGAAGGAAAAACTCCCACTGAGAATTGAGGTAAAAATAAGAAGGAGAAGGGTGGCAGGATTATAAAGGATGGCAGGATTATAAAGGGTGGCAGGATTCAGGAATTGCAGCACAGAGATGCTGCACTGAAGGAAAAAGGAAATGGTAGGGGGAACATCAGTGGTGGGAAACTACACCAGGACACGGCAGCTCTGGGGGCAGATGGCCTGGAGTGCTCCAGAGCCTCCCAGGAGCTGATTTTATCCCAGTTTTCCCCCCTCCTGACAGGTCCCAGGTGTGATGCTGGAGGCGTTCGGCTCATCTGTGTCGGCAGCTCCCAGACCAAGCTCCCTCTCCCTTCACACCAGTGACTAAGCCTGAATATTTTAGGAGAAGCTGTTGTAGATGTCTCGGTGCAACTATAAAAACTTCTCAGCTGAGGGATTTTTTTTTTGTGCTCTGGGCAGAAGCTGGGAGAGGAAAACCAAGGGAGAAATTGAATTTCAACAAACTTCACCTCTAAAATTCATCCAATGCCTGAGATCAGGAGGCACTTCAGGGCTACTTTGCTCACACAGCTCGAGGTGAGGGTGTGCAGGAGCTAAATCAGGGCCCTGGTAGCACGAGAACCACCAAGAGCTTGTGGCAACTCACCTTTAATTTAAACCCCATCACTGGAGTGGCACAGCCAGGCTGGGAGGGCAAAGCAGGCGCAGGTCCCCAGAGGAGGATGGGTTTTCCTCCTGTCCTTTAGGGAGGAATGTCCATCAGATCCATCCAAAAGGGATCCCCCAGAGCTTGGTGGCAGGAGGGAATTAACTCACCTGGAGCTGTGCAAGTGCAACTTCTCTGGGGGTCCAACTCCCCTTCCTGGCAGTCCCAAACTCAGCTGACAACCATCCCACGTCCCTGACCTGGACACACGTGGGTGTCTCCCAGCAGGAACACCACACTCCCAGGGTGGGCAAAGCTGTGGAGAGGAGCAAAGGACAGCACAGTTAATGCTCTGCTATTCTCAGTTTTAAGAGGGGCTAAGGGAAGGAAATCTCTCTGCAGCCCAGGGCCTGCAGGGACCCCGGCTGAAGGAGAGGGGGGCTCAGTTCCTGCCCCCCATTCCCATGTCAGTCTTGCACCAGGGGATTTATTTCCAATTTTACTGCTGCTCTGATTGGTATGTGATAATTAGGGCAGGAAATAGCAGGTTATCAGGGAGGATACACCAGAGGAAAGGCCCAGCCATGCCATGGGCTGGACAAAATAAAAGGGATGGTCCCTTTTATTGGGCTTTTGGCGATGGGAAAGGGAGGAGTGTGAGATTAAAAATACTCCAGTCTAGGAGCAGGAGCACCTGAGCCCAGGCTCAGTGGAAACTGTGCACAGAAAGCCCAGAGGGAAGAGGGGAGTGTTTTATTTCCTCTCTTTGCAGTCAGTCACCTACTGAGAGTGAAACAGTGCACAGGTTGTGGCAGCGCTGTTTGGGCTCGGTGCTTGGAGAGGAAATCTTTTAGAAACATTAAATTACATCCTAAGTCAAGGGAAGCACCTACAAGTGTAAATCCCAGCAGGGTTGGGAGGCTCAGTGTCGGGGTTCCCTTCCCAGCTCTGTCACACACAAGCTGGGACATCCCTGGGCAATTTTCAAATAAAGGAGCTTCAACGTTTGCTGCTTATGAGAAATAAAAATACGTTTTTTTATATAAATAGGTGTATCATGAAGTTGTAAGACATCCAAGTTCCAACACTTGAACTTGGGTATCAGAGTCTCTTTCGGCAGGATAAGGGAAATGAGAAAATTCTTAAAAATTAAATCTTTTAGGGCCATTTTGTACACGAAGTTCCTTTTCTCTTTGGGCTAAGAATAGAGGGAGATCCATCACCTTTGACAGGAGATGGCTTGCAGGCAATTGGGAAAAAGGGAAAGCCCCTTTTCAGAGAAAAGAAAGCTTTTTAGGTAAAAATGAATCCATTAAAACTTATCTGAAAAGGGTGGGATTTTGTGAAACTGTAAAATGTATGGAATTTAAACTGAAGGTGTCTTTTTCCCCGGAAACTTGGTGAGAGAAAGACCCAACACGTTGAATAAATTCTTCCTTGTTTCTTTGTTCCCTAAGTTTATGCCGTCTTTCTAAATTTAAAGAGAGGGATATTTCCCACCCTGCTGTATCATGGAATGGTTTGGGTTGGAAGGGACCTTAAACCCCTCCAGTCCCACCCCCTGCCATGGGCAGGGACACCTCCCACTAGCCCAGGTTGCTCCAACCTGGCCTTGGACACTTCCAGGGATGGGGCAGCCACAGCTTCTCTGGGCAGCCTGTGCTGACATCAGTCACTGCTGCTGCTCCCAGAGCTCCACCAGCACCAGTCACCTGCAGGTATTTCACCACTCAGGCCTGAGCACAAACATCTCAATCCCAGCTAGAAAAAGACCCCGAGAACATCTCTTACTACCCAGAAAAAGTGCAGGGAAATTAATTTGGACAAAACGGGCCAGGTCCTTGATTTGGGAATATCACAGAAGTGAGAGGAATCACAGCCACTTTAACAAGCAGCCACTTGTCTGCAGGCTGAATGAGTGCAAAACGTGATGATAAATTGCTCCTGTAAACCAGAACCATCCCTGAGCAGTGGGAGCTCCCACAGTTGTGCTCAGGCAGATTTTTCACTACAGGCTGACAAAAATCTCACGCTAATCACCCGACCCAGGCCACAGAGCTCGTGGATTGCAGGGCTAATTCCATGTCACAGCTGAATCCCAGATTAATCAGACACACCACGTCCTCAGCTCCAAGTGGCTCCACACTTATTAAGGTAAGAAAAAGAAGGAAAACCTCATCTCCAACTAGAGCCACGAGGAAATCAAACTTGCACCACAACCTCGTGGCTTCTCCAAGGATAAAATCATCCAGCAACCCTTCTGTACCTACAATCCACCCCAATTTGATGTTTTTAGTCAGGCAGATGAATCCCTGCTCTTCTCCACGGCAGCAGCATCTTGGCTTGGATCGTGGCTAACTGCCCATTCACTCCTAATCAAAGACAATTTGCTGTGTTTTCCAGAGATGGCTCCGTTAAATGAAGCAGATGAGCAGTGGATCTGGCCATTTATTTATTTTTAAACCCTGATCTGGGGCACAGGGGAGGGTTTCACTCCTGTTTCAGAGACAGCTTGGCTACGAGCTCGTTTGCTGGGGGATATTAGCAGCTGGCATCTGAAAAGGCAGGGCTGGGGTGTAGAGGTAAGCCAAAGTCAACTGTGCTGAAACAGAGCCAAATTCCTATTTATTCCACAGGAAAAGTGGTTAAGCTGTGGTGGCTGTGTCATTCCAAGCACTATTTGCACAGTGACCTTTCTATTTCCCCTCTTGGAAACTAAAAATTTAATTGTTTTGCTGCTCTCGCACAGAACAAATAACTCCCCAATGATTTTCTATTGGTGAGCAAGTAACCCAAGGACTTCTCTTCTTCTGCTATCAAAGCTGCCAAATAATTCTGTGTCAACAGCTCCAGCTCATTTGAGTCTTGGTATTGTGCCAAAATTGCCTTTTTGTGTGTGTGTGTGCCAGCACAGTTGTTCATGGGACAAGGAGCAAGAGATGATCTGAACGTGGGGCTGGAAATCAGGAGCCCACAGGAACTTCTTTGGAGTGTTTCTGCTGGAGTCTCGAGTGATTTGTTCCATCTTTATTCCTGCTGGCAAGCTCCAGGAGCACTGCAGGTATCCCCTGGATCAGGTACTCTGGAGCACATCCCACCATTTAAATTTCACAGGGTTAAACTCATTTTCAGGGTCTCCTCGCTGGTGAGCAGGGACAGGACCCCAGGGAAGGGCTGGAGCTCTATCAGGGGGTTTTGGGATGGATATTAGGAAAAGGTTCTTCCCCCAGAGGGTGATGGGCACTGACCAGGCTCCCCAGGGCAGTGGGCACAGCCCCAAGGCTGCCAGAGCTCCAGGAGCATTTTGACAACATTCTCAGGGACAGGGGGGGGATTGTTGGGGTGTCCTGGGAGGGGCAGGAGTTGGACTGGATGATCCTTGGGAGTCCCTTCCCACTCAGGATATTCCATGATTCTATGATTCTCACTAACCTGTAATGAAATAAGGGGATAAACAGTCCTTCTGACCCACAAAATATAGAACTAATGCCACAGGGAATACCAGGGATCACCAGAGGTGCTCCAAACGTGGCTCCTCCGTGCACCCCACACAGACACGCAGGGGCTGCCCTGGGAAGCAGCAGTGACCTGTCAGCTGATGGAGAGTGTGCAAATAGCTGTTCTCACACCTACCTGGTGACAGGGCCAGCTCTGCCCTTGGCAGGGTCCACGCAGACCTTGCTTTAACCCAGGTACAATCACATGCCTGGGAAAGCTCTTCCATGAACCCGCACTCCTTCCAAGTCTGCTCGCAGGTCGGGGCTTTGCAATCATTTAATTGTTGCAAAAAGGGTGCAAAAAGCTTCTTTGCCCACCTTTAGCTGGATGGAGGGCAGGGAAAAGAAGCCCAAAGAAGAAAAGTAACGAGGACTTGCCAAAGGAACCTGCTGCAGGAAAGGCTGTGAGGAAATTCAGACAGAACTGACACCAACAAGGTGCTGATCCATCTCCACCTTCCCCCCAGTGCCCCTGGAATGCTGCCACCACCACCACCACAGCAGACACATCTTCATGAGAAATTCCACGAGCTCAACTCAAATTTAAACTAAACCAGCACCTTCAAAGCCAAGTTTAGGTTAAAACAGCTCCTGATTACCTTAAAATAAATGTCCCCGAGTAAACGGCTCCGACCAAAACATGGGAACGCTTCCAGCAGGGAATTGCACCTGTTTAATGAGGAGTTTTATTAAACTGGTGCAATTTGTTCAAGCTGAAGGAGAACTACTGATGAAGAACTAATACAAACAGCAAGGGAAGAGGAACAGAGCAAAATCCTCACGGAATAACCTCAAGAAATAGAAGTTCTGCCAAACTGGCCACAGCACAGATGTCTGCAGCACGTGACAAGGTTATTCCATCAGCTGCTCTTTCCCTGAGCTGAACAGTCACAGAAGCCAAGCAAAAAGGGAAGGAGTGAGCACCTGAGAGCCCAAGATGTCCTTCCCTGTGCAAACAGTGATGCTGGGAACCAGGAGAGGCTGAGGGTGGGAAAGCCACAAAATCCCACGTGCGGACACGGGTCTGCACCCCGGAGATTTACACAAATGCATTGGCAAGAGGAGTTGCTTCCATAGGAAACCAAGATGGGAACCAAACTGTTGGTTCCACGGGACCAAAGTGAGAGAAGCAGGACCCAGCAGAGGACAAAGGGGTGGACACCTCGGGGCTTCAGGGAAGCTGGGGTTGTCCACTCAGCCCCACCACTGAACAGCCTCACCCAACCAACACTGCTGGGTTTAGTTTTCTGTATGATCCTGCCCTTCACAAATTAAAAAAAGGAATTGTCTCTTCCATTTTTCCTTGCCAAGCTAAGGATCTTTAGTCAATGAACCTCCATCCCCTGTCCCACTCTCCAGGCACACGGCGAAAGTCTCCGCTGCCCTCGGAGGAGGAACAAGCTGTTGATCCCCATCTTCCCACTGCTGCCAGCAATTAGCACTAATGATTTTATGGAGTGTGTGACAGTTGGTGACAGTGACCCAGGGAGTTTCATCAGCTTCTGTTCCACAGGTTTCAGAACATCTGCTCGTGTGCCAGGGCCCTGGTGCTCCCCAGGGAAAGCGCAGCCCTCGGAGCCGGGGAAAGCACCACGGGCAGCTGCCTCCTCCCTACCTGGGCACCCAGGTTGGGCACTGGTGCTGAGCACAGCGCCCTGCAGAGCAGGGGCACAGGCACCAGGCAGTGGGACCAGTCATGGACACCTGTCCAGGGCTGCAGGATCTCCAGTGGGTGGAGATGGCACAGAGAGCATGGAAAAGCCAAAGGAAGAAACCAAAACGTGCTTTAGTAGGAGAAGCAGCTCAGCTGTGCAGGTTGAGAGAGATCCACAAATAACCTTCTCCAGGGATAAGAGAGGTTGGAGAAGGAGGGGAATGAGTCACAGAATCACAGAATCAGCTGGGTTGGAAGGGACCTCTGAGATTCAAGTCCAACCCTTGATCCAACCCCGCTGTGGTTCCCAGCCCATGGCACTGGTGCCACATCCAGTCTCAGCTTAAAAACCTCCAGGGATGGAGAATCCACCCCTTCCCTGGGCAGCCCATTCCAATGGCTGAGCATCCTCTCTGCAAAGAAATTCTCCCTGATATCCAACCTGAACCTCCCCTGGCACAGCTTCAGACCCAGCCCTCTTGTCTTGCTGATGGTTGCCTGGGAAAAGAGACCAACCCCCCCCGGCTCCCCCCTCCTGTCAGGGAGTTGCAGAGAGTGAGGAGGTCTCCCCTGAGCCTCCTCTTCTCCAGGCTGAACAGCCCCAGCTCCCTCAGCCTCTCCTCACAGCACTTGTGCTCCAGTCCCTTCCCCAGCCTCGTTGCTCTCCTCTGGACCTGCTCCAGGACCTCAATGTCCTTCCTGAGCTGAGGGCCCAGAACTGGACACAGCACTCCAGGGGTGGCCTCACCAGTGCTGAGTCCAGGGCAAGAATCACTTCCTTGGCCCTCTTGGCCACCCTGTTCCTGAGCCAGGCCAGGATCCATTGGCCTTCTTGGCCCCCTGGGCACATCCACACTCCCCCATCCAGCCCCGACCAGCGCTCAGCCAGAGGGAAGCACAGGAAACCAAGCTGAACATTCCAGCACTCACAGCATTCCCATCATCTCCCTGAGGACTCCCTGGGCCCAGCAGGATCTCCTCTAACCCCACCTCATCCAGATTTCAGCACAGCAATCTCAGCTGGACACAAAGCCACGGTGACTCCGGGGGTTGGGTGGAAACGCCTCTTCCACCCTGCCAGGGTGATTCCTGCCTTTTGATCCCGGAGCCAGGCAGTTCCTGGGAAGCTTGTGCTGCTTCTTAAGACACCTTTAAAATGATATCAGTTCTCAGTACAGCAATGGAGCAGACCTTAAACCCCAAGGTAAGCTTTGTGTGGGTGTGAATTCCAACGGAGTTCCCATCAGCAGCTTCTTCCCACCAGGACCATTCCTCAGATCATCTCAAGGAAAACTACTAATCTGCAAAAGACTGGAAGCTGGAGATTTATCTCACATAACCTGCAACATCAGCCTCATCCTGCAATAGCTGGAGAGGAATTTGTCAAAAAGTATCAGGGCTCAGGATGGGAAATGAAGATGTTCAAATGAAGGTTGGGGAAGATGCTGGTTTAGGAGGTTCAACATCCTCCAAAGGCTTGGAAAGGGTAGGAAGCAGATCCCAAAAAGGGAAGTTGCAAACTGGTGATTTAAGGATGAAGGATTTTGGAACCACCTCTGGCTCTTTAGCAGGCACAGTTCTCAATGAGCCAGGTGGAGCAAATCCTGGGCCTTGGACAAAAGTGCATTGCAAGCACTTTTCTTAATGTTGGGAAGGGGTGCACTGACAGACCTCTGCTCCTGCACAGACCCCAGAGAGGAAGGAAAAGACCTTCTTCTTCCTCAGTCTCAGCTTCTCTTGGCTCAGTTTTATCAGCCACCTCCTCCTGCTGTACAAGAGACTTTTTAAAGTTAGAAATGAAGAGACTTCAACCCCCCAAAAAGTGTTATTCTGAAATGCTCAACAGCCTTTAATTCATTTTGAACCTAGAGGCAAAGAAAAAAATAGGCAAAAAATACATCACAGCCTTAATCTAGGGGGAGAAAGAAAAAAAAAAATCATTATTTTTATAGCACATAATCAGACACTTACAAATATATTTCACTGGAGGAAGGGGTAGGAATGTGCATTTCCTATTTCCTTTTCAAGAGTCTGATGCCCAAGGGGCATCAATATGGTCATTACCCCAAATCTGCACAAGTCATTCCTAATCCAAAAAGAGGGATTTAAAAATCAACAAAAAAAAAAAAAAAAAGAAGAGGGAAAACCCCTTGTACCCAGGAAAGGCATTTGACAGTTCCAGGGTCATGTTTCAACATAACTCAGCATCTGAATATGGGGGGGGGAGGAAACACATTTTTGTTTTTACAGTATAAATAGTATTTTAAAAAGGTAGTACTCATGGATACAGGAATGGTGCTATTGCAGTCAGGATTTCAACATGCAGAGGAAATTCCCCAACAACCACTCATCCCATCCCACCCTTCCCCTCCCACCTCCAAAAAAAAAAAATCCTCTGCTGGTTAAATTTCTCTTTCAATTGTTTTAAATATTTCTCTCGTAGCCTGGCAACATTCTTTAGTCTTTTATACAAGCAAGTTTTCTATTAAATCATATTTTAACCGACAGGAGACAGCTCTGGAGGAGGAACAACCGAGGCTTGGAAGAACCTTGCCAATTTTTTGAAACTTTTATTAGTCTCAGTTTGGTTTTATTGGTGGAGACATCTACTGAAAACGTCAAAAATTCAGAAATTAAAAAAAAAAACAAAACAAACAAACAAAACCCCCCCCCCCCCAAAAAAACCAAAACACAACCCTGTTTTTCCAAGGTCTTACGAACACGCACGCGCAGCCACGCAACACAGAAAATAACCCGTAGCAGAGGCAGGAAGGGAGGGCGGGGAACTCCAATTCTCAGGGGAGAACAAAACCAAAGTTTAAAAAAAAAAAAAAAAAAAAAAAAAAAAAAAAAAAAAAAAAAAAAAAACGAAAAACAGAAAAAGAGAAAAAAAAAATGAAATTGCTTTATTCTATCTCCACTCTTTCACTAGGACAGTTTAATACCCACGGAGTCTCTTAAGATGCTAATCTACCATCTGCCAGCCCACAAATCCTTCCCACTTATTCCCTTCAAGATCCAGCCAGAGCGTTGCTTAAAAAGCCTCTCTCCCCAGAACAACGGCCACCTTGCAAAGGGGCTTAAAAAAATAATAATGAAACCCCAAGAATATTGTCTCTCTCTCTCTCTCCATCCAGTAATTTCAGGGAATTAAGTGGAAAAGATTGCAGTGCAGCGTTCCGGGGCAGGAGGGGAGGGTCCGGCTGCCCTCGCCCACCTCCACCCCACCCCTCTCCAGCTCTGTCCTAGCACTGCCTTGTTCTCTCCCTCTGACTTGATTGAGGTCCTCCAAAGAACGTGGAAGACTTTCCAGTGACTTCAGTTTGGATCAGGCTCTTTCCCAAAACGCTGCTCCACGACAGCTCTTCGACCGGAGGTGATTCCCAAGCGTCCAGGTGGGAGCTGCCCACTCAATACTTTAGGGTTTGGTTTTGCCTTTAATGCTCCTTCAATCCTCAGGGAATTGAGTCCAGTCGAATGCAGGGCTCGCATTCCTCTTCCCTGGGAGTAACTCAAAAGGCTCAGTCTTTACTTAAGGAAAGGATGTCACGACAATCAAAGGCGGTTGGGGAATTTCTTCTTTAATAGGATCAAAGAAAAAACATACAAACGCCTCCCAGGCTTCTGTCACGGAATGATTCTCACACTGTAAGGAGCACAACTCAAAAAAAAAACCCAAAAAACAATAATAATAATAATAATTAAAAAATAAAAATAAGGAGACAAAGAAAAGGAGAAGGTTCCTAAGGGAGAAGTGCCTACCAGAGGGCCGGAGCAGCCCTCGGAGCTCTCGGCTGCAGCAGGAAGGGGATGGCTCGGAAGGAACTAACACAAGCAGCAACAGAACACTTGCCAAAAACAGAGTGGCATCTTGGAACTGAAAGCCATGCTGATCTCCATCTAGAAAGCAACTGTGATGGCAAAGATGGGGGAAGGAAGGTGACAAGAGCGACCCAAACCCGGCCATTTCTGCCCTAAGTGCCCTCCTGGCAGCGATGGCCACGTCTGTGCCAGGGCTTTGAGAGTGCTCAAGGTAAGAAACATCCCAGCTGTGAAACATTTCTTTCCCCATCTTCCCCAGCTTACAAAGAAGATAGTGTTTCTTTACAAAAAGAAAACAAAAAAAAAGAACCCAGAACGTTCCAGGACATCTGTTCTCGAGCTCCCTCTCCCCAGTGTAACATCAGTCACGATTCATTTGGAGGGGAGGAGGAGGAGGGGGGAGTAGAGAGGATTTCATTTCTTTTCTGTTTTTTTAAAGCCATCATCTAGAAAAATGCTTTGTGGAAACTTTTTGTTTTCCTGTTTTTGCTCACGGTTTTTCTTTTTTTTTTTTTTTTTTTTTTTTTTTTTTTTTTTTTTTTAATAATGCTCATTCATAGAAAACTTCACAAAGGTGACGTCTATGTACAGAAAACACGATTCCAAAGGCTGCTTCAGTAGTCAATGTAATAGCACCTTGAAAGACAAAAGTTTGACAGGTTTGAAAAAGTCTTTTTTTTTTGTGTGTGTGTGTGTGTGTGAAATTTTAACCCTTTCCAAGCCTCATTAAAAAAAAAAAAAAAAAAAAAAGAACCAGTCACAAAACTCCATCTGTAGAAACTCTTCCAAAGTCTCCGTGGGAAATGCTGTCTGAAGGTTTGTTTTTTTTTTTCCAAGCTCCCCACTCTCTTGGTCAGCAACACCTGGCAAGGTCGAGGTAGCGTGGAGCCAGACAGGGTTTTCCTGCAGTCCAAACCAAGAGGAGATGAAAGAAATTCACAGCAAACTATTGCACAGGGCTGGTCTTCCATTCCACAGTTTCCCATTTATTTTTTTTTTTTTTCCACGATCTCAAAAAAGGGTTAATTTAAGATTTTTTTTTTTTTTTTTAATTAATCCTGGTTAAAACATGTTGCTCTGAGTCCCAGGCTGGTACTGTGTCTGCAACAGGCTCTCCATAAAGGCCAAGTAATCTGGGTTCTGTCCATATTCTTCAGGATTTCGGGAATTCCCCAGCCGGGGACGCTTGGCCGGTCTCACTTCGTCTCCCGAAAATACATCTTCCTGAGGGGCCCCAGTGCTGAGGGACTGCAGGGGACACGAAACACAACCATTAGAGGCACGGCAGGAAAACAGGGAGGGAATCATGGAGCACACCTGTGGAACAGGCCAGCAGGGAACAACCTGGTTCAGGGCATTCCTGGAGAACATGAACTTCAAAGCATGCAAAGCACCCGGCTGGGATTCGAAATTCTGGAACCAAACTGGAAGGAGAAACCCTCAAGCTGCCTTTTTTTTTCTGCTTCAGAAT
The DNA here is from genome assembly GCF_003945595.2 of Pipra filicauda. Classification (NCBI taxonomy): domain Eukaryota; kingdom Metazoa; phylum Chordata; class Aves; order Passeriformes; family Pipridae; genus Pipra; species Pipra filicauda. The sequence goes on from NW_024104404.1 coordinate 991,576, forward strand.
ATCTTTTCACTTCCTTGCCAATCCTCTCTTTATGCCTGTTCCTCCTCTGCCTCTTCTCCCAGTAGCAGACACAAAAGAAATTGGGGCTTCCCTAATTGCCTTTTAAAAAAAAGACCCACAGGAAGCATTTGGGGATCACTGCACAAACAATTCCTTCTGCTCTTCCTGCTCTCACACTCCACTGAGGTGCATTTCATTTGCTTCCACTCAAATGAGATCAGGTGGGACCAGGTGGCACCACTGTGGTCCCTTCCAACCTTTTCCTTTCTGGGATTCTGGGATTCCTTGGTAGAAATTATCTCCCATAGCTTTGTCCCTTTGTCCTCCTGCTCTACAGCATCCCCTCCACAGAGAACAAACAGGCTGAAGCTCTGGCAGCAGAAATACAGGAGAAAAGCTTTAGCTTTCAACCAGACTTGAAGCTTTCTATTCCCTTTATTCCCTTTCCAGCTTGCATTCCTTCCTCTGGAACTGTTATAAAGTCTCCACTGCACAGAATGTGCTTCTTTCCAAAATCCTGGATTTCAGGGCTCCAATATGTTGTCTTTATTATTAAACAAGCTTAAATAGACTGGAATATTGTGCATGCCTCAGAAATTACTGCTGTGGTGCTTCTTTGCCACCAGAAATCCTTCAAGGGTAACGAGGTAAATTATTATTAACCTCTAAAATTTAGGCCACGAGGTCTCACAGAGACAAACAACCTCAAACGAGAGGGAGAAGCCATTGGGGCTGTATCACAGAAAGCATTTTACACGTGGGATTTTTAGGCTAAAACCCCTGAAGATTTCATGGAAAAGGGAACAAAAATTTCCTCTAACTTGTGCTCGGTCCCTCCCCAGAACTGCCTGTCCCTGGGCTGTTTCTGACTGGTTTAACTGGGCTGACTGTTATTCTTAAGAGGAGGTTGAATCATCCTCCTTTTGTCTCTTAAAAGAGACAAAAAGGAGCCCAGAACCTTGTCACAGGTTGGCTCTGGACCTGTCCCTGTCCTGCAGTGCCTGCCAGGCACGAAGGAGAAAACTGTACATCCTCCAGTCTCATCATTTGTTTTAATGAAATGGCTTTAAAGGTTAAAGCACCGGGTTTGAAAACACCCAGCAAGTCTGGAACCAAAAAAAGCTATGAAATAAATCCCTCATCTCTTCTAGGCCCAGTAATTCCACTGTATGCACTCAAAGACAGCCTGATCTTGTAGATTAAGAGATTTATAGGTAAGAGCTACGTTCTAAATCTCCCATTCGGTGAGAAAAGGGGGTTTGGTCCCAGGTTGATAATCAGTCCTCCAGAAAGAACTGAGCTGTAGCCAAATCCACCTCTCATTTGGACAAAATGACTCCAATATAACTAAACTCATCTGGTGTAAAATGATCTGAACATAATCTTTTAACCAGAGGAAATAAAAATCCGATCCCAACACGTGCAAGGGAAAATCGTTTCTGTGCTTCTCAAGCATTCCCAGCAAGGATTCCTTCTACTTTATGCATCTGGGGGAATGACAAGTGGTTTTACAGCCACAGAAACTGGAGGCTGCATTCACTTAATGTCTAAAAAGCACCAGAAGATGATGTGAAGGGAGTTGTGCAAGTACAGCTGGTTTAGTGTTGCTATTTTGGTACCCACCAGGCGAGACTTCACTCTCTTGGGAAGCTCTTCCTCCAAGGTATAAATATCTCCACGCTTCACCATTAGCTGAGAACCATCTTCAAACTCGACCTGCAGAGAGGCAGAAGATGAAATCACAACTAGCCCTTGAATGGTCCATTCCCAGCCTGTCCCTCCAGGGAACACCAAGGAAGCATCAGGGGCCAGATCCCATGGATGATCTCGTCCTTAGCACTGCAGGACTGCTCTGGAGTGAGCATTCCTAAGCTCTGCCAAGGATGCTGAACCCAGAAAGTGCTGTTTTCAGTGCTGTTCAGGCACCTCTGTCTTATCCAGCCCAAGGGCTCCCATGGATCCCAAAATATCTGCACCCCCAGCTGGCCCAGCACCTCTGTTCCCCCCTCCCATTACATATTCCTCCTGATTTTTTATTCAAATCCTCAAAAAAAAAAACCCAGCAGCTTTTCACTCCTAATAAAAGCAGCCCTGTATTCAGGCCAATATGGTAATAAGAACTTCTTTCATCTTAAACAAAGCATTTTCACAGGTCACAAGGAAACAATTCCAGCTACTAAAGCACATTTGTATTTCAACCAGCAGAAACAGTCAGCCAGGTACAAAAAACTCCTCCCCATCAACCCTTTTTGCTAAGCACTGATTATATCATGAATTATGCATCAGATGTTCCAGGAACGTTTATTCATGGGAACGTGCACGGCAAAATGTTAAAACTATTAAAAGTTTTTAAAGAGATTCTTATTTCCTTTGCTCGAGGCTTTAATTCAGTTTTCTGGATAAAGCAGAAGGACACAGATCAGAGTTTAATAGGGGTGTCAGGTTCAGCCTGGACAAATTCAGAGGGAATAAAGCATCTGTGCTCCCAAATCCTCCTCCTGCTCTGTCCAGCTCCAGCAGCTCATTCCTTACCCAGGCCCAGCATTCCCATCATGGAGCAGCATCCAGGAGCTGGGATAATTGTGCAGGAGGAAGCTCAGGCCTTGGAAGGTGAGCCCTTCTGGGGAGGGTTTAAGATGCTACTTCATTTATTCCCATTTATTTCCACTTATTATTCCCTATGTTATATCCCACTTAGTCCCTGGTTTTGCAGAGCCCCACTATGGAACAGAGTCAGAAGGGAACAGGAATTAGAAGGTGTAAGAGCCAAGGCACCAGCAGATCCCTGTCTGCCTCTTCCATGTCATGAGCTCAACTTGTAGGAGAAAGGCAGGATTTGGAACTGAGGACAGGGTCATTTTACCTGTCAGAGTGGTTGGACCCTGATTATTTAAGTTCCAAATCACTGCTATGGGTTAAGACCCTTGGTGGAGCAACCCATGGGTTGGACCCACAGGTTCCAAGTTCCAGGACAGTCATTTGGGCTCAATTTTTAAAAAATATACACATCTAATCTTAGCAGGCTGGAGATGGGAACTGGGAAGCTACTGCAAAATAAGCCAAGTTTAAAATGCAAAGCTAATCCCTGCTGTCTTCCCAGGAACACACTTCTTTCACAGCAAAACTGGTTTTGTGGTTTTAAATGGAATCCTGCTGCACAGTGTGTGCAGAGGGAAGCAGTGTGGGAAACTGTCCCAGCTGTTCTCCCCATGGAGAAGAGCTCTGCTCACAGGTAACTGCAGGATTGGAAAACCACAGGCTCCTCGTGCATATTTTCCTGTCACCTGGCACTATCCATGGAACAGCCCATTCCAAAGGAGAAATCCAGGAGGATTTTCTTTGCTGTGATTCAACTGGAAAGCAAGGAAAACCATACAGCTTTATGGAGCTCTATATTGTCCTTATTCATAACCAGGGGCACCTCAGATCACATCTCTGAGGGAGTTACAGCCACTGAGAGCCCCCCAGGGGTTGTTGGGCTCTTCCAGACACAAAACACTCTGTGCAAAGTCTTGCCCAGGGAATTTGTGGCTGTCCCTGGATCCCTGGAAGTGTCCAAGGCCAGGTTGGACAGGGCTTGGAGCAACCTGGGCTGGTGGAAGGTGTCCCTGCCCATGGCAGGGGGTGGGACTGGATGGGCTTTAAGGTCCCTTCCAACCCAAACCATTCTGGGATTCTGTGAAAGGACAGAAACCAGAATCCTGTTTCAAACACATTCAAGCTACAGGACTTCCATTGTCTTTTGTCCAGAGGCATTAATCTCTTCAAAATCACAATTATTCGCTAATTCCAGCATGTGTTCTTCAAAGTATATTTTTCCAGCATGTATTTTGCAAAGTATACTTTTCAAAGTATAGTTTTCAACTTTTGGTACCATTTAAGAATTATTTGATCAAATGAATGCCCTGCATTTTTTAAAGCCTTCTGTGCTGAAACACTGACCCAATGTACCAGGTTAAAGCTTCCTTTACTGACCATTACAACTCCCCTAAACAAAATTCTGCATGTGGAACAAACTCAGAGACCAAAAAATCTCTCAGTGCTGTTTTACTCACCTTAAAACCAGAGAAGGTGGGAGTGAAGGTTTCCAACTCCTCACACAACAGCAGCAGGAATTTCCAAATGCTGCTGCTGCTGCTGCTCCACAAAGCACCTTCCCATAAGCAGAGGATTATTCCTCATTCTCCTGACCCCTTATATTCCTCCCTCTCCCCTCAAAGTGCTGGTACTGCTTTGATGGTTGGACTTGATGATCTTAAAAGTCTTTTTCAACATTAGTGATCCTAAAGTGTTGAGGAAAGTTATTCTAATTATGTAGACACTGATTCATGTGGAACCACACATGAGGAGCTCAGCTCCAGCCATCAGAGCACTTCAAGTAGGGCACTTTTGGCCTGATCTATAAGGAAAAAGGCAAATTTGGTTTACATTTTAAAAGCAGGTCCAGTCTAGACGTGTGTCTATCCCTACATCCACATTCTGCCACAGAAAACATTTCACCCTGACCCTGTTCAACACCCTGTTTCTCTTTACCCTCCCAGCAGGATTAATTTCAGGAGGGAAATTCTCCTTCCTGACCAAGTGTTCAACACCAGGGAGCTGCACAGTGCCAGGAACCATCAGACACGTGGCCATGGGGGTCCTCTGCCACACTCACCTGGTAAATCTGACTGATCTGGGCTGCAATAAACTTGGCTTTATAGATGATCCCATCCGTCCACTGCAGCTGAACCAGCTCCCCCTCCAGAGGGGGTCCCATTTGGATGCAGTCCCTGCTCTGAAGACAGAGGGAAACAGGTCAGAGAGATATCAAAGCTCAGGAACCAGAGAGGTGTTTAAATCACTGCTCGAGGAAGCTGCTCCACAGCACTATAATTAGGTGGAAGATGTTTCTGCCCTTGGGATTAATTGTGGGCATCTCGAACAAAACCAGCGTGAGAGACCGGGAATGACAGCACCCAGTTCTGGGACATTTCTCATTACAAATCCCAAAACACCAGATCTGCTGTATCTCAAAACCAAGCAGGGTAGCTCAGTGAATCAGTGGCACAATCAGGAAGGGAATGCATGAGTTGACAAATAAGCCTCTTCTAGACATTCCCTCTATTAAGTGAACTCCCTATTCTGAAGCAGAAGCAGCTCACAGACAATCTGCTTCCCCCATGAATCACACTTGTCAGTTGAAAAATAAGATTATTCAACCACAAAATAAAGAGGACGAAGCTTAAAACAAACACTACTTTCTGTGAAGTCATCTGCATTCAGCAAAATCACATCTTTGTCAAGGAACCAAAAAAAATAAATGAGATAATGTCAGAAACAAGAACTGCAGTGAAGAGCGGGATGAGATTTTCTAAGCGAGCAGCGACTTTTTTAATTTTAATTTTTTTTTTTTAAATTTACTTTGCTGTTCCAGCCCAAAGCACACGAGAGGAAGGCACAAATCACACTTGGCACTCATCTATAAAGTCCCAGCCTCCACAGAGCTGCTTACAATGATGCTTTCGGGGTAAACGTTGTCGCTGTAGGAACCGTCGTCAAAGTTGACCTCGTAGAAGGTCTGCGTGGTTGTGCCGATCACTCTGCACCGGTAGTAGAGCCCATTCCTGTTCTTTGTGATCACAGTCTGCCCCAGGGCCACCTCCCTTCGGAATGGGATCTGTGGGAGAGGGAAAAGGGAAACATCTGCAACCCGCAAATTGGAAAAGCCGCGTCAAAAATATCACAGAACCGTGGAACGGTTTGGGTCGAGAGGGAACTTAAAGCTCGTGGAGTTCCAACCCCCTGCCACGGGCAGGGACACCAATCTTCAGCAACATCAGAAGAGGAGATCTCAGGAAAGCTGTATCTGATGGGGGTTTGCTGTCTCTGGATAACTGTGTCCCTCTCCAGCAGAGCAGTTCCTCAGCAGTAACGGAGTGAGAGGCAGCGGGTTCCTCCAGCCCCTCGGATCACACAATCACCATGGAAGGGTTTGGGTTGGAAGGGACCTTAAAGCCCATCCAGTCCCACCCCCTGCCATGGGCAGGGACACCTTCCACTAGACCAGGTTGCTCCAAGTCCTGTCTAACCCGGCCTTGGACACTTCCAGGGATGGAGCAGCCACAGCTTCTCTGGGAAGTCCATCCCAGCCCCTCCCCACCCTCCCAGGGAGGAATTCCTTCCCAATATCCCATCTAAACCTACTACCTTTGAGATTAAAGCCATTCCCAGTACTGCCTTTCTGGATAATCTTTCTGCACTAGCCAGAAAAATGTAATAAGTCTTGAGCCAATACAGGTGCAGAGAAACAATTCTAAAAAAACCCCAAAAAACCCCAAAACAAACTGACAAAAAATAAAATAACCCAAAAACCTACCAAAAAAATCCCTGACAAAACAAAATGGAACCACCATCCAAAAACAATCTTGGAGACCTCATTGCAGTTACAACTTCCTGGGCAGGGGCAGAGGAGGGGCAGGCCCTGAGGAGTCAGGGACAGGACCCAGGGAATGGCCTGGAGTTGAGTCAGGGCAGGGTTAAGTTGGGTCTCAGGAAAAGGTCCTTCCCCCAGAGGGTGGTTGGGCACTGCCCAGGCTCCCCAGGGCAGTGGGCACAGCCCCAAGGCTGCCAGAGCTCCAGGAGTGTTGGGATGACACTCTGGGGGCACAGGGTGTGACTCTTGGCGATGGTCCCGTGCGGGACCAGGAGTTGGACTCAACGATCCTTGTGGGTCCCTTCCAGCTCAGCCCATTCTGTGATTCTGTGATTCTGCAACCTAAACCCCCCAAAACAACCCAAAAACCCCAAAAGCCCAAGCCAGGTCCTTACATTCTGGTTTGCTGCTTTGTGTTTGAAGCAGGTGATGGACACCACGTAGGGCCAGTCGTCCGGCTCCATGGGCACTCCGGCCGCGTGCGCGCACGTGACGTGGAAGGAGGTGGAGCAGTGCTCGTAGGAGCACTGGATGCAGGCACCCGACACCTTCTTCATCCTCTTCCGACAGTAGACACATTTCTGGAAAAAAAAAAGAGGTTGGGGTTATGCAGGCAGGCAATAGATCCACGGCATCGGTGTCTGGTGTTGCCTGCTGGAGCCGAAGAAAAAAAACTCCAAAGCAATTTAATTGGAGATGAGATAAGAAAAGGGTTTAATTTGTGCCCAGGCATAAGATTGCAAGATGCTCACGCTGGCCAGGTACAGGTGTTACAATTTATAATACAGAGCCACAGTGCTGTCTACTCTTATATGGATCTGAATCACGGGTCATCTACAGCCACCACCTGCGGCTCCCAGAGCGCTCCATCAACGCTGTCTCTGCACAATCCTAAACATCCACTGGTCAGGTTATGTGACCAATCCATCTGTCCTAGAACAGGCAGCAGTCACAAGCATTGAGGTCATGTTGCTGAGAACACAGCTGTGCTGGGCAGGGCACGTCTCCAGGATGGACCAACCACTGCCTCCCTGAGATCCTGCTCTATGGTGAACTTGCCACCGGCTGCTGCAAGAGAGGAGCCCCGAAGAGAAGATACAAGGACTCCCTGAAACAACATCTCAGCCTTGGCCACACTGATCATCATCACTGGTCTACTCTGGCCTCCAACCAGGAGGTCTGGAGACACCCCATCTCTAACGCTGCTGATGCCTTTGAGAAGGCAGCAGGGTCACCCTTGAGGAGAAAAGACAACACAGAAAGAATCGTGTCCTGCAGAATTTCCCACCTAAGGAGTCTTTCTGCTGTGCCTTTTGCAGCCAGATGTGCCTGTCTCGTATTGGCCTTTTTAGCCACCAGTGTGTTTGTAACAAACGTGGGAAGAGCCCTTCCCAAATCTTCGCTCAAGAAGCCCGGCCATGATGATGATGATGATTGCTTGTCCAATCCAAAGTTCTCCCACCCTGATCCTCCCCCATCCCACCCCCTCAGAATTAGGGCTGGGGGCTTTTCTTCATCATCTTCATCTTCTTCAGAGCCCAAAGGGTACCCGGTCACCTGGTTTTTGACTGTACTTTTGTGGTTCAGGCCAAGGCACAAGTGTTCTTAAACAACAGGCCTACTGTTAAAGAGAGACTAAACATTTTCTACTGGAATTCAGGGGATACTGATATGGGAGCATGGAATGGGGTATGTAGGGGTTGAGGGATGTGTAAACTACTGTGCTAAAGGGTAAAGGAATAAGGGCTGCTGCTTCTAAAATCTACTTTTACTCTTTAATTACTTAAAAAGCTTATAAAAATTAGAAAAACCAAAAAACTAGAAGAATCTTAAGGCATCACTGGCATGGTGGGAAGTCTGCGGGATGTGTCCAGGGCACGGGAGCCACGGGCAAAAATGGTGTTTGGTGTCAAGAGGTTGGTTCCACACTGACAGAATTGTCTATAGACACCTCCCTAGAAGCACTTGGAAGCCAAAATCCTGGGGGAAATTTGGGGGGGGGGGGAAGTTGTGGGAATAAGTCAGGGGGGAAAAGTCCGGGAGGAAAAAGTTGCAGGGAAAACTCACAGTGGGGGGAAACAGAGGGACTAAGGTGGGGGGAAAGTCAGGGGGAAAAAACTTGGGGGGGGGAAAACTTTGGGGGGGAAAAACCTGGGGGGGAAACTGGGGGGAAAACTCGGGGGAAAACTCAGGGGGAAAAGACTCACGGGGGGAAAAAAACTTGGAAAAATAAGTTGTGGGAGAAAAAGTCCAGGGGAAAAAAGTCTGGGGTGAAAAATTCAGGGTGGAAAAATTCAGGGGGGAAAAACTCACAGGAAAAACTCAGAGGAAAAACTAGTGGGGAAAACTCAAGGGGAAAAAACTTGGGGGGGAAAAACTTGGGGCAGAAAAATCTGGGGGGAAACTCAGGGGAAAATTCAGGGGGAAAAACTCACAGAGGAAATAACTTCAAGAAATAAGTTGTGGGAGAAAAAGTCTGGGGGGAAAAAAGTCTGAGGTGAAAAATTCAGGGGGGGGGGGAATTCAGGGGGGAAAAACTCAAGAGGGGAAAATTCATGGAGGAAAACTCAAAGGAAAAACTCATGGGGAAAAATCAGGGAGAAAAAACATGGGGGAATAAGTCGGGGTGAAAAAGTCTGGGGAGAAAAACTTGGTGTGGGGGGGGAAAACTCATGAGGGAAAAACTCGGGGGGAAAACTCATGGGGGGAAAAAAAGTCAGGGAGAAAAACTTGGTGGGGGGGAAAAACTCAGGGAGAAAAACTTGGTGGGGGGGGAAAATTCATGAGGGAAAAACTTGGGGGGGGAAACTCATGAGGGGGAAACTCAGGGAGAAAAACTTGGTGGAGGGGAAAAACTCATGAGGGAAAAACTTGGGGGGAAAAAACTCAGGGAGAAAAACTTGGTGGGGGGGAAAAAACTCATGAGGGAAAAACTTGGGGGGGAAAAAATCTCAGGGAGAAAACCTCATCATTCCCTTGGCCATGACAGCACCTCCCAGTCCCTCAGCCCTCCAGAGCCACACTGGGCAGTGATTTAAGCCCAGTTTAAGACTCTGTTCACTGGAGGGTTCAGAGAATGGGAGGGCAAAGCAGGCAAAGACCCCTCAGTGCCACCAGAGAATTGCTACAACTCCCCCCTCCCCCTGCTCAGACACAGGAATGTGCCCACATCAGCTCCTGAATCAGCTGGATCGTCACAGATGTGCTGCTGGAAAATGATGTTTCCTTTTTTTTTTTTTTTGAAAGAACAGAACACAATAACTGGGGAGTAATTTGCCCTTATTATATTTAATGGAACATTCTATCGATTAGATCTAATAGGATATAATTTTATAGAATGGGAACAAAAATATTGTGTGTTTATTTTAGATGCAAGAAGCCCATCAACCATAAATATTTTATTGGCATCCATGGCAGATGAGCCATTGGAGGTAATTCAGGCAGTTTTGCAAACAAAAGAAAATAAAAACATTGTACTAAACAGCAGAATTACGGGGGGGGGGGAAGGTCTGAAATCTTTCAGTCATTTTTACACTCATTTTCTGCAAAGGAGATCCAGTTATTAGGTAAATCAATGTAAGATGTGTGGCTATTTTAAAAAGAAATTACATTTTTTTCAAAGCTAAAAATCCTGAGCCTGATGGCATTGAGAGTTGGCAGTGAGCATGAGGTGTGGTAGGAACAAGATACACTTCCTCACTCCCTAAAACAGCATCAATTCTTTTTTTCCAGCCCCTCAAAAATACAGAAAAGCAGATCTTGGGAATCCCAACCGAAAGAAGTTTAAGTTGGATGCTTTCATAACGTTTCCAGGGAACTACTGGGAACATCATTCTTAGTTTTCAGCATTTCCACTCTGGGGAATCTGTCACTGATCATCAAATCCAGACTGGTTTGGGTTGGAAGGGACCTTAAGGATCATCTCATCCCACTCCCTGCCACGAGCAGGGACACCTTCCACTAACCCAGGTTGCTCCAACCTGGCCTTGGACACTCCCAGGGATGGGGCAGCTTCTTTACCTTATCTGAGGCTGGGACAAGGCAAACCAGGGCAAAATTAATGTCACCCCCCAGCCAAATGTGCACTTTCCTTGTTAGGATGAACAGCCCTTAGAAATAAAATACTGAGGAATATTTGACGTCCAAGAATCTGAACATACAGCTCTGGAAGTTATTTATCACAAAATATGAATTCCACATACAAGGAGGAACAGAGGGAAGCAGGAATTTTTAGTGCCTGTTTCCAGCTGGCCATCCCCAAAACACACCACTGTCCCCTTCCCAATCCATCCACTCATCTGAACATGAATGTCCTCTAAACACATCAGGAATGATGGATTCATTTTGTCTCTGCAGCACCTGATATCCAATAGAGCCCTCCTTCCCCTCTCACCCTCCCCAGCCTCTCCTTCCCCTCACTCCCATTAAAACACTGCTCAAACTATGCACCAGTACAGAACACATGACCTAAATTTTAAGATCCATATGAATTACTACATCCCACAGGATTGGGAATGTAACACAAGCTGCCTGAGATCACACAGTAAACCAGTACAACCCCCAGAAGCACAAGTTCACTCTGTTTCTAGATCTGAGCCATCTTAAAAGTGCACCCTCAAAAAACTTGAAGGGTGGTTCCATACTATAAACTATTCATAGTTTAGAATGTAAAATATATACTGCCAGATATAAAATAGGAATTGCCAAATTTGAATGTTTGATTTGAGTTCTCACAGCTGAGAGCAGAGGTCCCACTGCACTCACTACAAACCACTGCCAAGACAAAAAACATTCCAATGCCTTTAAACTGACAGAGGGCAGGTTTAGATGAGATTCTGGGCAGGAATTCCGTCCTGGGAGGGTGGGGGGGCCCTGGCACAGGTTGCCCAGAGAAGCTGTGGCTGCCCCAGCCCTGGAATTGTCCAAGGCCAGGTTGGAGCAACCTGGGCTAGTGGAAGGTGTCCCTGCCCATGGCAGGGGTGGAACTGGATGGGCTTTAAGGTTCCTTCCAACCCAAACTGTTCCATGATTCTGCCATTCCTTCTCCAAGATTCTCTCTCTTCCTTGAAAGCCAAAGATGCCAAAGAAAAGGAGATGTGTTATTCCCTATTCCTGTGCAACATCCCCCCTCCCTGCCTGGGCTCTCTCTGAAATAAATAAGCCACATTCCTCCCTGTGAATCAACTGAAGTCAGTTTGTTTACACCAAAGATTAATTTGGCCTTTTTACACAAACGAACAAAACCCAGGAAATTCAAAGCCAGAGCCTCAGTGCTGCCAGAACGTGGGTTTAGCCTTTAATAAGCTGAGCCTTTATCACTCTGCAAACCATGTTCCAAAGGCAGATAAGCACCAGGAAAGTGCACAGCAGGACACAGCCTGAGAGCCAGTCAATAGAGATCCCATTATTAACCTGTCAATACCCAACTGTCCCAGCAGCACAACAACTGCTGATACATGGGGGGCTCAAGGGAGAGTTAACCCTCCTGGGTCAGGAATCTGCCCTTGCTGATGCAAACAGGATTTTTCCAAGGGAAAGGATTAGCACACACCTAATGCCACCCTCGTGCCAACACAAACTCTGTGTGACAGGAGGAAGGGCTGCCACAGTGAGGGGGATGTTCAGTGCAAATAGGATCAAAAATGAAGAAAAACGTGAGTTACAGTGAGCCTGAAGGGTAGAGAATGATGGAAAAAGTAAAAACTCTTCCCTGGGAGGGTGGGGTTGCCCAGAGAAGCTGTGGCTGCCCCATCCCTGGAAGGGTCCAAGGCCAGGCTGGAGCAACCTGGGCTAGTGGAAGGTGTTCCTGCCCATGGCAGGGGGTGGAATAAAAGGAGTTTTAAGGTGCCTTCCAATCTAAAGTGTTCTGTGATTCTGTGAAAATGCAGAAGAGCTGGATGTGTGGGAGATGGGATGGACAGAAACCCCAGTGCCAAGAGCTGTGGCAAAGCAGCACATGGAGATTTAAAGCCGCTTTCTGTGGGAGGGAAAAGAGAAGGTCTGAAAACACAAGAGAGAAATCTTTGGAATAAATGCACACCAGAGAGTCAGGTCACAGCTGAGAGTAAGAAATGGGCTGTCTCCTGCATGATGAACACTGCAATTCATTTACTCCACTGAGGAATGACAGCTAATTATTCCAAATTTCCACGTCATAAATAATTTACGTGCAAGAGCCTGTAATATGCCATCAATCAGGGAGCATGGAAACTGCATTCCTGAAAATGATGCCATACCCACAAATGGACTGAAAAGTCCCTGCTTCAACAGGGAGACCTGGTACAAGCTTAAAGAACAGGATGTACCCTTAATCACTGCAATGCTTTGGTTCCTCAGCCCTCTCACAGTAACTTAAAACAGTACAAACACATTAAAAAAATCAAACAATAATCAGGGATAAACCCTACCCCCTCTTTCCTCCATTACCTTCATCTATTCACTTCAACTGTCCTCAACCTTCACATCATTCCTTCTGTCCTTTTCCATCTTTTTCAGCCACAAAGGTCACCTCTCCAATTTTACCCAGGACTGCATCAACTCCATCATTCCAAAGTCATCAGATCCAACACCAGCACCTTTTGGTCACCCCCAGTTTATCTTCCTGAATGCAGCTGCTCACCTCCAAAGCACAGACATAGACACAGCTCCTCCACTGACTCCTCGTGCTCCAAATTCCTACAAAGAATCCTAGAATTCCCCACTGTGGTTCAGGAGTGTGTTTCTCCACACAATCGTGTCCAATTTAAATTTCCTTTGTACTTCACACCCCCCCCACACACTGCTGCTGCTGGAAGTACCTCTGCCCCTACATTCTGCCCTCCAAATTAATTGTTCCATCTTTATAATCTAGTTTATAACCCTAAAACTTTCCAAGTGAAGGGCTTAAAGCCAGGCTTTGACATTTGAGCTACAAGCCAGGCTCTGGCTAACATCAACATAAGGAATATGTGCCTGTAAATCCCAACATTGGACTGTGTAAGTCAAGGTACTTCATACAAACATTCTCTACCTCCCCTGAGACAGAAAGAAAACAGGAGGTGCAAATGGAACACAACAGTGAAGAAATCAAACAAAATTCCTTTCCAGAGCTCAAGGAGTGTTTGGACAATGCTCTCAGGCACAGGGTGGGATTCTCGGGGTTATTCTTTGCAGACAGGAGCTGGACTTTGATGATCCTTGTGAGTCCCTTCCAAGTCAGGATATTCTATGATTCCACGAAAATACAAAGTTTTAATTCAGGAATGAAAGAGAAAGGTGTGCAGCAGGTCCCTGCAGAGGCAAAGCCAACACTTTTGAGCAGAATGAAGCAACAGATTTGGACGTACGGTGACAGTGCCCTGGCTCTGCAGGACTGCAAGGCAGCCAAAGAAGGGTTAAAGAATTAAGCCATGTTTCCTTGTGAGGCTCCATTAAGCAACACAAGTGAGTCTTGTGTAAAAGGATTTTAAGTTCAGCGTTACAAGTGCTGGTAATGAAGAGGATGCAGGCTGGAAATGTCAGCTGATCCATAAAGAAGCGCCGCGGCAAAGATTTATCGCCCTCGCATCGCTCTGCTCCAGCACTCCTCCTGAATAATGAATGCTTTTTACATCCACATTTGTGTACAAAACCCATTTGCACAACAGAGAAATAACTCTGGAGGTAGGGATAGATCCTTCCTAATCCCTCACTCGGGCTCCCTGCACTAAAGAGCAGCTCTGCTAAGGAATCCATCAGTACTATCCCATGTATCACCGCTCCAGCACCTTCCCTGTCCCACACTGTGTCACCCAGCTGACTTCTGCACCAAAAAAAGCAGCAAAAGCACAATTTATTTTGCAATAACACAGTGTAGTGATGGAGCATTAACTAACATTAAGATTAATTGCTCTGAGCCTGTGAATCATCCATTACTAATCCCTGGGATGAGGCCACGTAGCTGAATAACAACTTGTAGCTGGACTGGTATTAAAATCTTCCCAGTCTTGCCTTGCAGTCAGGGTCACAAAATGTTTATTCATTTCTACAGGAGATTTCTTGATAGAAAAAGAGAAATATTGTAAAGAAAGATGAATCAATTCAGAGATGAACAAGTCAGCTTCTCTCTAGTCACCAGATCCCTTCACAGTCCCACTGTGCAGTACTTGGAGTAAATGAAGCTTTCAGGCAGTTTACACCTGATTGCAGGTGGGGAAGGGTCCTGGGCTCTGCCCAGGGTATGAGCACATTCCAAGAGAGTAAAGGCACATCTGGAACTCACAAGCTGTTCGTGTATCAAAGCACTGAGACAGTGCTCAGCAGATATCAAATGCTGCAGCTTCCCACGGCTTTTGTTTGGAAATAAGAGCGAGATCACCTCCAACCTCAGCTACTTTATGAACCCACACAACGTTTTTCTGTCTAGTTACAGTTTTTTCCTTTGGCTCTTGTTCCCAAACACTCTCCCCAGGTAAGAGACACCCACCAGTTTCCACCTCTGCTCTGGAATAGCGCTGATATCCACAGGATGACGCTCTATTACATTGAGGAAACGGGCCTCGGGGACAGCAATAGCACAGATTACATGGACCCACCTGGGGAACAAAGCAAAGAGACAAATCAGAGTCTGCCATTAGTTGAATTAAATGCTCAGGAGGGCAGTTAACATTTCCCTGCCTCCCTCAGCATCAAGGCATATTTATATGGGTTGGCAGCCTTGGCAACGTTACCGACTGTTAATTACGGTCGCACGAGGTAAATGTCTCTGCAACAACAGGGATCAACCTGCTCGTGCATCTGATTTTGCAGGATACTAAACATTCTCTGAGAAGACTTTTCTCTGAGAAACAACCATGATCAACAAGTGTTCAGAACTTCTGCTATGGAGCACCTGGTGTGGTGTAAGACAGCACAGTCACTCAGGTTCGTCCTGCCAAGTGCAGAGCTGGCACCTCCAGAGCACCAAACCTTATTGGTACACTGAGCATTAAGACCCAGTTCAAAACAGCAGGAGATTGGATGGCATGTGGGAGGAAAATATCCCAAAATACAACACTCACCGCCCATCAGTGGTCATCTGAAGAGCTCCTCCCCTGAGATTGCACAGGCAACATTCCTGCAGGAACACAACTCCTTCAGAACCGGACGGGAAAGCTCGGCCCATCTCTCCCCAGGAATGACTGCACCCCATCTGGGATGTCCCAGGCACACTGAACCCTCCCACCACCCACCTCTGGAGAAGTATCTGGCTGGGCCCAGAGAGTGGTGGTGAACGGGGCTGCATCCAGTTGGGATCTGGTCACTAGTGGTGTCCCCAGGGATCAGTGTTGGGCCCAGTTCTATTTAATATCTTTATTGATGATTTAGATGAGGGGATTGAGTCCATCATCAGCAAATTTGCAGATGACACTAAGCTGGGGGGAGTGTCCATCAGCTGGAAGGCAGGAGGGCTCTGCAGAGGGATCTGGAGAGGTTGGATCCATGGGCTGATTCCAAGGGGATGAGGTTCAACCAGGCCAAGTGCCGGGTCCTGCCCTTTGGCCACAACAACCCCCGGCAGCTCCAGGCTGGGACAGAGGGGCTGGAGAGCAGCCAGGCAGGAAGGGAGCTGGGAGTGGGGATGGACAGGGAGCTGAACAGGAGCCAGAGTGTCCCCAGGGGGACAAGAAGGCCAATGGATCCTGGCCTGGCTCAGGAACAGGGTGGCCAACAGGTCCAAGGAAGTGATTCTTGCCCTGGACTCAGCGCTGGTGAGGCCACCCCTGGAGTGCTGTGTCCAGTTCTGGGCCCTCAGCTCAGGAAGGACATGGAGGGGCTGGAGCAGGGCCAGAGGAGAGCAACGAGGCTGGGGAAGGGACTGGAGCACAAGTGCTGGGAGGAGAGGCTGAGGGAGCTGGGGGGGCTCAGCCTGGAGAAGAGGAGGCTCAGGGGAGACCTCCTCACTCTCTGCAACTCCCTGACAGGAGGGGGGAGCCAGGGGGGGGTTGGTCTCTTTTCCCAGGCAACCATCAGCAAGACAAGAGGGCTGGGTCTGAAGCTGTGCCAGGGGAGGGTTAGGTTGGATATTAGGAAGAATTTCTTTGCAGAGAGGGTGCTCAGCCATTGGAATGGGCTGCCCAGGGAAGGGGTGGATTCTCCATCCCTGGAGGTTTTTAAGCTGAGACTGGATGTGGCATCAGTGCCATGGGCTGGGAACCACAGCGGGGTTGGATCAAGGGTTGGATTGATGATCTCGGAGGTCCCTTCCAACCCAGCTGATTCTGTGATTCTATGATTCTATGACTCCCAGAGTATCCCGTGGGAATTGTGTGGTCTGCAGAGGGGCAGGTCCTTACCGCTGCCCACGCGTTGGCTGAGCACCGCGAGCAAGACCAGCTCTCGTTCACCAGGTCTGGACGAATTCCATAACAGCCTGAAAGAAAACAGTTATATCCTCATCAGGTCAGAGTCCTCCCACCATATCTGTGCTATTGACTTGCTGACTTTTCAGTTAGAAGCATCTCTGAGAGCAGGTGCAGCATCTGGATGATTATATTCAACAGGCTCAGACTAAAGTCTGAGGGGGCAGAATTTGGGACCAGCAGGTCTAAAAATAAACAAAAAATCCACATATAGGAAACTCTCAACTTTTTTTTTTTTTTTTTTACTTTTCTAAGGATTACAATAACAGGACTTTGATCCTTCAGGCAGGAACTGGGCTCCAAAGTGATGCTATCACTGCTGGAAGGCACTCACACAGCAAAACAGGTAAGGCCACTGAGTTTTGGCAAGGTTGAAGCAATTCTCTTTGCTACATGGTGTTTTGAGGAAAGACAAACCCAATAATACTGCAAGGAAATTATATACCTGCATTTCACATATTTAACAGTACTTAATTTATGGTTATATAAAGTGTTAGAAACATCTGATTTTACAGAGCATCAACTACTGTAACATGCAAGTACCAAATCCTCCTACAGCAACACCAAAATAGTAAAGTGGCATTAAAGCCATAATAAAGACAGAGAAATAAGAACAAAAAAGACCCTAAAATTCTGGAAAAGGCACTGAGGTTTGTCACTGAAAACAATGGGGAAAAGACACAGAAATAGTTTTTAAAAAGTGGATCTATGTGATTCCTGCAAGCTTGTAAAGCAAGTGGAAAATTAAATACAAGCATCCCAAATAACACACAGCTCATCCCACCCAGCCTTTACCTATCCTACCAAAACCCCATCCAGCCTTCACCTATCCTGAAAAGCTGAACAGAAAGTTTCAGCTGGGAACAACAATCTCAAATTACCGAATTAAACTTAAACAAAGCCATTCAGAAAGCACTGGGATTGCCACCATAACCTGATTTATAAATATCATCCACTTAGCCAGATAAACAGCATGTCAAAAAAAGTCAATACTATGGATCTGCAGCTGTTCCCCACAGCTGAGATCTCTTTTCATCATATGGCAAATCAGGAAAGCAGATTCCACCCAGTCCTAGAACACGGGCAGGGTGTTCAGTCCAAAAACTGAGCTGAGACAGAAGCAGGCACTGAGCTGGAATAGTGCTGGACCTCACAGAGGTGGGGAGCAGGCTGGGATTTCAGCATGGATTTCTTGCTCCAGGGCCACAGGCAGCTGGAATATGGGATCTGGGAGAAGGAGACTGAGGGGAGACCTTACTGCTCTCCACAACTCCCTGGCAGGAGGTTGGAGCCAGGAGGGGGGTCGGGCTCTTCTTCCACATAAAAAGCAACGGGATGAGAGGAAACAACCTCAAGCTGTGCCAGGGGAGGTTTAGACTGAAAATTAGGAAAAATTTCTTTATGGAAAGGGTTGTGAAGCATTGGCACAGGCTGCCCAGGGCAGTGGTGGAGTCACCATCCCTGGAGGTGCTCAAACAGCGTGTGGATGTGGCACTTGAGGACACGGTTTCGTGGTGAACCCGGTGGTGGTGAGGGGGTGACTGTGGGACTTGATGATCTTAAAGGTCTTTTCCAATTTTAATGATTCTATGAGGGGAGAACAATCATATTTACCGAGCCCCAGACTGTCCCATAAGGACAATCCTAACAGACCAAGAAAAATATGCTCTTTTCATGGATTTTGTCAACGCCTCAAAAGCCCAGAAACCTTCACAAAACCTTCCCTCTCCGTCTGTTCCGGCTGCTGCCGTAACCCAGCACAGTTTGGGAGGACACTTCTCAAGAACACTCAGGCTGCCAACTGGTTTTACAGCACAGATTAGCCAAAATACACCCCTCAACACTGCAATCCTGCAATAAAAGCAAATGGATCCTCTGCAGCAAAGTCAAAGGCACGTCACAGACTCGGAGCACAAACAAGGAAACAGGAATTCACTGGAGACTCCAGCAGATTTAAGGTCTGTCCTGTCCTCAAGGGGAAAGCACAGCCAAAATAAAAAGCTGCTTTTCTCTATACCTTGAGTGTGCAGATTAACATCATCTTGCCCACATCCCTCTGTCCCTAAATAGAATTTGGCCACTGAAACCATTTTGATAGGCTGGACTATTGCAGCCATATGGATGGACAAGATGCAGCATCTCTGATTGCTACAGAGGCCACAATTTGGGAAGGAAGGAACATCCTCACTGTGCTTATTAGCCAGGAATGACCATAATCAGGGATTCAGCACAGAAATAAAAGTTGCCTTCCAGTTCTCCACCAGAGCCAGCCCTGCTGAGCTGCATGGGGACCTGCAGGCTCTAAAATTGGAACAACAAAAGTAATTCCAGCTGATGCAAGTCAAATAAGATTCCCCATCTGTCGAGATCAAACAGCTGAGCAGGAATTTGTCACATCTCCTACGAGCCCAAATGTTAACTGGATGTTGTACAATCCACACTGAAGGTACACACTCCACCAGGATTAATCAGATCTCCTTTTAGACATAACTATCAGGGAAGCAAACAGACATATGTTCCCTCTTGTAATCAAGTGCCATTACTACAAACAGTATCACAGACACTAATAAAATGTCTCTCCAGCTCCTCCATAATCTCTGCTGCACGCAGGAACAATACAGCCTCACCCAGCAGAGCAATTTTGGGAGGAAATATTTGAGAGGAAACAGTGCAATAAGCCTTGGGAGCTCTGCTTTATTACAGAAAATGAAAGATATCGAAAGAAAGAACCTTTTCTGTGAGACAGAAAAAGGATCAGCCAAAAAACAACCCCTAAAAAGAATATTGGTGTGAATTTTTAGGATCAGTGACTGCCAAGGTGGACTTGAATATACAGATATTCCTTCTAGTGGAAGGTGTTTCTGCCCGTGGCAGGGGGTTGGAAGTGGATGATTTTTAAGGTTCTTTCCAACCCAAACCATTCTGTGATTCCAAGATACACTTGCACCAGAAAAGGAAAAAAAATAGGAGTGACGGGTGTAGCAACCCTGGAACTCAAATACAGGCAACACACAAATAAACTCAGGAGTTTCCCAATGCCCCAAAGGCTTTGGGAAGGAGGGAACACTCACTAGCATGGACCTGCAGGCAGCATTTGGCACAGGATATCAAGGGACTGGTTCCATCCTCTCCAATGTAGGAATTTGAAGGAAGGGGCTCTGTGTTTTCCCCACTTGAGGTAAAGCACATCTCTGGGATCAGGGGCTTGGTCTTCTGTCCACACTTGGAAAGGTGGATGAAAGAGGACGGTTCCCCTCCGGAGACCGGCACAGCTTCCTTATCCACCTGTAAGGACTTGGAGAGGAAATGTCAGCACATGGAATCACCTCTTCCCTGGGCACAATTTAAACTTTCAAGGTTGAGCACTCCCCTTGCAAAAAACCCACCAAGCACCTGCCAGCAGACAGCCAAAATCTGAGCCTTAAAACCCAGTTCCCAGGCACAGCCCATCCCTGCCTTGCTCCTCCTTCCTGAGGCCTCTCCTGGGACCTGTAATTTGGCTGGAAAAGCTCAAAGAAGCTTTAGAATAATGAGCAGCTTTTCCTGGTTTTCCTCTGTAAAAAGTCTGAATTCTTAAATTGTGGCTGAAAACACCGAGGAAAAATAAAAAGGAAAATCTTATTTAAAGCAAGACCTTCCCTCCCCCTCTCCCACCCCTCTGGCATCCTTCCCTACTCTTCCTGCAGGAATTCCTCCTGAAGGACATTTCAAGGTTTCTGGTAGCAGGCAGAGTTAAAAGCAATGGATTAAACCAGCCCAGCTGCACCCAGTTTTCCTCAGAACCATCAAACAACATCCAGCAATCAGAACAGATATTTTATTTTCAGTCTCTATAATAAATCAAAGAGATTTTATTGAAGGGAGGGGGGGAGGTGGGTCCTGCTTCTTCTCAGAAAAAGCTCCCAACACATATCCAAGGAATCTAAGGCACATATTCCTGGTGGACACACAAAGCCAAATCTGGCTTTCTGGGAGAACAAATCAATACACAACTGAGCAAATGACTAATTCATCTGATGAATTTTTGCCTTTCTGCTCATAACATCTCCCAGAGCATATTGGTAGTTTCCAAAAGAGATGATGGATGTGCTTACTCAGTAAATCTTGATTTTGTTGCTTGTTTGCATATATTCAGCAGTCTGGGCCTGTGCTGAAACACCAGCAATCACCAGCTTGATGTGCAGAGTTTTCTGCACATGAAACAAGTGTTTGCAAAGCTCTTTAAATGTGTGATTTTAAAAAATGAACACTGAGAAAGCCAGAGAAGCCAGGAAAAAAAAAAACAAACACAAAAAAACCCCAAAAAGGCTGTGCCAAATCCAAACACTTTCCTTTGGGGTGCAAATTTGTAGGGGTCTGTCTTTATTATAAATGTCTGCATCCTAATTCATCCATCTGAGCAGTATCAGGGGTTTAGATTAGATATTAGGAAAAATTTCTTTATGAGAAGCATGGTCAGGTATTGGAACAGGCTGGAGTCTGCAGCCCTGGAAGCATTCAAAAAACATGGGAATATGGCACTGGATTTAGTGGTGAACGTGGGGCTGGGTCTGGACTGACAGCTGGACTTAATCTTAGAGGTCTTCTCCAAGTTTAATGATCCCATGTGAGGAATTACCTGGTTGTAGGGGTAGAAGAGGGTGCAGACAGCACAGTATGGCTCACTCAGGGCAGCAGCTGCATTGAATTTTCTTTCAGCTGGGAAATTAAGTGCTTTATTCTTCCACTGGAAGGAAAGTAAAGATTTCAAAGCCTCTGGATCGCTCATATCTTCCTCTCCAGAAAATGGAAACGTTTCTAGAATGAAAGAAAAAAAATCCCAAAACAATGGACAGTCAGCAGAGGTTTATAGACAGAACAGGTGAAATGGCAGCAAGGTTGAGTAAACAGCTCATTCTCAACAATACAAGTGCAATAAATAAAAATATTCATCCATGGTTCCTCATATGCCTTAAATACTTCCTAAATGGATATAATTCCTACTGTATGGGTAGGATGGACAAGAGAGGGACAGAGATGACTTAATGGAACTGGCCATGAGAAGGAGGAAGAAGAAAATCTGGATTTACTGCCCTCACAACTCCGCTTTCTGGCTGTGGAAACCTATTCCACCCTAATGAAGCTTTAATTTGAACTTTAGTAAGTTCAAAACACATGATGTGTCCCTTTGCTCTCTCCAAGTGGGAGCTGCATTGTCTGGAAGATGTGGATGCAGTTGGTGCTGGTTTGGTCAGGACAGTTCCCAATTCCCACCACTCAGTGTGTTCCAACCTTCCCAAGGTGCCTCCTGTGCCTGTTCCACCAACACAAACCTTGGCTCTGGGATATCCTGGGTTCAGGTGTTCCTTTCACAGCCATTCCAGGGAGGACACACCACTAAACCCTCCCTTTGCTCTCCCCACCATCCCTCCCTCTGCCAGAGCCCTGCCAGGTCCTGCTCCTGCTAATTAGTTTGCTAATTCTTGCTTTTCATAAACCTTTAAAAGGCCCTTGGCCTTTCAGGATTAAACCACTGCAGGATCCATTTGGGGGGCCAAGTTTCTTACCCTTCCTTAAGGAAGGAAATTTGAGTCACTGTAAGCGTTAAAGAAATTTTCCACACAAGCCTAAGTGTAAATCAGTCCCTGCATCACCAATCTGCAAAGTTTCCAAGAGAACAGGGAAGTCAAAAACATCTTGGTAGAACATTATCCCCAGAGCTCAGCACATTAAACCAAATTGTTCACTGCCTCACTGTTAATTACTAGAAATAAGCAGTTAATGTTCTGCTCTAGAGGTCTTAAGTCTCCTCCCCAATTCTCCCTCCCTTTGAAGATTTTCTGACTCTCAGGTTACCTGAAAGGATAAAAGGAACTTGGAGTAAAACATTAACAGCTGAGTTCACATCTCAGATTTTAAATGTTCCCCTCGACTAATCTAATACAGAATTGCCAGACAATGTGGAAATTTGATTATGTTTAATTAATCACTCCTCTTTGTGAGGTGATGGATGCTGTCTGTGTGGCTCTGTCATACTTCAAAACAAGGTTACTTCCTAAAAAGTGCCTTTTCTTTTTAAGACATGAGTCAAAACCCTCATGTTTCTCCAAATTTTAGTTGAGGCACATCAGGTGACAGGCAGGGATTTATGATACCAGTGAAATCAATGCAAGCAGCATCCTAATCCAGAGTGACAGAGGGAGAGAAAAAGGGAATGACTGCTGTGTGTTATCACCTTCTCTCCTCCCAGGATGGACCCTGGGGGACACACAGCTCCTACCCTGCAAGTAAGGAGGGACAAACAATCTGTCTGGACTTAATCTTAGTGTAGCATGTGCTTAATTTACATGCTCACTGTTCCTCTTGCAGCCTTCAAATCATCCTGGTACATCATTCCCTGAAAAAGCAGGGAGTGCAGAGAGCTGCTTCTATTCCCTGGTGGGGAGGGAAGAATCTGTTTGATCAGACTGTGCCCAGCAGGGCTGTAAATCAGCCCCCAGGAAATGCTCCTGCTCCAGCAGCCAAGTCCCCAAACACCATCCAACAAAAGTCAAGGCACTGGGAAGAATCTGCCTAATGAGGAGCCTCCAGCACAAAGTTGGCTGCAAGGTCTCACACCAAGAGAAGGTAACGAGTCTCTGCTGCCCCTCAGCTCTTCACTCCACCTCACACACCCCAAGACATCCAAGGCATCCTCCAAGGTGAGGAAAGGTGTGTTCAGGATAACCCCTTCCTGCAGGAAGCTTCTCTAAAACCAAGGGATGTGTTCTCCAAAGGGAAGGTGTTGTCCTTTGGAATGAGGAGCTGTGACTAAGGACTGGCAGCTACACCCACAGCCCTGCCCCAACACACAGAATTTACTGTGGCCTCATCTATAGTCATGGGGAAAGACCCAAAAGTGGGAAATTACACCACAAAACAGAGTGAGAGGTAGGAGTCTTTTTTTTTCCCCTTGGTCCAGACTGTTGGGGCATTCACAGGGACTGGAATGTGGGAAAAGAAGGATCAGTGATGTGCAGTTAAGCACTGACAGACTTGAATTCTCATTTCTGCATCTGCCAAGAAAAGTTGGGCCCCAACACTGACATGAATTAAAAGCCTTTAAAAGGTTAGAATTAACTCTCCACACATACACAAGAGCAGGCCTGACCTCCACTGCCTTCCAAGGGGAACAGATCTCATTCCACTCCAATATCTGACACGGAGCTTTTCCTTTAAGATGCAATTTTCTGTGAACTCTCTTTTCCCTTTGCCCAAAATGCTGCCTCACTTTGCAGCCAGCAAAATATTTTTCTTGAGAGGAAAAAAAAAAAAAGGGTGGGAGGTGAGAAGGGAACACCTCCCACGGAGGAGTTTTGTTTCCAGCTGGGTTATCAAAACGGGAACACGCCGCGTTTTCCACCAGTGAAGTGGAACACACAAAGTTTCAGGGCACCCAGTTATGGGAATGGCTTGAGGAATTTTGTGGATCAGGCAAGACAAACATTCCTGGTGGTGCTCACTCACCCTCATCACTTGAGGTCTCCTGTTTGACCACGGACAGCGGGGAGCGGGTCGGGGGTTTGCCCAGGGGGTGACGACGACTCTTTTTGATCTCCATCTTCATTTTGGAGAAAGCAGAAGCAGTCTGGAAGGAAGCAGAACAAGCTGGATGGGCCTCCCAAAGGAGGGAACAGGACAAGAGAGGCAGAACTCTTGTCAAAAAGGGTTCTGAAATCCACTCAGCAAACTTTTCAATGCCTTTTGGCTGAAACACTTCAGTTTTCTGAGCCAATTCCTGTAGCTGATAAAAGCCAACATTAACTCTCCAGAAGTTGGGTAAACTACAGAGTTTTCTTCAAGTCAGAACAGGCTCAGAACATCTGCAAGCTGCCAGTTCAATTTGCTAATGAAAAGTCTGGTCAATCACATACACAGCTGGGAACTCCATGAAAATTATGGATCATCAAATCCCGGAATGGGTTGAGTTGGAAGGGACTTTAAAACACATCCAGTCCCACCCCCTGCCATGGGCAGGGACAGCTTGTGCTATCCCAGGTTGCTCCAAGCCCCATCCAACCTGGCCTTGGACACTTCCAGGGATGGGGCAGCTACACCTTCTCTGGATAATCTGTTCCAGGGCCTCTCCACCCTCACAGGGAAGAATTCCTTCCCAATAACCCATCCAACTCTGCCCTCTGGCAGTGGGAAACCTTCACCCTTTGTTCTATCACTACATACCCTTGTGGTGTGCATGTACAGGGCACACAGGACCAGAAACATTTTCCTAGAACATTCCAGCATATTTACATTGTACTGGACCCACTGCCCCATTTCCCAGTCAACACTAAGTACATTCACCCTCATCCCAGGAGCTCCCCATCCTGAACTGAACCACAGACTGAACTGTGAGAAAATATTCCCTCTCTCCCTGTAAAAGCCCTCATCCCAGGAGCTCCCCATCCTGAACTGAACCACAGACTGAACTGTGAGAAAATATTCCCTCTCTCCCTGTAAAAGCCCTCTGTGGCTCCCCAGCACGGCACTGTTCCACTGGAGGCTCAGAAACAATCATGGAATCAGAGAATGGGTTGGGTTGGGAAGGGCCTTGAAGGTCCTTGGAGATCCTTCAGGAAGAGCAGAGAGACCTTTCACTAGACCAGGGTGCCCCACCCAACCTGGCCTTGGACACTTCCAGGGATGGGACAACAACTGTGGACTCCTCTCATTACAACAAGTTACTGCTTCAAACCAGCAGATCTTACAGTGCTTGCTCATGGAAAGCTGCCAATCACTGACCTCTGCAGTGACCTCTGGGGTTGCTGGCTCTGCATTCTCCTCCTCCTTCCCAGGGATCTCCAGGGGCACCGCCTGCTCCCTCCAGCCCAGGCTCTTCTGGGTGGCGAACTGCTCGAAGGCCTGCTGGCAGGACATGCGCTCCTTGTCGAACACCACCTTCTTGGTCCTGGGCACCACGTAGAGCATGGGGATGATGGGCCTGGGTTTGAAATCCTCCTCCTCCACCGGCGCCTCCGAGGGCTGGACGATGTTCAGGGGACCCGGGGGCAGGTTCTTCTCCGCCGTGGCCGGCGCCGGGGGCACCGGTGGCACCGGTGGCCGCGCTGCCACCGCCTCGCCCTCTGCCAGCTGCTGCTGCTGCGGGGCTGGGGGTGGCACTGGGGGCTGCACGGGGGGCTGAGGGGCTTGGAGGTGGTGCTGGTGTTGATGGAAAAGGTGCTTCTTCTTCCTCTCGCCTTTCACTTTGGGAGGACGGGCCTTTACTTTGCACTCCCCTGTTTCAAGAGAACAAGGCAACAGTGAGCTCCTGGGCCAAGAGCCAATATTTACTGTTTCCCTCCTTTCAACAAAGAGCTCCAGTGCTGGGCTAACCTATCCCACCGTGGCACTATTGCTCTAACATGTCCCATCATTATTGTTCCAACATGCTCCATCATGGCATTACTGCTCTAACCTGTCCCATCATGGCATTATTCCTCTTATATATCCCATCATGGCATTACTCCTTTAACATATTCCATCCTGGCTTTATTCCTCTAACATATCCCATCCTGCAATTATTCCTCTAACATATCCCATCCTGGCATTATTCCTCTAACATATCCCATCCTGGCATTATTCCTCTAACATGCTCCATCATGGCATTACTCCTCTAACCTGTCCCATCATGGCTTTATTCCTCTAATATATCCATCATGGCATTACTGCTCTAACATGTCCTAGCATGGCTTTATTCCTCTAACATATTTATTGCTCTAACATGTCCTAGCATGGCTTTACTCCTCTAACATATCCCATCATGGCATTATCCTCTAACATGTTCCATCATGGCTTTATTCCTCTAACATATCCCATCACGGCATTATTGCTCTAACATGTCCCACCATAGCATTATTGCTCTAATATATCCCATCATGGCATTACTCCTCTAACCTGTCCCATCATGGCTTTATTCTTCTAATATATCCCATCCTGCAATTATTGCTCTAACATGTCTCATCCTGGCATTATTCCTCTAACATACTCCATCATGGATTATTCCTCTAACCTGTCCCATCATGGCTTTATTCCTCTAATATATCCCATCATGGCATTATTCCTCTAACATATCTCATCCTGCAATTATTGCTCTAACATGTCCCACCATGGCATTATTGCTCTTATCCCATCATGGCATTACTCCTCTAACATGTTCCATCATGGCTTTATTCCTCTAACATTTCCCATCATGGCTTTATTCCTCTAACATATCCCATCCTGCAATTATTGCTCTAACATGTACAATCCTCACATTATTGCTCTAACATGTCCCACCATGGCATTATTGTTTTAACATGTCCCACTATGGCATTATTGCTCTTATCCCATCCTGGCATTATTCCTCTATCATGTCCCACCCTGGCATTATTCCTGTATCATGTCCCACCCTGGCATTATTCCTCTAACATGCTCCATCAGGGATTATTCCTCCCAAACAGGCCCCCTGAGAGCTGCAGACATCCAGCTGTGCCTCAGCACTGCCCTAGAGAAGCCCATGCTACAAAGAAAAGACTTGTGTCATTTCTATGGACTATTAAATTCTTGACTGGAGCAGAAAGGCTGCCAAAATGAATGTTTCCTGGAGGGAAAAATATCTAAATCCCTAAGAAACTGGACAGTGTGCCAAAACTCATGTCATTTATTACATTAGCCCTGACTCTGTATTTCAAGTATTTTGTATCAGCAGCCTCCAAAGTTGGGGGCACAAAACCATCCACTGGGGTGCAGGAAGGAAATATTTTTGTACTGTTAACAAAATAAAATATATCTCTAGAGTAGGGTTTATTTTATCTTTAGGTCTTCCTTTTTTAAATCTCTGCTTTTCTCTATGTCTATAACAGACATACCAGCACAGAAATACAAGTGTACCTGGGTATTTCTGTGCTATATATAAAGAAGTAAGTATATAAATAAAGACATACATCAGGAAGTGTGCTCAATTTTTTTTTTTTGCTGATAAGGAGGTGCAATCAAAAAAGTTTGGAGGCCCCCATTCTGTATCATATTGTGCTAAACCTCTGGTCCTCCCTTTATTTGCAAGCCCAGCTCTTATCTGGGTAATAGTGTGTGTCAACGTGCTCAACAGCCCCAGGAAATGAAGAATTGAACAAAGACACCTGAATCATTATTACCAGGAGATTTCTGCTGTAAAGTCTTTTTAAAAGATGCCTTTAAAGCAAAAATCAGGCAGAGCACTGAGCTAAACCTGTTACAGACCCCACACCAGCACTGGATACTGAGACATCCTTTACACTGTCCCTGTTTCTCCCAGCTCACTGTCACTCATTTGATCTGTACAGGTCTCTCACATGGCTCTGACAACACTTCTGGAACAGATAAACATCCCAATATCATCATAAACGGCCCATAAAAGTCTCCCCACCTCTCTTCCCAATGGAACTCTGTTATGGGAACCACACACTGATCTTCCAGCAGTGGTTAAAACTCCTGCTGGCCACTGAGGGAGTGTCTCGGGTTAGGAGAGGAGCTGCCTTCCCCTCTTCCCTCTGCCATGATGTGTGTTCCCACTGCCCAGCTCCTCCCTCACTCCAGGGATGGAGTCACCAGTTCCCCCAAAGGCAGGGAAACCAGATGCTCACAGGCAGAGGACAGGGCTCCACTGATTCCAGAGGAGATTGGTTTCCACCTCCAGATGCTGTGACAAAAGGTCATTTCCCATAACAGGATGGGAGGAAGAGCTGGTGACACCCCAATAATGATGTTTCACCAACCCCAACCTACTCAGACCCTTCCACTACTCCCCCAAACCTGACCAGTCAAACCCAGTAAATGGAAAACCACATAAACCATCACACAAAAACAAGGTGTCTGCAGGAGGAAGGGTGAACAACCCAACAATGAGATAAAGTGCCAATATCCCTGCTGAAATCTTCCAGGGAATACCTCAGCCTCAGCATTTCCCAGAAGTCTGCTCTGGGATGACTTTATTTACACTAACTTATAAACATGGGAACAAGTCCAGCCCAAATAATTATAGCTGTGCTTGTGTAGGCAGTCCCTCAGATAAACTGGTTTGTTCTATCACAGAGAAAGGAATATTGAATTTCCTTAGAGAAACAAACCCAGTGAATGAAAGGCAAATTGGATTTCTCCCCAGTTGCACAAAACCAGATCATATTTACTCTCTATACACTCTGAGAATTCTCTCCCCAACAACACCACAAATGCCATTCACCAGCTTTATTGACTTCTAAAGGGTAATTTGACAGCAGCTGGCACATAGAACTGGGCTTAAAAGTCTTTGCATTAAGATGAACAAACGAGTTTGCAAGTGAATCTATAGAATCAGAAGCCAGGGGAAAGGGAGGTTAAATTCCAAGTGCCTGTCTTGGCTGTCCTGAACAGTTCTAGGAAGGAAAGGAATCTGCACAAATCCATTGTAGGTTAACAGAGGAAGGTCTTTGCTGTCCTTCCTCGTGGAGCAGAGCTGGAAAACACGTGTGACAATGTGGAGTCATGGGGAGAAGTGTCCAGGGATAATGGGAAATGCTGGACAGAGCTCAGGAAAACTGAGGAGCAGCTGAGGGAGCAGGGGGGGCTCAGCCTGGAGAAAAGGGGGATCAGGGGGGACCTTCTGGCTCTGCAGCTCCCTGGAAAGAGGTTGGAGCCAGAGGGGTCGGGCTCTGCTCCCAGGGAACAAGGGACAGGACAAGAGGAAACAGCCTCAAGCTGTGCCAGGGGAGGGGCAGGTTGGACAGCAGGAGGAATTTCTCCATGGAAAGGGTGCTCAGGCATTGGCAGGGGCTGCCCAGGGAGGTTTGGAGTCCCCAGCCCTGGAGGTGTCCAAGGAAGGCCTGGATGTGGCACTGAGTGCTCTGGGCTGGGGGACAAGGTGGGATCAAAGGTTGGACTCGATGACCTTGGAGGTCTTTTCCAACCTCAAAGATCCAGGGATTCTGTGATATCTGTGAGGGGAAGGGGTTTTGGTGAGGAAATCAAACCCCTTCCATAGGACCCCACACCACAGCTTTGTGCAATGGGATTATAAAAAGATGCTACAGGAGCCTGGAATTCCTCCATTGCAGCAACATCTCCTGGGATGGGGCAGAGACAGTTAGAAATGGATTTCAGCACCAGAGGGAAGGTTTGTAGCCCAGTCTGCAGGACTCTTACCAGGCACAGCACCACAGGCAACACCTGCTGACTCACAGGAGAGATTTCTGCTGCTCAGCACCCCAGGAGAACAGCAGAGACTAAAGACTCTCCTTTCTCGTGTCCCAAGACAACCTGCTAAGAGTTCTGAATATATTAATAGCAACATAATAAATTATGAATGTAAAGCTGAGTCACAAAAACCAAAACAAAGCACTGTTAAGGGATCTGGGTCAGAAATCCTGAAAACCTCGAGTTATAAATACTCAGCTTGTCCAAATAACCAGCACGAAGCACAAGATGTACTTTGAAACCCTGATTACTCTGAAATCTCCTTCTTCCTCCTTTCTCAAGGTCATCTCTCCTGGTGTAAACAGAAAATCAAGCCAAATTAAAACTAGAGAATAAAGAAAGGAAGGGAAGGAGGTGGGGGGGAGCTGAATTGCCACGAGCAGGACCATCCAAGCAGATGCTCTTTTCTTTTTTCAAGATGAAACCCTAAGACACTTGTGAGAGGCAGCAGGATGTGGAAAACTAGAGAAGCCATTGGGATTTAATTGCTATATTGCAGTGAGAAAGCTTTTTATTTGCTAACAGCCACACCAAGCCTGTTCCAGTGGCACTTGCTGCAATGGTGCTGAAAATCAGCTTTTCCCTCCTGAGCTAAGAGTTAAAGAGCTCTTAAGATGTAGTGGAAGTGTATGATTTGGAACCTATTCAGCTAGAACAGAGTTTTTATTGTTCCTTGGCCATTCTAATGATCTCAGATCTGTCCCTGTCACTTATCTCTTGTCTCCGAAGAAAAATCAGCATTTTCGGGCCATTTATTCCAAGCATCAAGTGTTAAACTTGTACAAGAGCTCAGAGCAGACAATTTAACACACTGCTGCTGCTTCCAGGCTCAGGGCAATAGAAATTAAGTGTCTGCACTGTGCTGCTGCTCTGTGCAACAATGATTCTCCAACCCCTGATTTCCCCTGAAAAGAGAAAATACACTGTCTAGTTAAGAGGCTCTGGAACTGAACAAAGCCCTCGATTCTCTTCCCAGAGCTTCCATAGATTTCCTTTAAGATCATTATCAAGGTCCTCTAAACACTTTGCAGCATCAGTTTCTCCAAGTGCTAAACAAATAATGGAATGTACACAATAGATTAAAATTAATTCACTTCTCGGAGAAGCCTCAAGGAGGGAGTGGATCAGACACAGCAACCACTTAACCACACACGTTAGGGGGGGAAAAACAGCTTTTTCCCAGCAAAAATTGCAACTTTTGCTACACAGCCAAGAAAAAAGGTGTCACAGAAAGAGCCTCCTGCTCCATGGGTGAGTTCAGGCCTTGGGAACAACCATGTGCAGGAGAAATCCCAAAGGCTTGGGAGCTGTCATGGACTGGTTTTAATTTCAGCCAGGCAAAGAAAGCTGAAAAGCTTCCCTGCTCCAGCTGGACTTGAAGAAATCCAAGTGGGACTCGTGTCAGCAGCTGAGGATCCCTCCCAACCTAAAGCTCCCTGGATTCAGCCTGTGAGAAATGGGAATAAAGGGAGGGAAAGAGGAAAGATGAATTGCACAAGGCAGTGCACAAATCAATCCTCTCCACAAGAAGGACACAAAAATATATTTTATTTGTTTCCCTACGAAATATTTTTTTAAAATATTCCTCCCATAATATATATTTTTACAAACCTCTCATATTTTCAAACCTTACCAAGAAAGCTATTGGGACTGAATCCTTAAAGAGAGGGAAAAATCAGCTGCTGCTGTGAGTGATGGTGTATTGCAGGGAGCACGGATTTAATCCTGGGAAAAACTCTGCTGATATTTCAACAGAAATAAACAGCAGCACAAAAGTTATTTACAGAGGTGTTTTTAGAGAGATAACTTGCCCCAACTCTTCACTACCACCAGTGAGCAGGGCCCTCACCTTCTCCCTCAATCCCTTTGCTTCTCTCCTCTTCCTCCAGGTCTGTCCCTCTTTTCAGCTCCTCTTTTACTTTCACGTCTTCCAGGGCACTTTCAATGGCCATGACATCCCCCAGAGACTTCTGATCCTCTGTTTTGTGTCTCCTGTGCTGACTCCTTTTTCTGTGAGACCTGGAAGTACAAAAGTGGGATTTGACATGAAAGCACAGCCTTCAATACAGAAAACCATCACTGACTTAAAAAAGCTGAATCCAAAACAAAAGGATCTTCTTTGGAGTGAAAACACAAGGTAGTTAAAATAGCTACAGGGCAAAGGAGATATCTGAAAGGGAGCAGATGAACCTTGCATAACACAACATTTAAGATCCATTCTTGCAGCCATTAATTGTCTGGGTTTCCTGAAGAGCTTTTTCCCACCATCACTAATGTAAGCTCACAAGCTGCAGTCAAAGTGATTTTAATTGTGGTTTTAAATCTATTTTGCTTGTATTTCAAAATACAGATGAAAACTTGTTTAAATCTCTCTTTCATCCTCTGCCTCCATTCCATTATTTCAGTTCATTCTGGCCGTGCTTCCCTTTGGCAAACTGCTGGAAGTCTGCAAAGCATCATCTCCCAGCTCTGAGACATTACCCAGCACTGCCAGTTCCTAAAAAACACACTATAATGAATGTTCAGAGCAAAATCAATAGGCAGACTATGATTATTCAGTGGTATAATTCACAAGGTCCAAGGCCTTGAAGAAATCTAACTAAAAAATAGGTATATTAATATGATCAGACTAATACTAATGAGCCAATAGCAGTGCTGTTCATTCTTTTTAAAGTCAATGCCACTAAGAAAAAGAGATTACAGCAGCCACAATGCAAAGAAAAATGCAAATTCAGAAGTCAGGATGATATTTTTTTTTGGTTGGGAACAGAAGGAAGCCAAGCACCCACCCAGACACTCCCTCCCCACTGCTCAAGAGGGTCAGGGAGGGAAAACAGGAAGAAAAAGAGCCAGAAAACTTGTAAGTCAAGACAAATGCAGGTGAAGGAAAGAGGGAAGGATGAAAAGAGAAAGAAATAAGCCCAGGAAATGCACTCACCGTGTCCCCCAGGCAGAGCAGTGCCCAGCCAGGCTCCAAACAACCCCCACCCCAGAAGCCAAACCCCTCCTTCTTCCTCTCTCCCCCAGTTTTTATTGCTCCCCATCACGTTTTATGGCACAGGAGCTCCCTTTGGCCACTCTGGGCCAGCTGTCCCAGCTGGGTCCCCTCCCCATCTCTCACCCACCCCACAGAGGGGGAGGAAATAAAGCCTTGACACTGTGCCAGTGAAACCAAAACCATCAGAGCCTTCTGAGCAGTGGTGCAGCCACAATTCCCAGCAACTCCATCCCAGCCAGTCCCAGACCAATGTTTTTACAGAACCCATCCAATAGCTCCTTGAATTTTGGGTTTAAGTCTAACATGCTCTCTTTTCAAAAGAGGCTGATCCAGAAACTTGTCATTTTTACCCCATTTTTAGCACGGAGACACTTTTTCGGGGGGTGTGTGTGACAAACAGTCAAACACAACCACTGCCTAAAAATGTAGAAAAGCTGAAATTCAGCTTCCCATCCTCGGAGCCCAGAAATTCAGCTGCTAATTAGATTTGCAGCACAACAGAATTAAGGGCCCTTAATCAGGTAACTGCCAAAGGAGGGAGAAAAAAAACTTCCACCTGAGATGGAAGATGAATAGAAAAGCAGGTTGATCCATATGCACAGAGATTTCTAATTGCCAGACTCTGAGCATATGGTGGCTCTCCAAGTATAGATGTTGCCTTCACACCTGCAAGACAGTCATTAGCAGGAACACAGAGCTGAACCCAAAAGGATCAGCTTTGCTCTTCACCCATATTCCAAGTCCACATCACCTTCCCTGGAGGGGGAGGAAAGTCAGGTGGGAGGAGAAAATAAAGCTGTGAGACTCTGTCATTGCAGCTGGAACTTTTTTTGTAGCTGCAGAAAGCATCAGAGTGGTGTCAAAGGGTGGTTTTAGGAAAGGGTGTTTTAGTCCTGTGGGGTGGAAATGCCAGGCAAAAATGACAGCACAAAGCTTTATACTCACAGGACATAAAATACTCACAGGAGCTAAAAAAGAAAAAAAAAAGATCTTCTGGCAGTGCTCTTCTCACTCTGGAGTTGTGGGGAAGAGAGGCAGGAAGCTCTACATTTAAAGAAACTGCTTCCAGAACTGCAGGCTGAAGGCTGAGCAGCTTCCCAGGTGAAGCTGTTCTGGGTCTGCCAGAATTCACACACCAGAAATGGGCTGTTGGGGACTGGACTGGACTAAAAACAGTCTCTTGCTGAAGCCACAAAGTAAACAAAGTTGAGTTTTTCAAGGTAACTAAGTCTGACTGACCTTAGAGAAGAAATAACACATCTCTGCAGAGTTTAAAAGCTCAATTTTCCAGGAGAGCTGACAAAAAAGCAGCATTTGTACTCTTTGAAGAACAGACCACAAAGTGACTTAAATTAAGTAGCTACAACTGTGAAGAGGTTTGGGCAGAGGTGAATCCCTTCCCTCCATCCTGCTGAGAAAAATCAGGCTTCAAGTAAAATGATGTCTTGGAAAGACATAAGCACAGGAGAGAAAGTACTGCTAAGGAGTATTGAACAGCTTCAAAACTGCTTCAGGATAATACTGAAATAATCCAGGCAACACTGAAGAGATAAGGAAAAAATGTACCTGGATCTTTTGCAATAGGCTCAGGTTGAAGAGAGGCTTCTCTGCTGAGGGAAAATAATCCTTGGTGTTCATACAGTACCTTACACTGTGCAAATATTTATATATATAAGTAACCCTTAACAGTGACAGGCAGCAAAGAGATTCCCAATTTCCAGATGAGGAAGGAAAAGCTCCAGGGACCCACTGGAGTTCAGTCATTGCCCAGAGAGCACAAATGGCAACTTTCTGACTGAGATTGCACTGCTTTTCCTGAAGCTCATTATAGAAGGAATAGCTGCAAACATCTTAGGAATATAACCTGTGGGGCAGAGCAATATTGCAGAGGTCAGACATCTGCCAAATGCCATATTTATTGTGTCTTTGGGAGCATGGATTCAGTGGGGAACACACCTTTCCATTGCAGCATTTGTAAAATAATACTGGACAAAATACTTCATGTAGGGAACACAAGTCACAGGAGCCCCAGTCCAGGGCTCACTGGGTGACTGAAACTTCTGGAAGATGAACAGCAGTGATGGAGAAAGAAAGATAACACACCACTAAAAGTGTCTCTTTCTCTGATAAAATGCCTAGATACATCAGCTATCGTCCAGTTATTAGGTTTTTAAATTGTTACTCAGAGTCCACATCAAAGATGGCCCCAGGAACTTATTTAACACTTTTTTCCCCCTGGATTTCCAAGCAGTGATACTGGAACTGAAATTACCAGCAGAATATTCCAAGTGGATGAAGCAACACAATTTCCAGAGCCTGCCAATGCTCTCAACCAGGAATTCAACAAATGCTAGATGAGAGCAGAAAGAAACCATGTGCTGCACTGCAAGTGGGATGAGAAAGATGTAAAAAAGTAGGATATGGGAGCATATGGAAGGGCACACACTTTACCTCAATACCTGAAAATACAGAATCTCATTCTTCAAGTAAGCTTGAGGAGGAAGGGAAGTTCTCCCACCACCAGCCAATGTTCAAACCCCTCCAGTTCAATTCTACTCTGAGTCAGCAGCAGCATTTTTATGCTTTTATGAGTTGCCCTCATCCACAACCAGTTATCATCACACCCCCCTGCTAGTTCAGCAGATTAACTCCAGAATGAAAACCAGAGCAGGCACGAGACAGTCGAGGGTCTCCAATGACACAAGAGGTCACAGAAAACTACACCAAACCAAGAGAAACCTCGATGCCCAGAGATTTCCTGGGGGCTTTCAAAGAAGGTGGTGTGAAAAAACTCAGTGAAAAAAAGGCAAACACCTCCAAGAGTTACTATTTTAAGAAAAACTTGACAGGAGAAAGAATGAAGTGATTGAAGGTGATGAGGGAAGTCACCTACCGGTGTTTGTTGTCCTCTTCCTCATCTCCTATCCTATAAAAGCAAGATTCCAACAGGAAAAGGTTAGCATGCCAAATTTTCCACTCCAAGCATGCTGTTAACACACAAAACCCACAGACTTGGAGAAAATTAAGACAGATCAAAGGAAGCACAGAAAGGCATGCATAAAATCCCTTTTGCAACCAATGGGGCTTTTTTTTTTTTTTTTCCCTTCCTGCCTTCTGATAAGTGAAGCTCTAAATGTTTACCATAGATTTTTTTTCTTCCAGGAGAAGATGAGATGTGAGGGGGCACCCGGTGTCCTAGTTTGGAGAATATGTGCTTTTATAACATTTAAAGGGAAGAGAACAATGAGGGACACATTACCCACGACAAATTACAAGAGGTATTGTATAAAGAGAACAAAGGGAGGAAAAAAATAAAGAGTTTGAACTATCTCAAACTAAGAATTATGGCATTTAAAATCTTAGCAATTAGAATCAAAGGGCTCAGACACGACGACTGTTTTCTCTTTACCTGCGGAGCAATTTTGCCTTCAGCTCTGCCTTTGTCTCATTCCAGGCATCCAGTTCTGGGCTGGTCAGAGCTGTGGGTTTCATGTGGTCCAGGACAGCAATGTCTTTGCCTTGTTTCCATAAATCATATCGTTCTGGCTGCAGGACCCTCACAAACACATCCATGGAGATCTTCACCATGTCCTTGCGGCACGTGCACTGCAAGAGACCCCCCAACACAGGACACGTCACTCTGAGGGACTTCTCTCACCTCACCAGCCAAATTTTCCCTTTCTCCAGAGGTAAATTAACCCTCCCCAGTGTTGGCTGTAAGGCCTGCAGAGGGTTATTGGGAAGGGTCGATGTCGGGAATCACTTTGATGGGGGTGTGGGTGTTCCAGCTCCATGGAAAGCATCGACTCCACCTGCTCTTGGCAAAGCAGAGGCAGCAAAGCTGCCACACTCTCCAAGGGGAGTTGAAGACTCTTTTTCCAAGCATTTTGTCCTCCCTCTAGAGCCACCAACAGGCTTTCTGGTGGCTGACACTCTGCTCATCCACTGTCCTGCAGTCATTAGACAGCAATTACTTTGTCAGATCCAGGCCAGGCCAGAGTCTGACCTGGCACCCACGTCCCCTCCATTAGCCTGTCTCTGGCTGAAAAGATATTATTGATATCACTTCATAACTGGGGGAAAAAAAGCCTTAGAGGAACAAAAGACTAACCTGGAGAACAGGGCAGTTAAACTTCATAATGACACATCATGACATGGCACATCAATCCTGTGCAAGAGCTGAGAAATAAAGCTACAACAAGAAGTCCAACCTGCACCTAAAGCATGTGGGCAGTGGGAGAAAATGGGCATTATTCATCTCAGCTGGCCTATGCTCATTAAAACTAACCTGGAACTGCACCCTTGCCATTGCACAAGCCCACATAAAGCTACTCCCAGGTGGTTTTCCTTGGATATATCCATTTGCTGTGATGAAGCCCAGGGGATTCTCACCCTGGACACCAATCTCAGTGTGAATGGGCATTTAGTCTTTATAAACTTAATCAAAGGAAGGTAGAGGATGGGAAAGGACACAGGAAGCCCTCAATGCCCTCGTGGCTCTGGGGGCTGCAACCACAGCTCTGCTTTTGTGAGCAGCTGAGCCCCTTTTTAGTCCTGCTCTAAGGTGCAAAGCTTGGCAGGGTGTGAACTTGCACCAAATTGAGTTTCAACTTTGAGGTTGAGGTAATTAGAGCCACTTTGTAGGACAGGTTTGGGGGTTTTTTCACCCTTCCTTCACACCTTTTCAAAACAATTCTACCCATTCTCTTCACAGAAATGCCTGAAATTAAACCTGTTTCTCCCTTTCTTCCTTCACTTTTCACCACCTTTATTAAAAGATTTATGGCTGTAGTTAAGAAGCCACTGACAGAGAGAGAAAAGAGCCTTTCTGGACAGTCCTCCACTATCCCACTTCCTCCCAACTCCTGTTTTCCATTTTGCAAGGACCTCTGGCTGCTTTTGCTGCTCCGGTAACCCAAGTGGGAAGGAGTATTTATGGACAGGAATTTTCAGGAAAATTCCATTCATTTCATGAAAAATAGTGCAGGACAGAAAGGCTGGAAATGCAATTTGGCCAAAGCATGGCAGGAAAACACAGATGGCACCCGTGCTTCAAATTCCAGCCCAGGCAGGAGCTTCCCAGCGGCACCTCCATCAATCCTGGCTTAAGGGATTTGGATTGAGCAGATTTTCAGTTCATTTTTCCTTCAGAAATTTTAAAAGCACCTGTGCAGGGCTACAAAGAGGAACACAGAGGAGCAACCCCAGCACACAGCAGCAATGAGCTCTGGGGATTGACCTCCTCAGCCTCCACAGAGGATGAAAAACGGCTTAAAAGGGGAACACAGGTCCATGTTGTGACGCTGACCCAGAACCAACAGGTCCTCACACGTGTCATGCCTTCAAATCCAACCCAGCAAATCCCAAGGCACAGGGGTCTAAAGGTCTCCAGAGCAGTTTCCAACCACCAGCAGCTTAAGAGTCTCCCAAAAAGTGTACACAAGGATTAGGGAGAGCCCACACCCGAGCTCTCGGAGCGCTGACTCCGTGGGCTGCATCTGCCACGTCCCACCCCCCCAGCAGCCTCTGCAGTAGCTGAATTCCTTTCTTTACACAAATCTACCATGATGTATGTTTATACTTCAATTTTAATTTAATTCTATTGCTTTCACACCAGCAGGCATGAATAATTTACAAAGCCTCTTTCCTCTGGGGCTTCTTCCGGCCCGCACGGTTTTATTTCCTCAGCTGCTGCAGTTGTGTCATATCCATGTTCCCATCATGGGCAGGAGATTTTTCCATCCCCTCCCCTCAGACAGCAGTGAAATGCTGCTTGGTAGAGCAGATGCTTCCAATACAGCTGGAAAAGGGAATGTGCACGTGGGTGTGAGGGGTGGCAGAGGGACAATGGGGGGATCAGGAGGAGACTGTGGGTAGAGAAGGGCAAGAAATTGCCTTTGCCATTAATTCCCTGCCCCAATCCATTAGAGCAGGACAAAAAGGGCAAGGTTGTGTTTCCTGGCAATGACATCCAATTCCACATATTGCCTTCCCCCTTCCACATACACAGAGTTAGATTTCTTTCCAAGTATTTAACTGTGGTCATAAACACACGTATTTCCTAAGAGATTTTATGTCTCCACCCCCCATCTCTGTCTATCCCTATCCTAATTTCTGCAGAACAAGTCCCTCCATATTCCCTCAAACTTGAACACTTTTATATCCCACTATGATTAAACTTTATAGGAGAAAAAAGAATAAAATTGAACATGTCTACACTTAAACACCATCGTTAGGGAGAGACACAAAACCTTGTTTTCTTCACGTGAGCCAAAAGCAAACCCCAAAGCCCCAGTTTGGGAATTCACAGAATTCCCACGGACCAGCAGCCCTGGGAAGGATTTCAGGGTGACTTGGATCACCCAAAGCACAGCCCTAAATGGCCACATGAGGGATCCACCTTCCATGTCCAAATGAGAAATTCAAGGAACTCTGGGATCTAATCAAGTCTCATCCCGTCCCTTCTCCGTCCTTCTCCAGCTGGCAGCCAGACCCCCACTCCAGGCTCCTTGGGAGCAGCAGGGCTGGCAGAGCCACAGCTCAAACAACACAGTGAACAACAGAATATTCAGAGCTGGCATCTCCAAGGAGCAGCTGCAAGTCCTGAAAATGGGAGTGGAAAAAAAAAACATCCAAACTAAAAATCAACCCGGTTTTCGAGTTGGCTTTTTGGCTTTGGTTACAGGGGAACAAGAGCAACAAGACAAGGTTTTCCACAGCCACCAAATCTGCAGGAACTTGACTTGCTTCATCTTCTGAAGGCTTTTCCCAACCTCCCCTCTCCTTTTCCATGAGTTAATGCCTTTGCTAACCATAAGCACATGCAAAGGCAACTTGCAATCCAAGCCCATGGAAAAATACTGTAAGGAAATGCACCATTAAGCCCCTTTTCCAACCCAGAAACCCAACATTCTTCTTCTCCTTATTATTTTATTATCTGCTGCTCGAATTTGGAGCCTGTGGTAAAATGTGTGACCACACCAGGAGACCTGTCCCATCAATTCTAACTCCAAGACTGATAGTGGGAAATTTGTGGCTGTTGAATGCACAACCATTATCTTATTTGCAGTAGTCTCTACCATAAAAAACACAAATAAAATATAAAAAACTATATAAAATAACAGTCACATAAAACTACCGTCTCCTTGAAGTAATAAAATTAAATGATATATGGAAAAATGCACTAATTCAACTTCAACCACCAGCATTATTTATTTAAGGATATTTCTCTCAATTCCCAGCTATTAACACTAAACTGAACCTCAGCACTTTCATCACATATAAAAAGTCAATGTAAAATAAGCCTTTTCCATAGTCCCCAAAATTATATATTTGAAGTGGCACCTCTGGCTCTGCTGGAAAAAAACCCTTCTTATTTAGATGAAATCAGTTGATAAGACACAGCTGAGTCTTTTTTGCCTTAATGGAAATTTAAATAGAAAGAACCCCACCAGGCTCAGAGTTGAAGTTCTTACAGCTATTAAATGCCAGAGAAAAACCTTTGCTTAAAGCTTTTCTATCAGCCTTT
This sequence comes from Pipra filicauda, assembly GCF_003945595.2. Classification (NCBI taxonomy): domain Eukaryota; kingdom Metazoa; phylum Chordata; class Aves; order Passeriformes; family Pipridae; genus Pipra; species Pipra filicauda. The sequence goes on from NW_024104404.1 coordinate 1,032,075, forward strand.
CCTAACAATGAAGCCTAAAAGCAAGTTCCTGGGAAGGAGAGATGGTTCTGCTCAAAAGGCAGCTGAGAAACTCTCACTGTGTGTTACAGGAACACACATTGCTAAGGCAGACAACGCTCCTAAGCTTTTCTCCATGCATTTCCAGGAAAAAACAGAGAGTTTCAGCTTTTGGGAGGAACACAGAGTCCTCCCAGAACAATATTCTGAAGCAGGAATCCAGTTTGTCACCATATTCCAGGTGTGTTGTTGAGATCTAGTTCGGACTCATCCAATAGGACGGAACAAACCAGTTTGGGCTCCGCTTTCCTTTTCCTTCCACTCAGCCTGAAAGATGAATGGCAGGTATTCTGCAAGGAAATCAGGAGTTAAACTTCGAGGAGAAGAAGGAAAAACCTCAGCTGCAGAGTTTGTGTGTTTAATGGTTGGTAGTTGAAAGCTTGTGGGGAGGAAGATGAGTCTTGACCCCCCGTTTGCAGCGTAATTACCGGCATCGTCTCAACAACAAACCAGTTCATTAGGAAACCCACTGGAAACCCTTCCCAGAGCTTCATAAACAAAACAATTAGGCAAAGATTTCCATGGACTCCCCCTGGTCCCTGGCTGCAGGGCACACTTTCTCCTTGCCTGCTTCCTTAACGTGCTTCCAGGCAGATTTCTGTGGGCAGAGGAGTCGGGTAAGTGGCAAGTGGGGAGTGAGACTCATCCCACTCCTAATAAGAGGATCCTGGTTTAAGACATGATATAAATGCTGTGTGACTTGTTTCATTGCAGGCAAATAAAATAACAACCCATCCCAATGGGAATCAGGCTTCTGCTGGGAGAGGACGTGGAGATTTCTGCTTTTTCCTGTTTGCAACCTCTGCCGGAATTCTTTATGTTTTACCATTCCATTACACCTGTAAGGATGCTCCTGAATCCATCTCCAGGACACACAAGACAAACAGGGGGGCAGGGGGGAGGATCCCCTCCACAGGGACCTGAGTTCTGTGTCTCTGAAGAGGCTGGAAGAGCACAGGAGGAGGTTCAGAGCTCGCAGCAGCACTGCAAGAGGAGAAGTCAGTGAAGCACCAGCTCCTTCCTGCTTTGACAGACTCATCCCAGCACAAGGGATAAACAAATTAGGACTTTTATCCAGTGCTTTTGACACAGTCTATGGTTCATCTCCAAAGCCAGATGCCCCTTGGCACAGGAATGATTGGGGCTGGGACTCCTGTGAGGGAGAACCAGAGGGAATCAGCTGCAGGGAGCACGTCCTTCCCATGGGGATTTACTGATTTAATGGCACAGGACACACAACACACACTGCCCAGAAATCCCAGGGAGGGACTGGGACACTGTGCCAGCCCTGCAACATCAGACTCCAGGGGTTCAGGGCAGTTTTCCATCCCGGAGAACAGTAGTTCCCATCCCAGAGATCAGCAGTTCCCATCCCAGAGATCAGCAGCTCCCATCCCAGAGATCAGCAGCTCTCATCCCAGAGAACAGCAGTTCCCATCCCAGAGATCAGCAGCTCCCATCCCAGAGAACAGAAGTTCCCAAGAGATCAGCAGTTCCCATCCCAGAGATCAGCAGTTCCCATCCCAGAGATCAGCAGTTCCCATCCCAGAGAACAGCAGTTCCCATCCTGGAGTTCCCATCCCAGAGATCAGCAGTTCCCATCCCAGAGATCAGCAGTTCCCATCCCAGAGATCAGCAGCTTCCCATCCCAGAGATCAGCAGTTCCCATCCCAGAGATCAGCAGCTCCCATCCCAGAGATCAGCAGCTCCCATCCTGGAGTTCCCATCCTGGAGAACAGCAGTTCCCATCCCAGAGATCAGCAGTTCCCATCCCAGAGATCAGCAGTTCCCATCCCAGAGATCAGCAGTTCCCATCCTGGAGAACAGCAGTTCCCATCCTGGAGTTCCCATCCTGGAGATCAGCAGTTCCCATCCCAGAGGACAGCAGTCACCCTGGGCAGGAAAAGCCATGACTAAGCAGCACTAAAAAAAGAGCATCCTTTACACCTTGCAGTAATTAAGCTCAGGTAAATTAGGCTGAGGAGCATTTAAACCTGACCTAGTCTGGTTAAAATAATCTGTCTGAAACCCCCCAGTTCAGTGCTCAGGGTTAGGCCAAGCTCTGAGCAGGAGGGAGTTGAGGTGCCTGAAGCCACCACTGTCCCCATCCCTGTCCCATTCCCTGTGAACAACATCCTGAACAGTTTATAATATATAATATAAAATATATAACAACACTATATAAGTCTGGATTTAAACCCAGTCTCTCACATGCCCCTTCTCAAGGGCAGGACAGCCAGAAGGGCCAGGTACCTGCTGACACTCATCCATCTGCTCCAGCAGCATCCCAAGGACTGGAATCCTGGAAACCTCCAGGTATTTATTCTGCTGACAGAACTCTCAGTGTTCTCCCCTCATTAACAGAAATCATGAGCAGAACGTCCCAGTCAGTCCTTCAGAAGAGGAGCTCAGAAAACAGCTCATAACACAAAGCTTCAAGACAGTCCCTAAAAAAAAAGAACCATCTCCTTTCCACCTCAGCAGGAAAAAGCCTGTAAAAATTCCTTTTTATTGCACAGAATCAGTGTTTTGCCCAGAGTGAGGTATTAGGGGTGTTTACAAATAATACAAGAAAATAAGTAGGAAAAAAGGTGGAAGATTTTGTACAAGAGCACCTTTGAATCCATCTGACAAAAATAAACCATGGAAATGTTATTCCATAATAGATTTTTTTTTAATGTATTCTAAGCTTAAAAGGTCTAATTAGAGTAAAAGAGCAATTCTGAATGTCTGACAAAAATAAACTATGGAAATGCTATTTCATAATAGATTTTTTTTATGTGTTCTAAGCTCAAAAAGGTCTAATTAGAGTCAGTTAAGGCACAGACATAAAGTGATGCAAAAATACAATTCTGATGTCTCTTATTTTGGGGAGCAATTTTACAGTATTACCAAACAGTTTCTGCAAAAAAACACCTCACAAATTTTATTTTCTTGGGAAATATTGGTGTTTTACTAAGATCTGAATAGTAAGAAGCTTCAATTCAGACAACTTGAAATCACAGATATTCCACATATAAATTTGAGATTATTTCAATAGTATAAATATATATATATATTAAAGCAAGGGAGGAGAAGGTTTAGAAGCAATAAGCCACGTAAAAGAGCACAGGCTGAGATCCAAAAGGTCCCTGTTTTGAAGATGCCTTTGTAGATCAGGGAAATCCAAATGGAAAAGTCTTGTTTTCCCCTTCCCTAAATGACTGAGCAGCAGAGCAGGGAGGGTTTTATGGGAATACTGCCTGGGATGAGATAAAGGCTACTTATTTCAGAACCTAAAATGTAAGATTTGGGAAGGAAGGGCAACTTGACCCTATTTTATATCAAATAGATAATTCCAGCAGTATCCCTGGAGCAAAGAGGAGGTAAATGAAGGTATGGAAGTGTTGACAGGAACCCAGAAATTATCCAGGAATGTCTGTGCAGGAATTGTTCCCCTCCCATCCACTTATTTCCAGTCCAGTTTCCAAAAGAAATTGAAAAGCTGACCTGGGAACTTGAATTTCTGCTCAAATTGTACCAAGACTGTATAAAAAGAAAGGAGCTTTTTGTACAGCAGATTTAGAGGCCACCTCGACTTGGGGAAGGACATTTCACTGAACCCCTTGGCTTTAAAAGGGTTGTAAGGTCAAAGACACAGCTTCCAACATCCTCTGTGGTGGCATCCAAGGGTCTTCAGAAACAAAAAAGCAGGAATGCAGAAAGGAATGCAGGTTCAGGGTGCAAAAATAAAAAAGAAATAATTGGTTCCCCAGAAACTCTGCAGCCATTCTTATTTTTTAGCTAATACTGACAATTGTTCTACAGCTGGAGCAGAACCAGCACCTCAGAAGCTGATCTTTCCACTTCAGGTTATTCTGTATTTTTTACAGCCTGGGCAGGTTCTCTGTGGTCAGAACATTCCACCCATCTGGCAGGGAATTAGCACAGTTTCTCCAGGGTGAGCCATTCCCTTCCTCTCTCACCACCCCACTGACGAGCATCGCTCTCAGTAGAGCAGAATCCAAATTTCCTCCCCAGGATAATGTCCAGGAGAACAGTACAAGTGGCTAATTATCAACCTTGCCTTGTCACCAATCTCAGAAGTGCTGGCAGGACAAGAGAGCCCAGCTGATCAGCCAAGGAATGGAGGGAATCACCTCCAGCCAGCTGGTTTAGTGCAGGAACAGCAGGTTCCTGCAGAGCTTTGCCCAGCTGAGACTCCCCAAGAACTTGATCAGGGGGTGTATGACCAGGAAAAAACCAAACCTGCTGGATGTGGGCAAGGATAATCCAATTGTGCCTGAGAGCACAGAAATCACACACTGGAGGATCACAGAATCCCAGAATGCTTTGGCTTGGAAGGGACCTTAAAGGGACATTACACTTGTAATATCTCCTTCACTTCTTTTTCTTCTATCAACTCAGCTTGAGTCTTTTGTAATGCAGCCTAATGCTTTCTTGTTCTTCTAAAATAAGCAGATTTTATTGTTTTATTGGGTCCTTAAAGCCCATCCAGTCCCACCCCCTGCCATGGGCAGGGACACCTTCCACCAACCCAGGTTGCTCCAAGCCCTGTCCAACCCGGCCTGGGACCCTTCCAGGGACTGGGAGTCCACAACCCCTCTGGATAAACTGTTCCAGGGCCTCACCACCCTCCCAGGGAAGAACTTCTCTCCACGAATTCTCTCCCCACAAACACCAGGTAGCTCCAGTTTCCACCTTCAGCTGGTATTTCCTTAAGCCCTCTAACTTCAAATGAGATTTAAACAAACCTTTTGCCCTCAGAGTGTGACAACACTCACACCTCACCTGGAGCACAACACCCAGCCACCCAAGGGTTAATTAACACGTGACTTGAGCAATATTAACCAGAAAGCTCAGAACAGACAAGTGGCACTGAGTGCAGGGGGAATAAATTGGGCATTTCCTTCCACATTTCCCCTTCCTCTGCCCAGCTTTGCTCAGAGCTCTCGCTGCTGCTTGTTCAGTAATTTCACGCTCTGCTGCTCGACAATGTGAGCATCTAAAACTGCACTTCCCAAATGTCACTTTGTTTGGGAACACATGGCTGAACCCAAAATTGCTTTTAATATTTGAGCTGGAGCTGCTGTAGTGAAGGGGCTGCCCGAATTTCTCTGATAAAACCCCAGTTTCTGGGGTGTAATACCGGGACCGTTGGCTGCAGATAAACCTGCCAGACAAGGTCACAGCACACAAAAACCATTCTTTGCATTTCTAAACCAAGTTTGCTTGGCTGTTTTTTGAGTTTAAGGTTTTTCTTACCCTTCCCTTTAACTCCAGAACAAATTCAAATGGAAGACCCATCCCTGGAAGTGTCCAAGGCCAGGCTGGACAGGGCTTGGAACAACTTGGACTAGTGGAAGGTGTCCCTGCCCATGGCAGGGGGTGGGACTGGATGGGCTTTAAGGACCCAATGAAATAATAAAATCTGCTTATTTTAGAAGAACAAGAAAGCATTAGGCTGCATTACAAAAGTTACAGACTCAAGCTGAGTTGATAGAAGAAAAAGAAGTGAAGGAGAGAGATTACAAGTGCCATTCTAGGGGGAAAACTGAGTCTTTCTTTCTGAAAAGATCTAAGGCAATTTTCAAGTGCCACCCCTTCTGCATTCATTTCTCTTTTGCCCTGTGTGGAACTGATCCCTAATTTAAAAATTCACAGATTCATTGAATGAGCTTTGCTGATCAGTTGTTCTCCAGACTCCAAAATGCAGACTCCAGGAGAATGTATGAGGTGAGTTGTTGCAAAAACAAAGTAACAAAACATAACAGAAATTTGCCCTAATGAGAAATAACCACATATTTCAGCCTGACTCTCCTCTCCAAATGTAACTTGAGTGCACAGATCAGAGGAATTCAGGTATTCTCAGAATGTTATTACCATAGTCTTATTAAAGCTTAAAAGTATTTCCAGCTTATTCCTTCCCCTCCAGTGTGCACCTAATGAGTTGTGCTTGGTTACATCAGTCACCCCACTCATTGTGAAATGCAGTTTGGCTGCATCAGAAAACTAATTCTGAATTACCAATCTCCAAAGCACCTGCTCACAGGGTGTTTGTAACACCCAGCAGCTGAGAAAGTCCTCACTACACCCTCAGAATGACAGGAACCACCAACAGGAATAAAACAGCCACAGGGGACGGTGACAGAGCACATCACAGTGGCACTTCCCATCTTGTCCTGAAGTCTCCCTCTCTCATTCCTCTGTATTTCATGAGCTGGGGGTTTTAAATAACACTTCATCCCAACTGACACCTACTTGGGTTGCCATTTTTCCATAGTCAATCCATCTCAAAGTGGCAAAGTTGGTGGACTCGGCACAGTTGAAGCCGTGGTTGAAGCCGGCGTGGTATCCATAAGGGAATGTGATCATGAACTCTCCAGCTTCCTGGGTGATCTGCAAAACAAAGGCAAAAGGAGGAGACACCCCACAGGTCAGTTAATGTACAGAACAGAGACCTATTAAAAAATCCACCAGTTAAATCTCTTCCTTTCAATCCGGAGGTCAGCGGGACAGTCACTGCCAGCTCCCGGTTAAACCTGGAATAATTCCTGGACAACTGCAAAAATACTGAAGTATTTCTCCTAAAGAAAAAGCCCAGAACAGTGGATGGAAAGGGCACATGCTCTGAACTATTTACACCCACAGGTTCTAGTTCAAAGGCTCTCAGGCTGCAGCATTCCAAGAGATCAATAAATCCTCAGACTGTGACAACTTTGGCTCATGGCAGGTCCAAACCCACACTCCCACCACCAGGCCAGAGGAGCCAAGAACTCTGGATTTCCCTCCTCTAAACAGCAGGGTCCTACTGAAGCACCTCCTGCCTTTCCCTGGATTTATTTCCCCACTCACATTTATCAGCCTCACTCCCATTTGTTCACCCAAAAGTCAAACACCTTAAAAATTACAGCCCATCATTCGTCTGCTTTGGAAGTTGTCCAGAGAAGCTGTGGCTGCCCCATCCCTGGAAGTCTCCAAGGCCAGGCTGGAGCAACCTGGGATGGTGGAAGGTGCCCCTGCCCATGGCAGGGGTGGAACTAAATGGTCTGTAAGGTCCCTTCCAACCCAAACCATTCTGTGATTCTGCTTTATTAAAATTAAACAACAATAAGCATTATGGCCACCATTAAAAAAAAGGGTTAAACTCTACAGCTGGAACCAGAGGCCAAATAAATTTGTGATGCTTCTAAAAAAAATCCTCTTTTTACATCTTATGCAGAGAAGCCATTGGGGAAACAAGGAATTCAATTGTAAAAGAGTTTGGAATGACTCCTGAGGGCAAACTGGATGTCCCAGAGTGGGCTGGGAGCAGCTCCCCAGCTCAGCAGGTGTGTGACAGCACCTCCCTTCCATGGATTAGCAGAGAGGCAAAGCTGGACCTTCCCTGCCTTTCCAACCAGAAGTGCTGACAGACCTTTCCCAGCAGTCACATGCCAGGCAATTCCATTGGGATCCCTTCCCACCAGCCACAAATCCCAGCCCAGGAGCTCGGAGATTCCAGAGGACTTGCACTTCCAAACACAAGGATGGGCCCAAATGGGAAATGGAAACAGAGGGAAGTTCAAACACTTTTCACTTGGCTGGGCCAACATCTGAACTTGCTGATGTCGTTAACATTCGTAGAATAATTAAAAAATAGGTACTAAAATCTGCTGTGATAACACAAGAAGCTCCTGCAGGATTTCTGGATGAGTTGCTCGAGTCCAGCCTTCACCCAGAGCATCCCCCCATCCATCCCCTCCAGAAATCCCGGCAGAGCTCCAGCTGTAACTCCAAGAGACACAAAGATTATGTTTCTGTCAGTAAATCTCCATCCTGGTGTCTTCATTTGGAGCCCACAGTGTGTGTCAGCCCTGGCACTGCTGTCAACATTAGCCCACAATAAATTAGAAAGCCCTCAAGATGATGGATAGGCCATGCAGAAAAGTAATAACTAGTGAAGGAGAGCCAGCACAAACTGCCACTCACGGAGAAAGCCCCAAATTTACTGACTCCTGCAAGCTCTTGAGGAATAAATGGAGAAATCAATAGGAGATTACAGCAATACACATTTTTAATTATTAAAAAGCCCTCGCATTGATCTGGTTCCTTTTTTTTTCCAGAACACCATTCTAGGGATTTATAAATGCTGCCTATTCACTTCATTGAAATCTGCCAAGAATTCAGATGGAGGGATCCTATCTCTATTCCCAGAGGAAAAAATGGCACTTGTTCCCTGTTTGTGAATAACAGTGACCCTCCTCCAAAAGCTCCTATTTCAGGACAGGAGGCTTCAGACACAGGTTGTTCAAACTGAAGAGATCTCCACCTTTTTACACCTAAAACCAGCTTTCCAGGGCAGTAATTATCATAAAAACACATTATAAATCAGGATTAGGAGTGATATTTAAGCAAGATGCTATAATAATTATATTTGAGTATATTTAAGTGACATGCTATAATAATTTTATGTAAGTATATTTAAGTCATTTGCTTTAAAAAAGGAAGTTTGGTGTCGACATTAATATTGTCCTCTGTGTACACTGGTCTCTCCTTTATTTGGGTAAAAAATAGGAAGACAAAAAGCAGATTTTTAGCTTTAAGACAACTACTTATACTCAGCATGGAGACACCAGCCATCAATCTGCAAACATCCTTCATGTCACAAATCACAGGATTCAGAGAGGGACACCTCACTCAGCAGGTGAAGACTTTTTACCAACCAATAAATTGGCAACTCCCTTATTTAAACCACTTTGTAACCCATCCCTATCAAATACAGCTCAGCAAAGATGACTTGGAGTAAGTTTGGAAGGAAAGTTTTTCCTTCTATTGCCTTTTTTTACAAACTCCTTTGCTGCCCCTGCTTGGTTATTGATCAGAAATCACTTAGTGATTATATTTATATATAAATATAAAATTACTAGTCAGTGCTACTTTCCTCGGACAAATGGAAAAACAAATATATAATAATGTTTATTCTGGAGGAAAATCTGCCCACCTACAGCATGCAAACATTTTAAGTCCTGCAAGAACTTCCTTCCCTTTCCAACCTCTGGCACAGCCAAGATCCTCAAATTAGATATTTTCATTATTATTTGCAACTCTGTGGAGCAGGTACCTGTATTTTCCCACTTGGGAATCAGGTTCCACTGATGGAATTACAGGAAAAAATGGTTTGTTGTTCTCCATGAACAATTTAGTATCAACTAACTAGGCCAAGTCCAGGCAGTGATGTTGAACCAGAAGCACCACATTGGTCCATGGAAGCTCATCTGATGAGCCAGATGACCCCATTTCAAATTTCATTCATCATAACCCCCCCCCCAGGAAAAATCAAACAGTCCCTGGAGCACTGAATTGAATGAATTCATAGGTTTTTATGCTATAGAAGAGCCAAGATCTTTTACTTCCATCTCAAAGAATCAGCAGGCTCAGCAAAGAGGTCTCAGGTGGATTAACTCTGACTAAACTATGCCTAAAAAATATAATTAACAGAATGTGAGAGTTCTTGGAAAAATATGGTCATATAGAGGTGATGATGCAAAAGGGATGGAGAAGGGTAGAGGGGGACTTTGGACAAGGGATGGAGGGACAGGACACAGGGAATGGCTTCAAAGTGAAAGAAGGGAAATTTAGATGGGATATTGGGAAGGAATTCCTCCCTGGGAGGGTGGGGAGGGACTGGGATGGAATTCCCAGAGAAGCTGTGGCTGCCCCAGCCCTGGGAGTGTCCAAGGCCAGGCTGGAGAAGAGAAGGCTCCAGGGAGACTTGAGAGCCCCTTCCAGGGCCTGAAGGGACTCCAGGAGAGCTGGAGAGGGATTTGGGAAAAGGGATGGAGGGACAGGACACAGGGAATGGCTTCAAAGTGAAAGAGGGGAAATTTAAATGGGATATTGGGAAGAAATTCCCCCGAGAGGGTGGGGAGGCCCTGGCACAGGATGCCCAGAGAAGCTGTGGCTGCCCCAGCCCTGGGAGTGTCCAAGGCCAGGTTGGAGCACCCTGGGCTAGTGGGAGGTGTCCCTGCCCATGGCAGGGGGTGGAACTGGATGGGCTTTAAGATCCTTCCAACCCAAACCACCGTGGGATTCTGTGAGATCAGTTTGGCCCAGGAATTCTTTGACACTTCCCACATCCCAAGGCAGGCCGGGCTCCGTGTGCCGGGAACACTCAGCACAGCAGAGGTTTGACTGATCCTGCCCAGATACAAATCCCTGTAAGCCTGGCTGAGGAGATTTACTTCAGAAGACTTTAAGAATAAGCACATTAAAACGATCATACCAAACAAACATGACCCCTCAGCTGAAAAAAGAGGGTTTAAGAGACTCAGGGATCCTTCCAGGCTTAGAGCACTTACACAACAGGGAACCAGCACGTCCAGTTTGGGCTCCTGCTGCATCCACAGGGAAAAAATAAGTGTTCCTGACTCACCAAAGAGCTTTGCTGCCTCGAGCACAAGTCCTATGAGGAGAGGCTGAGGGAGCTGGGGCTGTTCAGCCTGGAGAAGAGGAGGCTCAGGGGAGACCTCCTCACTCTCTGCAACTCCCTGACAGGAGGGGGGAGCCAGGGGGGGGTTGGTCTCTTTTCCCAACCAACCATCAGCAAGACAAGAGGGCTGGGTCTGAAGCTGTGCCAGGGGAGGTTCAGGTTGGATATCAGGGAGAATTTCTTTGCAGAGAGGGTGCTCAGCCATTGGAATGGGCTGCCCAGGGAAGGGGTGGATTCTCCATCCCTGGAGGTTTTTAAGCTGAGACTGGATGTGGCATCAGTGCCCTGGGCTGGGAACCACAGCGGGGTTGGATCAAGGGTTGAACTTGATGATCTCGGAGGTCCCTTCCAACCCAGCTGATTCTCTGATTCTATGATTCTATAATTCTATGATTGATAAGCCAGAACATCTGGATTAGCCTGTCTCTCCCTACCTGAGAGGCTCCTGAATTGCCAGAGTTTGTTCAGTGGAAGCTTTTTTTTCACTTCACGGTGTCTCAGCCAAAAACCCAAATGCTCCTCTCCTGGTCTGAACCAACGGGACACATTCAGCATAACAATGCACTTAGAAATTAAACCAATCTCTCCCCAGGGAATTTTTCCCTCAAAAGAGAGGCGCTGTGCCCTGTGCACCCCACCACCCTGCCAGTGTGTTCCCTGCATCCCTGGACGTACCCGGTCGAAGGGAATCCCGTATTTCTTCAGGATGGAGGGAGAAATGAGGGTCATCTTGTGACGGAGGAAAGCATCACATCCCTGAGAGCTCCCTGGGAAAAATCCTGTGGAGACATTCAAAGGAGGAATATCACTACAGGGGTGTCACAGCCCATGGATTTGTTAAGCAGAGACAAGCTGATAAATGAAAATCTGCCTTATTCATGCAGATAAAACAAAAGCAGACAAGCAGGATGGCAGGAATTAGCACGTTTTTTAAAAACTGCATAAATTTTGTGACAAAAACTTGCACATGGAGATACCTAAATCATAGAAACATGGAATATCCTGAGTTGGAAGGGAACCACGAGGATTGAGTCCAACTCCTGGCCCTGAACAGGACACCTCAAGAATCTCCCCCTGTCCCTGAGAGTGTTGACTCAAGTCTGAATTCCCTTCAAAATGAGAGTTTGCATCTAAGTCTTCTCTGTCTGGGTATAAGTATCTTGGCCAAAATATCAGTAAACCCCTGAAAATTAAGAAACATAACCTGCCTCTCTTAGATTTTGGCTGGTACCCCAAACCCTGACCCCCTTTTTTCTGAATACAGACAAGGAAAAAGCCCCAGCCTGCACCACCTACTCCAAGCACTCCCACATCCTTTTTATACCTCCCCTGGTGGGCTGCTGGAATATTCTTGGGCAAGTTATACAGTTTGTTAGATTCCAGAGCAATCTGCCCTACAGACCACCCCCTGAAGGGAAAAATCAGCATGTAAATGTTAATATTCAGGGAAAAGAAAGGAAGTAAAACATCTCCCTCCCAGGCAGGGGCAGGAGGGACACGTTCAGTGGTCACTAAGAAGTGGCAGAGACAGCAGGACCTGACCCAGTCAGGACCTCAGCACCATCAAAGCCCACCTCAGTTACAGGATCCACAACCCCAAATAATTAAGAATACTAAAAACGGTGGTAAAAACTGAATAAACTCCTCGATGCCAACAAATGGAACCCCATTTTCTTCAAGATCATGTGTTTTCTCCTCTGAGTGGGTGACTCAGTGACAAGTTGTGTGTTTACAGGGATTCAAACCCGTCCCCATTTAGGAAAATAAATAAGCCAAGCTCTGGAAACAAAAGTAATTGATGAGACATAATGGAAAGGGTTTCGGAAAGAGAAAAGGATTACTGGATTCCAGGTTTTCTCAACATTTTTGTACTAAAAGCATTTCAATTAAAATTATGACTGTCTGCTACCCAGCCTGTCGTTCCTCTCTGCAGTCCCTCTTTTTAATGCACAGTTGAAGTGGCTCTCATTAAAGCCACTAATAAAGAAGCCCATTTTAAGTGATTAGCACCAATAACATGGCAACACATTACCATGCTCTCCGTGGGCTCCCCAGCTCTCCCAGGGAGCCCATTTCCAGCTCAGCTATTCATTTTCCATATTAATTGCACCCTCGTTTCTCCAGAGTAAACTTGTCCCTGGAACAGCCCATGGATGGGGAGGACAGAGGGAATGGCCAGGGAGCAAAAGGGCCTCCTTGGAGCTGTGAAACATCCCCCATCCCACCTTCCAACAGGCCAGAAAACTAAAATAAAGACCAGATCACTGATAATTTCCTTCTGGTTTTACGTCACAAACCGTCCAAAAATCGATCACCCGTAAAAATTAGTTACAGACAGCAAGAAACTTAATTATTAATTCTGTCAGAGCTGGGGGGGATTTCAGAGCCTGCAGAACACAAGTCCTCTGGACTGACTGACTTCCTAGAAAAATCACTTTTTTATCTGTTAAAACCTGGCAAATGACTGAAGTGCAGCTTTGAAATGCACCATTTCTCAGCAGACAGTTCTAATATTATTTGGTTTAAGGGATCAAAGAGTTCAGTGCACAGGAAAACAACACTACCCTGCCCTAGGAAATTCATGCCCAGTTGTTCTACATTTATCCCACACAGTCAGCTGAACCCCTTGGCACTCTCTCCTTTTTAAATTACTTTTCAAATTCTATTATTTTGTTCTATTACTTTATTCTTTTTATTTTATTATTATATTTATTACTTTTATTCTATTATTTTATTATTTTTATTCTATTTTTATATTTATTCTTTTTATTCTCTTATTTTATTCTTTTTATTTTATTTTATTATTATATTTATTCTTTTTATTCGATTATTTTTGTTCTTTGTACTCTACTTTATTATATTTATAATTTTATTGTATTATTTTATTTTAGTATTATATTTATTTTTTATTCCATTATTTTATTCTTATTATTCTTATTCTTTTTATTCAATTATTTTTATTTTTTATTCTATTTTATTCTATTTATTATTTTTATTCTATTTTTATCCTATTATTTTATTCTGTTATTTTATTATTATATTAATTATTTTTATTCTTATATTTTTAATTTCTATTTATTATTATTAAAACGGCTTTATTTATTTTATTTATTATTTATTATTTTATTAAATGAAATTATAAATTTTATTCAATTTTTATTTAGTTATTAATAATATTCTTATTTTAAAATTTTATTTAATTTAAAATTATTTTATTTATTATTTATATTTTTAATTAATTTATTAATAAATTCGATTTGATTCAATCAAATGTCAGACTGTCAGCAGGAAATGGCATTACACTGAATTTGCTTCTTTGCTGGAAAATCAATCTCAGAACTTCTTTTCTTTTGAATCCAAACAGGGCCCTCCAGATTTTCCTGCCTGCTTTTCACTCCCCCCCAGGTTCAAACCCTCCCCCTTGGCCTGGCTGGAGATGAACCCCCGGAGGTTTGGAGTTAATTATTCTGGGGCAGGAGCTGGTTTTAGCTGGGCAGCTCCAGGAACGTTTGCAAGTGACCAAAAACAGCAACAACATCAATTAAAAAATTAAAAAATAGAGATTTCTGCAGGCAGACATCTCCCCTGAAGCTTGAGAGGTGGGAGTTCACCACAGCCCAAACTAACTCTGACCTTCCCCCTCCCCTGCATTTCCCTTTCTTTTTTTTTATCTTTCATTGTCTGTTTTTTTTTTTTTTTTCAATTTGGTCTTTATTGCACCGAAAATAAAGGAGGATGAGGCTAAAATAGGAGGAAAATGAGCAAATACACAACATTAGAGGGTGAAGGAGTAACTGGCACAGACTGAAAGAGGGGAAATTTAGGTGGGATATTAGGAAAGTTTTTCTTGTGAGGGTGGTGGGGCCCTGGCACAGGTTGTCCAGGGAAACTCTGGATGTCCCTTCCCTGGAAGTGTCCAAGGCCTTGGAGAAACCTGGGACAGTGGGAGGTGTCCCTGCCCATGGCAGGGGTGGAATGAGATGGGCTTTAAGGTCCCTTCCAACCCCTTAACATTCCATGGTGTGATGATAAAGGTGTTGCTGAATTTCTGAGCGCTTCCCTAATTAAGGCTGAAAATAATTAATAATAATAAAGTTGCTAAGGCTGCAGATGTAACATTTGGAGTGTCAGAAGAACCAGTTCCTGCCTCCCTTTGTCCCTGCAGAACCAGGAGAGCCCCGGGCTGCACTTCACACCTCTGGAACAACACAAGTGGGGACAAATCCCCATTGTCCAAGAAGGTGAAGGTTTAGGTGGGATATTGGGAAGGAATTCCTGGCTGGGAGGGTGGGGAGGCCCTGGCACAGGTTGCCCAGAGCAGCTGTGGCTGCCCCATCCCTGGAAGTATCCAAGGGTTGGACAAGGCTTGGAGCAACCTGGGATAGTTGAAGGTGTTCCTGGGATGGAGCTGGAGGAGTTTTAAGGTTCCACCCAATCCAAACCACTCTGGAATTCTGTGATTAAACCCCCTGCCCAGCCATGGAAGGGTTTGGTCTAAATGGCTCAAAACTTAAGGCTTTTCCAAGCAATTTTAGTCGGGGTCATGGTGTGCCACAAACAGAGGCTTTGAGGAAAGGAAAAGCCCCTGCCAAGTTTTTTGGCTCCACCAAGGCAGCAGGTTCCTCCAGCAGCTCTTGGCAAGAGTAAATTCTAACAGCCAGTTCAGTGCCAGTTCTTTGTCAATCCCTTGAGAATTCCAAGCTCACCTTTTGCCAGGCGTTCCAGCCTCTTGCCGTGTTCCGGAGGGATGGCATACCTGGGAGAGATTAACAGGGAATTAAACACCAAAATGTAAAATGTAATGTCTGCAATGGAAAAACCAGCTAAAGAAGAAGGCCAGGAACGAGTGGGGGAAAAACCTTCAGCACAGCACACCTTGCCTGGAAATAAACCCAAATTTTATACCCCTGAAAGGCATCAGGAACACACAATGCATGGGAGAAACCCTGGATTTTAACAAAACTCCTTAGAGGTGTGTTATTTTCTAAAAGAGCATCACAAGATTTCACAAGGTAGAAGGAAAATCGAGGAGACAAAGTGATGCTCCAGCACTGGAAAACCAGAAAAAAATCAGTGCAGGGAACAGCAGGTGTGTTTTCCATTGGAAACAGATCTGCAAAAATAAAATTGTGCTGAAGATTAACAAGCAAGAAATGTTGGATGGGCTGAAAAAGGTGTGAAGGAGGGTCTGTGTGCTTTGGAATACAACTATTTTCTGTGCAAATAGTTTTCATTTTGTTCCAAAAAGTAAATATTCTTCCCCATGGCTGAAGCAGTTATGGCTCAATCCTTATGTCTGTGCTGCATTTTATTGGCTGATGGGAATAATGGAATTAAAACATTCCATAATTTTCTCACTGAGGTGAATGAAAATGAAGGGCCTGCTGAGGAAAAACAACTTTAAAGGGTACAAAGAACAATCTTCTACACTTCTTAAAGTTTTGTAAGATTAGGGGTAAAAAGGGTGCGAAAGGATTTGGCTGAAAATTTTTTTTGGAGTGCAAATTATTGAACATAAAACTGGAAAAACAATTAAGTGCCTGAAGTCCCAGAGGTCACAGCCAAAGAGCTGTGTGTGACCATCGTGTCCAAAAACCACTTTCCTTTCTCTTCCAAAAGCTTTCAGTTCCCTCAGTGCTTTGAATATTCACAGGAGCAAAAAAAAAATCAGAAATCAGGTGACTGAGATTTATGTGTTCAGGTTCTAAGGAGGGAAGGAAATACCCTGACAAATGATAAATACTTGAGTGTGTTTAACATGATGCCACACATAATCTTGCCAGTGGAAATTTGTAAATCACTGGTTACACAGTGCAGAGAGTGAAACGTGGCTCTCCCTGCTTTTGGTGCTGGAGAATTCTGAGAATTTACATTTGGGAGAATGGCATTTACTGCCAGCAATAAGTTCTCTTCAAAGAGAACAATAAAAAATGCATTATTTTTGCTATTTCCAATAAAGATGTCAAAGCCATCAGGCCTCATTACAACAAGCTGCAAACAGGATATTGCAGGGGGGAATTTGCACCATCTCAACAGCAGGTGCACACATTGCTCTGCTTAGGACAAGAGCTCAAAACACACCTGAGTTGAGAGGAATTTCAGCCAACTCCTCGATTTTCAAGTCTAAAACTCGAGTCTGCAATGTAAGGAGGAGCAGATAAAAGCCATATTTCCTGTATTACAAAATCAAAATGCACCTGCTGTGGCCTGGCAGGTTGGGAGGATAACACAGGACAGAAATCAAACACAGGGGGCTTCAAGATTTAGACATTAAGCTGATTTCAACTGATGGCTTAAAACAAAAATTTCAGGCAAAACACTGTGTAGCCCCTAATCTTGTAAAATAATAAATCCAGCAATGGACTCCCAACATCCCCTGACCAAAGTTTGACAGGGCCTTAAATTGCATAATTATCAAACAATTCAATTCCATTTGTGTGGGACAAAGCTGGTGGCTTTTATTTTACAAAGACCATTCATCACTTACATAAATGTGATAAAACTAATCCCGATCCAAAGCTCCTTTGTGGGATTAATGTCCCTTAAAACAGGGAAATGAGACATTCCATTCCTTCTGGGAAAAATGCTGAAGGATTGGGAAAGAACTAATTTATGGCTACAAGGCTGCTGATGATTAATGTAATATCCCCAGTCTACAATGCAACCTTCACTTAATTAGTGCCTGTAATTGGGAGTTGTAAAGATAAGATTAATTGAATCTTGAGGATGTTAAAAGTTTAATACATTGGAACATGGTTATTGTGTTATCTGAAACTGCAGCCTGCAAAAAGCCAAGCCAGGCTTTAGAGAACAGCCCGTGGAGAGCCAAAGAAAAAGGACTTGCTTGGATAGAAACCAGCCAGAGAGGAGGAATTTCCAGCTTATAAAAAAGAACTATATGTAATAATAGAGAAATGAAAATAGCCCAGCACAGAGTGGTAAGAGCTGACTCCCACTTTAGAAACTCACTTTTTTCTTTGGGCCGGGCTTTAGGAAGCTGAGCCCACCACACATCCCCCCCCCTGCACTTCTTTTAGAGGATTCACAAAATTAACAGCAGGAGAGGATTCAAAGTAGGTCAAATTGTGCTTTGAGTTCTGCTCACAGATCTGAGTGATTTACACAGAGACAGGCAATAAAGGCAGAATTTGGGCTGCTGTTTAGAGCCAGCAAGAGGAACAGAAGGCTGGGAACAGATTGAGCTCCATCTCCACATCAGCTGATTGACTGGGAGGCAGAACAACAATGCAAACATTCACAATTGCTGCAGTCAAAGGAGTTGCTGCAGTTTTGGAGCAATAAATAAAATTTTTTGGGTGTCCTCCTGCTTCCAGTGGGAAAAACATCCAGCACGTGGCGGGGACAAAAGTCCTGGTGTGGCTCAGCCCCCACAGCTGGGGCTCAGCTCAACTGCAAAGCTTTAATTCCAGGGACAACCCCCAGGCAAAAGCACATCCAAGAATTTCCTTTTCTAGATGCATAGCTTTGAATGCTTTAACAATTTTTTTTTTTTTGGTGGTTATTTTTCTTTAAATCTCCTGGCTAAAATATTAAATGTATTTTCTCTAGAAAAATACAAAGAACCCTCCTCTGCCCTATGAAAACCTTGAAAAAGAAAACTAAAAAATTAAGACACGTGTAAAACTCCTCCCCTCCTCTGTCCCATTCAGATCACAGACAAATGCTTTCCACAAAGACAAGGGCAGAGAAGGAAAAAAAACTTCAAAAGAAGCAAAATACCACTTTTATATCAATTGGCCAAAACAGACTCAGTCTCCATGGATTGGGATGTGTCAGGACTGTTGGACTGAGAACTGCCTGAGGCTTCCAGCCCTTGGCAGGGGCAGTTTTGGGTTAGGGTTGGAGCAGGTGTGGAGCAGGACTCACCTGGATGAAGAAAGGATTTTCCACTCCCCCAAACAACCTCAAGTAAAAAGAAGTGATGGTGGCAGCATAAATATTTGAACAGCCTTTCTTAAGAACCATCTTTTTATAGACTATTTCTGCTGCAGAGAAAAACCCTGCAAGAGCCACCAGAGAACCCAACAGTGCTGGAAACACTGACCTTGAGCCAGGGCAGAATTTGTCCCCTCCTGGTTCAACCTGGTCCCCCCAGAAAAGCCAAGTTTATGTTGATAGTGCTAAAGCAGCAGCTGTTTGAGGGTAGATCAAAATTCCAAGGAACTGAGCTTGCAAACAAACCAAGGGACTAATGCCAAGGGTCAGTCTTGCAGTGGTTGACCAAGACAAAAGGCCAAGCTTCCCCCAAAAAGCTGCCACTCAGCAATTTGTGGGATTGCAGCGTGAATGATGTGCTGCTGCTCTGCCAGGGAACAGGAGATTTACAGGGTGGGGAAAGAAAAAACCAGCTCAGGATAAAAAAAAAGTTATAGTTACACGACCCAAATGTCACCTCACCCCAAAGTCAACAATCTGAACGTGATATCCTGAGCCTTTCCAATCACCTTTTTCTACTTCCCACCAAAACAACACAAAGTCCCTGAAGGGGATCAAGTATCACTTGTACTCAAACAGAACTTACTGTTCTACATGAAACACTCTCAGCTTCCAAACTTGTGTCCTGAAACATTAATTCCAGCATTTCTGCTCTCTACCTTCATATGATTCTCTGAGTTTCTGAGTTGGGGTCATAAGTTCACAAGGTTTTGCCCCAAAGCTACAAATGTGTGAGAAAATTATCTCCTTATAATGGTAGTTTGCTTTTGTTAATATGGAATTATGGAATGGTTTATGGAAGGGACCTTAAAGCCCATCCAGTTCCACCCCCTGCCATGGGCAGGGACACCTCCCACCATCCCAGGTTGCTCCAACCCAGCCTTGGACACTTCCAGGGATCCAGGGGCAGCCACAGCTTCTCTGGGCAACCTGTGCCAGGGCCTCCCACCCTCCCAGGGAAGAATTCCTTCCCAATATTCCATCTATCCCTGCCCTCTGGCAGTTTGAAACCATTCCCTGTGTCCTGTCCCTCCATCCCTTGTCCCAAATCTCTCTCCAGCTCTCCTGGAGCCCCTTTAGGCCCTGGAAGGGGCTCTCAGGTCTCCCTGGAGCCTTCCCTTCTCCAGCCTGGCTTTGGACCCTTCCAGGGCTGGGGCAGCCACAGCTTCTCTGGGAATTCCATCCCAGCTCCTCCCCACCCTCCCAGGGAAGAATTTCTCCCAAATATAAGTTTAACTGGACAGTCCCCTCTTTATCCTTAACACAAAAGAAAGATCCTTCCTCTTTGCCATCATAGGATGTCATTAATAGTGTAATTTTCTTGGTGTTTTGTTTATTCCCCTGGAATGGGGCTTGATGGATGTGGATAATTATCAGACTATAAAAGCCAGCAAATGTGCTATTTTCTATCGCTCTAAATCATCAAACAAATAAAGTGTGAAACAGCATTTCTGAATACAATTTTCCCCTCTAATGGCTTAGAATTATTATCAGGAACAATGAAAATAAATAAGCAAATGTCTTGTGAGTTAAGAATTAAACAAGTGTTTCAGTAAAAACCAGCTGACAGGCCATGCTGGGATCCAGGGATCAGTCTGGAGGCCTTTAAGGAATGATGTCACAGGGAATTCACTATGGCAGGGACAGCTTCCAGCACCAGCTGCTCCTCAGGGACCTTCCAGTCTCAGATTCTCCTCATTGCTGCTTCAAAATGGAGGAAATTCAACTTTTAGCTTTCAGTGGCCAAGGAGACACAAAAAATCTGTTCCATAACAAGCTCACACCTGTTCTCCCCCTGTTTAAGAGGAATTCTTCTCACCTGGAGCCATCCCTGCCTTTGGCAGAGGACCAGACCATCCTGTCCCTTCATCCAACCTCCCCCAAAGCTTCCAAGACCTTTCCTTGCCACAGTTGTCACTCAAAGAGTTTTTGATAGTTACACCTTGTCTCCCCACCTCATTACACATCAGCCCCAACACAGAGCAATTAAGCAGTGATTAATTCACCAAATCCAACACCCACTCTCTGCTGGAACTGGGGCTCCAAGGGCAGGAGGATCAACCCCAGGACTTTGGAAATGTCACTTCAATCCTGTCCATGTGAGAAGGTAAGAAAGTTCATTCCACAGAATGTGCACAAGGGTTGCCCAAACAGGCCCCACACAGTTTAACAAACCATAATTACTGAAATAAGGACCAGAAGCAGAACAGGAACAGCACAGTGCAAATGCCCAAGCCCACGTGTCGAGCTGGGGTTAGTTTTCTGTCCTCAAAGCAGATTTAATTGTGCCAAGAACACTGACCCTCTGAAGATTCAAATGCCAACCCACTCTCAGCCACAGCAGGGATGTTGAAAAGCTGCTATTTGAATCTCTGCAAGGCAAAGTGTGTCCAGAAATGCAGAATCTGAACCCTGACCTTCAACATCTTTAGCCCCTGTGACAGCAAAGCCTCCAAAGAAAACTCCTTAGTCCATCAGGGAGATTTATCAGCCAGTAAAAGCCATTAAGGGCCACCATTAATAGAGGGTTGGTCCCTCTCTGCAAAGTTCAGATCCTGATTTTTCTAGAAGGTAAAATCTTTACTATATTCCATCTCCTCACTGTGTCAAAGCAAAGCTCAGGGTAAAAAGGGGGTTTTCCCCATGGAATATCCTGAGTTGGAAGGGACCCCCAAGGATCAGAGTCTAACTTTTGTCCAACACTATTTTTAAGCTGTTTTGCAGCCTGTATGAATAAAAAAAAATAATAATTCAAGAAGAAGAACAGATTGTTCCTTTGTTGATAGCATTGTCACCTCCCTTTCATGGTCACCTCTCTTTTCCTCACCTTTACATTCCTCCATATTTAACCTTCCTTCACCCCTCTCTCCCAACAATTTGCTAAAATACAGAAATCAACTCCCTCTCTCCTTCTCCTCATCAAACCTGAGCTTGGACCACACTGAACTGGCTGGGAATAAATTCTCTGGCTTCCATCTCCTGTCCCCTTCTATTGTGGCTCCTTCCCATCAGGAATGCAAACACATGCTCTGGAGATAAGATCACACATGGATCAGAGCAAAGAACCTTTATCAAGTGCCTGCAGCTTTATCTTTAATGGATCATTTCACAGGACAACAGCCCATGGAATTCAGGCTCTTTAACCACCGGTGTCAACGATTTCAAATAATGACATTTTTATTGAAATACACACAGGGAGAAAGATAAACACAGAGGTTGGGGAGTATCAGCTCCAAAAGCCATAATAAGGAGTTAATAGGTAATGACAGGACAAGATTACAGCCCCAGAACACACCAGCTCAACCCGGGCCTTTGACAGCTCCAAAGAACACGAGCCCTGCACACAACTGGGCACATCCAACCCTCTGGGAGCCAGCACTGGGAGAAAATCAGGGCAAACCCTGCCCAGCAAAGCCTGGGCAGCACCAAACACACTCAGCACTCACCCCACAGGGCCCACCTCACTCCAGACAACCCCTTTTCCGTGCACAGAACCTCCTAATTCTCCCCAGTATGAAGGAACGGCAGCGATTTTGCTGCTGCCAGAACAGCAAGGTGAGAAACTTTTCTCCTTCCCTGGAGAAACTCCAGTTGCAATTGCAAACTCTCCCTTTGTTTTCCAGTTACAATATCTGGAGCAGAACTCTGGAGTTGGGATCAAATCCTTAGGGATTGACTGGTGCAAGATTAAGTCAAGCCCAACTCGTGCCAATCATCTACTTCTAAAAGACTCTTCAAACCCTCAAAGTTGCCATGAGCTAGAAATAGGATTAAAGAGCCATTAGTTTCAAGGAGTGACATTAGACAGGAGCTTTTTAAAATTCTGATTTTAAAGCAACATTAATTTCTAAGAGGCACAACTGAATTCCAAGATTTGCACAGAACTGAGCAATTTTCACAGCGATTCACTAACCCCAAACTCTGTGAACACAAAAAGAGATTATTTTTTTTTTCCAGAACTCCAAATGCAATTTTTAAACACTAGTTTAAAAGCAGAGCATTTCAGATGAACAACCATCTGCTCTTGGAAAGGCTCTCACTGTCCCAGTCCAGTCAGCTCCAAATGCCAGGCACAAAGCACAGAATTACAGCTCACATTGGAGTGACTCTCCTTCCACATGCAAAAATAAACCCACAGCCAGCCCCTGCCTGCAGTGAATGAGCAGCATGAAGGAGGCATTTTACTAAGAAAAGGTGTTTGGGGAAAAACATTATGAAGTCATTTATTCATTCAGTTTAGCCAAGAAGATAATTAGTATACAATTCAACAGAGATGAATGACTACAATATTCATCCCCTTGCCATTCCCTGTTATTTGTTTTGAAGAACCTGTTCACATCAGATTTATTTCCCTCAACTGGCAATCAGGTTATTAATTACTGGTTGCTTTTTGTAGTGGATACTGTAGAAAGGGGAAAGAAAAGCAAAGATTAGACTTCAAAGACCTTGTATTCTAAAATAATAGCTCGTTTCAACTGCAGAAACAAGGAGAAAAAAGGGAACCAAGGGAGATCACAGATATTTGTGTCTTGTACCAAGTGACCCATGTGAGCTGCCTCCTTCACCAGGCACAGCAACACGTATTCCTGAAAAAAAAATATGGATAATTGCCTACAGCAGAACAAAAGAAATCTGCTCACCTGTAATGAAAGATATTTTTAGATTAGGAAACCCCGGGTGCTAGAGGTGCAATGCCTCCACACACACTCTTCTGGGTTTTTTAAGGAGGAAAAAAAACCCCCAGCATTCCAAAGGTTTAATTCTCCTCATCCATCAACTGCACCGTTTCAAACTCCAACTGCTTTGAAGTGAGGGCCTGTGTTCTTGTCGACATCAAAGCCAGGGGTGTTGTAGCTGAGATTTGATGAAGATCACTGAGAAAGTTTGCAAAGTTTCCTTTATTTCTTCTGTTTGATCCCCTTGGTCTGGTTGATTGGGCAGTTAGAAGCGAAGTGGGTGCAAACCCAGCCTATTTATCGCTGAGAACATTAAAGAGTTAACAACTGCAGGGCTCTCAGACAGCAGAGTGCTATTTAAGTGCTGTCATTACCACAGGCTTCTCTTATTTTAAACCACACTTGTGCTGCACTTGCCATCACCCGACCACAATTTTCTCTGCTGAGCAGAGGGGAAAAAAAAAAAAAAAAAATCCCCGCTGATTTTTGCCAGTTTAACAAAATGAGAATAAAGACAAAGCTCTGCAGCACCACCCCTGGTGCCTCCTGGCCTTCCCAAGCTGGAATGTGCAAGCTCATTCTCCCCCAGGGCCCAAGTCAGATCAGGCTCAAAGAGTGGGATGGAGCAGGGAAGAATGACAGAATCACAGAATCAGCTGGGTTGGAAGGGACCTCTGAGATCATCAATCCAAGCCTTGATCCAACCCCACTGTGGTTCCCAGCCCATGGCACTGATGCCACATCCAGTCTCTTCTTAAAAACCTCCAGGGATGGAGAATCCACCCCTTCCCTGGGCAGCCCATTCCAATGGCTGAGCACCCTCTCTGCAAAGAAATTCTTCCTGATATCCAACCTAAACCTCCCCTGGCACAGCTTCAGACCCAGCCCTCTTGTCTTGCTGATGGTTGGCTGGGAAAAGAGACCAACCCCCCCTGGCTACAACCTTCCAGGTCACCATTTCCACCTCCAAAAACAAGGATGTGATCCCAGATCACCATCTCCACCTTCCAACAAGGGAATGTGATCCCAGATCAGCATCTCCACCTTCAAAAACAAGGATGTGATCCCAGGGCACCATCTCCACCTCCAAAAACAAGGATGTGATCCCAGATCACCATCTCCACCTTCCAACAAGGGATGTGATCCCAGATCAGCATCTCCACCTTCAAAAACAAGGATGTGATCCCAGGGCACCATCTCATCTTCCCAGATCATTATGGAAGGTGCAAAGAGGAACCACAGATGGGAAGGGGCTCCACTTTGCTGAGTTTGCAAGTCTCAAAACTGAACCCCAACCTCAAAAATTTATAATTTCAACAAACTAAACAGGCTCAGTAAAGATGGACAGAAAATGCACAGACTGAACACTAAAATGGCAGAGAAGTCCACACCGATTCCATGCCTTTTGCAGTGGATTTAGATGGGAATAAAAACCCAAGAGGACTCTGGAGGGGAAGCACAAACAGCACAGAGCTGAGTGGAAGGGGGTCTGAGCAGCTGAGGTCATTTCATCTGGGCTCTTCCAGAGTTGATTCCATCAGTCCCAGAGCCTGGCTTGCTCTTCCTGGCATTTTCTCTCACAGGCAACACAAGTCCTGCCTCCCCGAAATGCTGTGCCTCCTCTGCAGCAGAAAAATGGCCTTTCAATAATCTACAAAAGCCTAATAAAAACCCTAAGTCTATTAAAAAGAAAAATCTCCATTTATTCCAATGGCAGCACCTGACTGGGAAGACAATCCACGTCCCCAAGTCAGAGTTCATTCAGGTTGAGGACAACAAGCTGATCCCAGGATTTTTAAAGCAAACCACCAGTAGCACTGTCCCCTTCCTGGTGGGATTTCCCTCCTCCTTCCCCCACATTCCCACCCCCAGGATGAAGGGGCTGGGCTGGATCTCAGCAGTAGAGTGTGGTTTGTATTGATTAACTAATGACTGCAGTGCCCGAAGCTTGCAAGGCTTTATTAATAACTCCCTGCTCTCAGTTATCAGGGAATTACAGGGGGATGCAATTCTGCATCTCAATATATCCCTCCTTCCATGGATCTCCCAGCAAATCAACATGCACATGGATTCTCAGTGCAGAAAGCCCCTTCCAAAGCAGCTTTCACCTCTGTTTTGGAAGAGATGGGAGAGTGAAAAGCTCTTCTGCCTGGCCATCCTTTATCTCCCTTTCCTTTTATTCCTTTCAATGAATATCACCCACTGTTCCTTCCTCTCTCCCTTTTATCAACAGAAAAGGGTCTGGCTTTGCCAAATCTGCCTGAGAGCAAATGGTGTTGCAGTTAATCCATAAATCAACCATCACCATAAATTCTGCTCTTTCTCCATCCAAAACTGCAGAGCTGTAAAACAGATTACATGGGATAGCAGAGGCAGGAAGGGAATTTGTGAGCTGTGAGGAGCCCACCAGGGCCAAATGGCCTTCCCTGCCCCTTCTTTCCCCCCACTCCACCCAACAAGCCCATAAATCTCTGCTGGCAGGACCAGAACACACAAACAGCCAGTGTGGACAATGTCTGAGAGCAAGGCAACCCCACACACCTCACATGGAAGGGATTGAGGGAGGAAAGCTGCAGAACCTTCTCCTGAACTCCACAACCCCAAGACACAGGAAAAGTGAAACTGGGAAAAATAAAAGTTCTCAGTATGGAGCATCAGCTCCCTCAGGGCAAAACTCAGCTGGGGATTCCAGCTAATCCAGCCTGAAGAAATTTGGGATCTCCAGGGTGCCAGGGTTAGTGGGATCCCAATAACCAGCACTTACAGTCACATTTGATCCATTCAGTGATTCCAACCCCTGGGCAATGCCCTCCTAAGGAACTGGGATGGTTAGGAGGCAATAAATGATGCAAGGCACAAGTGCCCTTCCCCCCTGCTGCCACACAATTGGGTATCAAACATTAAACCAGCTGCTTTAAATGAGATTACACCGAGCTCACGAGGAGCTGCAACACATGGGAGGGTGTGTTAAAACCCAGAACATCACCCAGAGGAAATGGGGATGAGGGCCCAGCATCCTGCCTGGCAAATGGAGAGGGAGAAGCTGGAAGAGTTAAGCTCCATGACTGTATTAGGTCATTTTCTTTCTCCAAGAGAGTTTTCCAGGGATTAACGTGTTCTGGCCTGGGGGGGAAGGAGAGGACAAGAGTTCTGCTCAGGGAAAACTGCAGCTGTTTAAAACAACAGTGAGAAATAAAATCAGAGTGAGATCCTCAGCACCTCAGAGCTGCAGCTGCTTCCCAAGATGCTTTCAGCCAAGGACAGAGAGGGCTCCTTGGACAATCCCCTCCCAAGGGAACAGCCATGTCCTGCTTTAAATCTCATCACATCTCTGTCAGAAGATGGGAGGATTCCCTGGTGCTGGTGGCACCAGTAACAGACACAACAAATGTTATTAAACTGTAAATGTGACAAGGAAGTCATGGAATCCCAGAATGGTTTGGGTTGGAAGGGACCTTAAAGCCCACCCAGTGCCACCCCTGCCACGGGCAGGGACACCTCCCACTATCCCAGGTTGCTCCAACCTGGCCTTGGACACTTCCAGGGATGGAGCAGCCACAACATCTTTGGACAAGTCTTCCCATGGCCTTGTCCTCCTTCACTGCTAAAGACAGACTTACCCCACACTGCTCACCTGGAGGGAAGAAAGGAGAAATTCTAAACTACTTTAACCAACAAAGTTCTGGGGTAACTCTGCACCTTCAGGTTTGCAGGTTTTCACAAAGCAGAACTCCACTGTAATTGTATCTGTGACCAGTGCTTCCAACTAATCATATTATTTTAAAGTTCCTCTGGTAATTTGTCCTTAATTCCACATAAACTGCTGCTCTGGCATAAAGTGTACTTTGTGATATCAAAGTCAAACAGATTAGGCATGATCCACTTCCAGAGAGGGAGTGTTTTGGAGAGGAGACGATCTAACTTAAGAGCTAAAGCTGGCGCCCTGTTTTAATTAAAGGGGATTAAACATCCATCATGATAAGGAAAAAGGGACATTTTATAAAAATCAATTACCTTCCTGAGTGTCAGCCTGGTTTAACACCTGCAGTTTCTGAGAGAAAGAACAGTGTAACAACCCACCAGTACTTGGAGATAAATTAAATACTGTTGCTGTACAGCAAGATCAGTCACAAAATAGCCAAGAAAAACAACTTTATTACCCAGTCAGGTGTTACACTGTTGACAAAACAAGACCTTGCACTTCTAAAGTGTAACATCAAATTCACAATATTGAGATTTAAAGCTTCCTCCAGCTCTTCCCCACCCCGGGAAGCCTCCAGGTAGGGATTGTACATCTTTATCAAGAGGAAACAAAGCGATGTGGAGCATCTCAGTGTTTAAAAATATGCTTTTGGAGTGGCAAGGGCTGAGCCACACAAGTTCCTCAAATAAAATGCCATAATAACCATGAAGAATGAGGCCTGGCATTCAGTTTTGTTGCTTCTGTCATTATAAAAATGAGTTTCCACTTGACAATATGCTCAATTTTAGCTCTCAGCATAGGAACGCACGAGGTGATTACACATAATATGTATAATTGATACAGCAAAAATTCCCACCACCAGAGGTTTAATACAGGGCTGCAAAATGAAACATATTTCAGGTTTTTTTCAAAAGTTGGAGACCATGAAAGGGTCGTAATTAAATTCCTAATGGGAGAGGGACATTTTATTGTAATTTGAGGGAGAAAAAGCGAGTCAAAGGCTCGCTCTGGCAGCTGCCTGAGGGGCTTCACATGAGGTTACACAACAGCTCCCAGCTCCTGGGGTGTCTGATGGGAAGTGCCCACACCTTCCATAATATCTCTTCAGCCTGTCAGAGCGATTTTCCAGTTGAAAACAACAGCAGTGTGAGCACAGTGTGGAGCAGAGCATGGGCCTGGGAACAGCACATCAGGAGGGATCAGCATCTCTGGGAGGAGGTGAGTCCAACCCAAGGGGCAGGGCAGGTCCCTGCAGCACAACCAGGGCTGGAGACACAGCAGTGCTCCTCCTTCTTGGGCCAGCACAACAGAATTTAAGAACTAAAGGCATTGCAATCTAAATTATTTAGTGAGAAGCAGGAAAAGAGCTTGTTTTCCATTACCCCTTTCCTCTCCCTCATGGCTGGGTGACCCTTTGCTGCTCGACTGCTTCACTTTTGCTGAATAATTTTTGAAGCTGCATCCCAGGGACACAACCCTGTGCAGACACCCCTGACTGCTGCAGCCTGTCCTGCCTCTGCTGATGGAAAGGAACAGCACCAGGAGTGTTGGCAGCAGCACTTCTCTGCAGTGACAGAGACACACATTAATCAAGGAGCTGCACGACCCAGCAGATGCTCATTAGGTCGCAGAGAGAAGCCACTTTGAGTTGTTGAGCCACAGACATTTATTTTACCTGCAATCCCAACAGGCCCCAAAGCACCTGTTTTGTAAGAGGGAACATTGCAAAGACAGGAATGAAAGGCACAAAACACTCAGTAAGAATCCTCCCTGACCCAGGAGACAGATTCCTTGTCACCAAGGTGTCAAAGTTGTCCCAAATACCACAAGAGCTCCATGAGAAGGTCCTTCAGCTCCTGCACAGCATCTCTCCTGTCAGGGGGGACTGGGGGAGCTGGGCCTGGTTAGTTTGGAGAAGATTGAGAGGGGATCTTATCAATCTGTATAAATATCTCCAAGGGGTGTCCATAGGATTGTGCCAAACTCTTTCCAGTGGTGCCCACTGACAGGACACGGAGCAGTGAATGGCCAGAAACTAAAACACAAGAAGTTCCACCTCAACATGAGGAAGAACCTCTTTCCATGGAGGTGGCAGAGCCCTGGAACAGCTGCCAAGGGAGGGTGTGGAGTCTCCCTCTCTGGTGACATTCCAAACCCACCAGGACACATTCCTGTGCCACCTGCTCTGGGATTGGACTGAATCATCTCCAGAGGTCCCTTCTAACCCTAAAAATTCTTGGGTTCTGTGAAATAATAGAGATTTTTTTGTAGAACCCACTTGAATGAGGTCTGGGAGGGAACCTCAAGGAGCCCAACTCCTTTCTCCCCTTCCCCTTGGATGGAAACAGGGCTGGTGGCTCCTCAGCCTTCCCACAGAGCTTCCCCTGCAGAGCTGGGCTGTGGGAGACAGCCTGGATTAGAGATAAAGATAATTTATGGGAGACACCAAGGGAGAGTTATGGTTTTTAACAGGCAGTTTTGAAGCAGAATACTACCAATATACAGAGTCCTTGGTTTCACTATATAAATATCTCTGACAGCCAAACAATAACTCTGCCTCTTATTTTAGAGCTCAGAACCCAAACTGGTAGACTTCCTAACTCTCCACACTCCTGCTGTTCCCTGAGGTGCTTCCAAGATGATCACTGTCAGAGTCACAGAGTCTATAAAAAGGATGAAGGAAGCTGGGAAATTTCCACAGAGGTGGTGCCAGCAAAACAGAGTGAACATCTGAGCCATCCTTGAGTAAAGCCAGGCTGCACCACTGGAATTGCAGCAGTGCAGTCCAAGAGCTCCCCCAGCTGAGCTCTGGGATGGCTGCAACCACTTCCAGAACATGGTGAGCTGCTCAGGTACCTGGAAAGTTCCAGATCTGCTCCAAGGGATATTCAGATTTACTTTTGGAAGCTTGTTCAGGGAAGAGCTTGAGAACTCATTAACAGGAGCTGTCACAGTGAAGAACAAGGAAGAAATGACTTGGGCAAGTGGCAAACTCTTGCCTTATGCTTAAGGGAACAGCAGGGAGGCCCTGCCAAACCAGCAGTGGCATCTTGTCACAGCCCATCTAGTTCTGTGTCACACACTGGCATTTATATAAGAAAAACTCCATTGAAGGGGAAAACACTTTGCTCAGAACATGGTCTGTCCTCAAAATCCTCCTTTTCCCCCCAGCTGGGGGAGGTTCAGAGAACCAGTGACTCCCAGAGAACTGCACAAACACAGAATCACTGCATAAAAATCCTCCTCTCCTTTTTAAACAGGGGGGAAAGTGCATTTAAAAACCAACAAACAAAGCAGGTGCAGAGCAAGTTCCTGCTTGGGTTTTTAAGCAGCGACACCTGAGCTCCTTGGTAAAAATTTCAAGCAGATTTTATGATTTCTCTTCTCTACTCCCACTATAAGCAGCAGTGGCTGAACTCCTTAACTCCTCTCAGGGGGATTTTAGCTGTTCCCCAGCTTCTCCCCAAAATTCTCAGTGGATCAGATAAAAATAAGAGCTCCCAAGAACTTCTGAAATCTGGTACTTGCCAGATGCAGTTTTGCATCTATAACTTCCAATTCTTTCTGATTTTTAACCTCTTCACCCAAACGTGCCACACAAAGGTGATTTGAGTTTTACTCTTTGGAGATTTGTTTTGTTTCTCTGTACAATCCCTATTTCCCACAGAAACAAGAGCAAATATAAAGATATGGCAGGAGGTTGGAACTTGATGATCCTTAAGGGCCTTTCCAACCCAAACCATTCTGGGATTCTATGAAAAAACACTGTTTAGTAAAGATGAGGCAACAGCTTCATGCAAAGAGTTTCTCATCCTTATGATATGATATCATATCACATCCTTATGATATCCACATATCAGAGTTACAATACTCCAAAAAAAACACAAAAAACCCACTAAACACTAAAAAACTGCCATCAAACCCAAGGGGAAAAAAGGAAAACAACAAAAACCACCAAGAAAAACCCCCAGCATGAAGTGCAAGAAGAAAAGCAGTTTAAATGAGGCTACAAATACTTTGTGTATACTCCATTTAGCAGCTGTTCTTTTAAGTTTTACTCACACTGTGGGTTTGTAGAACAGCCAGTGATTTCCTGCTGCTTTTCCAGCTTCTCTTTTAAGGGTGAATTTGCTCTTATTTCTACTTTTGGAAAGTGTTAACTCTCCATTCCAGGCAGCACACAGGGTGAGTCAGAGCCCGTTAACACCCAGGGGTGGAAGGAGCAGAGAGAGGGAACAGGAGGGAACAGCCCAAGCCAGAGCTCGGCTCAGCTGCTCCCACAGCTCCTGGAATAAGCAGGGCTGGGTGGGGACACCAGGGGAGGGAGCACCGGGCTGGAGGTGACACTGTGGGATGTGGCGGGAGGGGATGAGGAGCTTCCCGTGTGCTGCGGCACCACCTGGTGGAGATGGGAACCGGGAAAAGGGGCTGGAATGGGATGATTCCGGAGGAAAAACTGAATCCTGGAATATGCTGAGCTGGGAGAGTCCTCCAAGGATCACCAGCCCAACTCCTGGCCTTGCACAGACACCCCAACAATTCCCCCCGTCCCTGAAAGCGTTGTCCGAACACTCCCGGAGCTCGGGCAGGTTTGGTGCTGAAACTTTGGTGTCCCCTCCGAGGGAAGAACCTTTTCCTGAGAGCATTTCATACCCCATTTACAATCCAGAAATCCTTTTCTTCAACTCAGGCTTGTTTAACAGAGGCACCACAAGAGATCCTGCAAAAACCCACCTGAACGAGGGAGACGAAGGATCGGGAATGTCAGAAACATCTCCCGACGTGTCGGAAGGAGTTTTAAAATTCACATTAATGCTACAGCAGATTCAGCCCCTCCTTCCACCCCTTTCCAGGGCTGGAAAAGAGCATTAGAGCCATTCATTAAAGCCTCCTGGTTCCTGGGGGCTTTTATGAGCCCACAGGCACCAACATTCCCGGAGATATTCGGTGTCACCAGGGACTCATCGGGCTGAGGGATGGGATCTCACCTGCCACTGCCAGGGCACAATGACAGCAGCTCCACTGTGACATTTAAGCTCTAATTTGCAGGCAAATGTCAATATTTATTAGTCACACCAAGATCTTCAGCAAAGTCTCTGTGGTTATACTTTTAAACTGCTCGAAAAAGAAGGATATTGGCTCCTGGGAACTTATTCCAGACTTCTCTACGTTCTTAATTTCACCCTTAACTATTGATTACTTTTGTGGAAAGTTATTTTCAACCAGCCTGTGCACCAACAGTGTTAAAAGATGCTTGCAATCGTGCCAAAAATTGACTATGGAAAAATAACCCTTCGCCCTAGTTTGTCCCTGGAGCTGTAAACATATTTATGGATTTGAATAATGGAAATTTTAAAGCAACAGATGTTTCCTGCCTACAGCACAGTGCAAGAACAACAGACTTTCACTATGACAGTGCATCTGAAGCATCCACACACTCCCATCACCACTTGCTCTGCTGTGCATTAGTTTGCAAAAATCCCCCAAGTGTTGAAATCTGGTTTTAATCATGATGTCAACAAGTCTCCCTAAAAGTCAGGAATCAGGCCCTCTGAGCAAGGCAGCACGAAAGAAAGTCAAACTGCTTTTAAATGTAGAGGAGGAGAGCAGAGCAAAAAAAAAGGGAATGGAGAGGTTATTAATCTGATGGAATTTGGCAGATCTGGAGAAAAGGATTTTTCAGGGCTCTCCAAGCAGAGGGCAACAGCCCTCACTTACCAGGATTTTGGCTCCCCAAAATGCAAGTAGTTGATGCTGTAGAGATCCATGTCCTCTGTGTGCCAAGCAAAAGTTGTCTTCCACATCCCAAAGTAGAGGTAGGGAGTGTTGACACCCTCTATGATAATGCCACACTCGTGTTCCACCATGTCCAGGAGGGTGTTCAGGTTGCCAATGTTCCATTCATCCACGTCCTGGAATTCAGGAGAAATGTTTGGAACTTCTCAGGAAGAATCACAGCCCACAGCTTCCTTTCAATGCCTTAAAATGCTGGATATAAGGGTGTTATCACCTGCATTCATTGAATTCCACCTGCTTCCAGAAAGCTTTATTTCATGTCCAGCACTGACCACAAGCAGGAAGGCTCACCAGCCCCTCACTAAAGTGTTCTTTGAAGAGGCATTTGCACTATAAATTACCCCACTAATTAATTAACTATTCTGTGAATAAACACAAGATAAACTCAGGGTAAAACACATTTCTCCCAAAGACATTCCAGGCAGTTTTTCTCCACCTGATGAACATCATAATGTGACCTTAATGTGGCCAAAGAGGCAAAATCTTCCCCCCTCAGCTCAGTGTTTCAGGGAAAGAACAGGGATGACAGTCCTGGTTTTATCAATAACACAAAAAAAGCAGCAGGTAGTTCTAAATCTGACACTTGCTTTTCTCTGCCTCAACATGAATTTGAGAATTTGAATTTGTACCATTAACTGGAGCAAATCTCAAACCTGAAGACTGATACAGTCTCCAAAAGGAAACTCAGAGCCTCCTTCACACCCTTTTTTCCAAGTGCACTTGATTTGTGAGGAGGAAAGTGAGAGGGATGGGAGCATTCCCTGCTCCAAGATGCTGCTTCTGGAGCAGCAGGACAGCGAAACTCAGTCTTGAAACTTTCCAAATCTTTTTCTCAGGCTGCTCAGTCTTGAAACTTTCCAAATCAGCCCGAAAAACAACCAAACCAGGGGCAGGGAGGAAAGGGCTGAAGGAGGGAAGTGGCTGAAAAGTGAGATGATGCAGAGGGAGAACGACTTTCAGGGACTCTCCCACCTCAATTCTTGCAGCAATGGCAGCACTTTGAGAACAGGAAATGATCTTTAGGTGTGATTGGTAATTCAAATTTCATTTCTGCTCACAGGAAACCCAATGTACATGGAGTTCACTGCAGGAGCTACTTCTCCTAAAGAAGGAGTGTCTCATTATGTCACCTGCCCTGATCACACCAGGGAAAGAATGGGGATATTAAAAAACATTATAATTTTATATTGTAATTTATATAATCTACATTCTTTATATTATATAGTCTATCTACTTTATAGTGTAATTCTAATCCTATATTATAACAGAATGAGATACTCTCATCCAAGCACCAAATCCTAGGGATACCTGTGATGCCCATGGCTCTGAAGGCCTCAGATACCTCTGCTTATTCCAATTAATTCCACATTAAACCCCACTGATAATAAAAAGACACTTTTACATTAACGCTTCCACACTCAGACAATCAGAAAACACTCCAAAAAAGAGCCACTTTCCACTCCAAAGAAAACTACAGAGGAGAGATTTAAATTATCTGCCTAAACAGGGAAAGAAGAGAAGAACCTTTATCATCTCCAGCAGAAGAGACCACGGCAGAATTACTTTAGGCAGAGGATGAAATTTCACCAAGGAAAAGCTTAAACCATTTGAATTGTGAAATAATTCAGTGTGCAGGTGCATTGTATCCTAATGGAGCTGCTCACAAAGAAAAAATCCAAATGCAAATAATTTCAAATCCAAACACAAATAATTTGTGTTAAGAATCAAAAAACCCTATTTTTGATGAAGCACCAATTCCTTGAAATGCTGGGGTTTTTTCTGGCTCTCTAAGGATCTTCAGCAGAAATCTCTGGTTTATTTATTCCCTTAAAAAAAGAAACAAAACCCAAGCTATACATAATTTTTGGCCATCCACTTCATAAGAACTTGTTTAAATCATATTTTTCTACTAAAACTAAGCTTTTCCCAGCTTCCTTTATGCCACCATTATCCCGAGCCTCTGAAGAAGGTGGAAAGTTTAGTCTCAGTTTTGTAACGAGGGAAAAAATAATAATAAAGGTATTATTTTTTTAAGGGCGGCTCAATCAAAGAAATTATTAATTAATGAGAAAAGAGCAATCAGGAAGTTACAGAAGGAAGAAGGAATAAAAGAGGAGCATTTCACTTACTGCATCATACAGGGAGCCACTGATGTCAGCCCCATAAATTGGAGAGACAAAGGTGAGATTCTTCCAGTACTTGCGCTCCAAGTCCTCGAAATCCTGGTGTCGAGGAGTGCAGTACCTGGGAGGGACACGGAGGAGATGGGCATGTGAGAGATCCTAAGGAATATCCCCCAGATAAACCCCTGGGAAGCAGCAGGGGTGTCAGAGCAGGAGCTACTCAAGGTGCATTTCAGTTTTGGTTCGTATCATTTGCTGCCTTTCCAACCTTTCCACCAGACCCCTCAGGGACGGGAAGCACCAGATCCCCATCCCAAGGAAATGTGGGATGAAGTTGTTTCACGGGGAGCTGAAGGCAGGGGAAGCACTCAGGGATCAGAAAAACTTCAAAGCTTCCATTCTCATGGAATGGGTTGGGTTGGAAGAGACCTTAAAGCTCATCCAGTGCCACCCCCTGCCATGGGCAGGGACACCTCCCACTATCCCAAGTTGCTCCAACCTGACCTTGGACATTTCCAGGGATGGGGCAGCCACAGCTGCTCTGGGCAACCTGTGCCAGGGCCTCCCCACCTTCACAGGGAGGAATTTCTTCCTGATCTCCAATCCAAATCTCCCCTCCTTCATCTTAAAGCCATAACTGCCCAATGTCAGCATTGATTAAAACCCAGGGTACTCCAGACCTCTGGAAAAGTGACTCTGGAAACAGGATGGACCTGCAGTTTGCACCAGCTGGCTCATCCCAGCTCACTGAAGTGCTCTGCAGTGTCCCTGGCTCTCAGGAGAGACTCGAGTCACCAGTGTGTGCTCAGGAGACACTCATGTCACCAGTGTGAGCTCAGGAGACATTTGTGTCACCAGTGGGAGCTCAGGAGACATTCATGTCACCAGTGTGTGCTCAGGAGACACTTCATGTCACCAGTGTGTGCTCAGGAGACACTCCTGTCACCAATGTGAGCTCAGGAGACACTCGTGTCACCAATGTGAGCTCAGGAGACACTCCTGTCACCAATGTGAGCTCAGGAGACACTCGTGTCACCAATGTGAGCTCAGGAGACACTCGTGTCACCAGTGTGAGCTCAGGAGACACTCCTGTCACCAGTGTGAGCTCAGGAGACACTCGTGTCACCAGTGTGAGCTCAGGAGACACTCCTGTCACCAATGTGAGCTCAGGAGACATTT
Source organism: Pipra filicauda (assembly GCF_003945595.2). Classification (NCBI taxonomy): domain Eukaryota; kingdom Metazoa; phylum Chordata; class Aves; order Passeriformes; family Pipridae; genus Pipra; species Pipra filicauda. The sequence continues at coordinate 1,068,036 of NW_024104404.1, forward strand.
GTGTCACCAATATCAGCTCAGACACTCTAAGATATTTGTATTTCTACCTCAGCAATGGAACATATTTTCCAGAACTACCATTAATACACCAGGAGCTCCTTTTTCAGTCCCAAGCCACTATTTTCAGGAAGATTCTCAGGCAAATCCTTGAAGAATTCTTCTACACCAACTACCAGAAAAAGCTCTGAGATGCACCAAAACCCCAGCAACGCATAAACTTTTTTGAGCCTCTGGGTGTAAGCTTTGAAGAAAAAGCACTTTCCTCCAAAACACTTCAAACTTCACAAGGTTGCATTTCCCTTTGCAGAAGAAAAGCTTTCCCTACAACTCCCCCCTGCCCAGTTTCGAGCACACCCCTGGACAGCACCGTACTTCTCGCTGTTGGCCAGGCGCCGATATTCCCCCACGGTCATGGGCTTCTTCTGGATGTTGTACTGGGTGAACAACCCTGACTGCCCAGTGACCACCTGCTGGATGGGAGCTGGGATCACCATGTCGTCGATGTCGTCGTAGGTTCTCCGGGGCTTCCATTCCTTGGGAGGAATCACCTGGAATTGGGGGGGAGAAAAGGGACGAATGACGCTTGGTGTTCATGACGGGCAAAAGGCAACTGCTGAGGGAAGGGCTGGTGAAGGGAAGGGATCTCATCCCAGTGCTGCAGGGCTTGGATAACAGGACACCTGCTGGGCTGACAGAGCTGCAGGGGGGCTCACAGCCCACCCAGAGCAGTCACAGAATCAGAATCAGTCAGGTTGGAAGGGACCTCCGAGATGATCAATCCAACCCTTGATCCAACCCCGCTGTGGTTCCCAGCCCATGGCACTGATGCCACATCCAGTCTCAGCTTAAAAACCTCCAGGGATGGAGAATCCACCCCTTCCCTGGGCAGCCCATTCCAATGGCTGAGCACCCTCTCTGCAAAGAAATTCTTTCTAATCTCCAACCTAACCTCCCCTGGCACAGCTCAGACCCAGCCCTCTTGTCTTGCTGATGGTTGCCTGGGAAAAGAGACCAACCCCCCCTGGCTCCCCCCTCCTGTCAGGGAGTTGCAGAGAGTGAGGAGGTCTCCCCTGAGCCTCCTCTTCTCCAGGCTGAACAGCCCCAGCTCCCTCAGCCTCTCCTCCCAGCACTTGTGCTCCAGTCCCTTCCCCAGCCTCGTTGCTCTCCTCTGGACCTGCTCCAGCCCCTCCATGTCCTTCCTGAGCTGAGGGCCCAGAACTGGACACAGCACTCCAGGGGTGGCCTCACCAGCGCCGAGTCCAGGCCCACACAGGATGGCCAGTGCTGATGGAAGACACAGAGTTATTCCAAGGAAATGTGCTGCATGCCAGAGGGACTGCACACACCTTCCCTCTCCCCCCTGCCATCCCACAAAGCTGCACAGACTCCTGAGCAGCAGCTTTATCACCATGTGGCATCTCTGCAAGTCCATAACCTTTTATAGTGGCCTGAACAACCTTTCCAGCAGAAGATCACTGACATTTGCAATTTCTTGAGGCTGTGAGGAGGTTTTTTGTTTCATTTGTTTGGGTTTTTTTTAACTAGAAAGACTCAAAGGACCTGAGGGAATGGCTGGAGCTGTGCCAGGGGGGTTGGGATGGATCTCAGCAAAAGGTTCTTCCCCCAGAGGGTGGTGGGCACTGCCCAGGCTCCCCAGGGCAGTGGGCACGGCCCCAAGGCTGCCAGAGCTCCAGGAGAGTTTGGACAACGCTCTGAGGGACAGGGGGGGATTGTTGGGGTGTCCTGATGGTCCTTGTGGGTCCCTTCCCACTCAGGATATTCCAGGATTCTACAAAAATCCTGTTGCATTACTGCTGTTGACATTTCTGCATTTGTATGTGACAAATCAAGCCCCAACTCCTTAATTTAAGAGGGGTAAGAGGTGGAGAAGAACAAAAGAAAACCAGGGGGAACGTGCCCAGAACTGTTCCCTCAGTTCTTGGAGGCTGCACAAAAAAACTGCTGCAAAGCAGGGCTGAATGTGGAAGAAAAAGCTGTAATTTTAAACCAAAGAGCTGCCACCAATCCCAGGCTCAGGAGCAGAGAACCATCACTGGGATGAAAAAATACGATATTTGCAATCTAATTGGAATTAAGGATTGACCAAAAAAAAGTTGCAAAAACTGGAGGCCAAGTTGCAGGCAATGGTTCCTCCAGGGTGGGGTGAGCTCAGCTTCCCTTACAAGGCTCTGAGCTGCAGTTACAAGAGAGACACGAATGAAAAGCTCAGATTAATCCTAAAAGTCAAGTGATTTCTTTACAACATCTGGAATTCACCAACAACCCTTATTACAATAATCTCCCTGGCAGACTCCTGGCAGGTAATTGCTTGTACACTTGAGTGGACAAGGAAACATTTCCTGGGAGCTCTTCATCAAGAGCCAGCTCTCTTTAGAACCATAATCAACCCAGTAAGTGACCTATGTTTTAGAAGAAATAAGAATTATTTCATGCCTAACAGCTTTATTTCTCCTCTGTGCTTTATTAAGCCCTGCTAAATGCCACACCTAACAGCTCCTTGTCAGGACAAATGATCCCAACAGCCCTGTGGTGACAGGGCCACAGAAATACTCCTTCTAATCACTTAGTCCTGGGTTTTTCCAAGCAGTTGTACTGGAATTTAGAAGCTTCACGTGAAAAGTTCTCACAGTGTTTCTTGACTTTGAGTGTAAAGATAAGGGTGGGAAGGAACTTGTTCCAGGGCCTCACCACCCTCACATGCAAGAATTGCTCCCCAATATCCCACCTAACCCTGCCCTCCAGCAGTGGGAAGCCATTCCTGGCACTACAGAGATATCCAAACCTGAGATCCTTCTTTATCCCACACTCAGGGGGAGCTGAAAACCTCCCACCTGCAGCCCTTGAGGATCATGGCCACCACAATGTGTGTCCTCAGCAAAAGAATCAGGCCATAAACACCCTCAGCCCATGTCTGAAAGTGGAAGGGATATCCTTGCTTTCCGTTTAGGGATCAGGGAAAGACATCCTGCAAGTTGACACGTCTTTATAGGACTGAAGGGAAGGGCTGGAGCTGTGCCAGGGGGGTTGGGATGGATCTCAGCGAAAGGTTCTTCCTCCCCAGAGGGTGGGTGGGCACTGCCCAGGCTCCCCAGGGCAGTGGGCACGGCCCCAAGGCTGCCAGAGCTCCAGGAGGGTTTGGATGATCCTCTGAGGGATTGTTGGGGTGTCCTGGTGATCTTTGTGGGTCGGTCCCTTCCCACTCAGGATATTCCAGGATTCTACAGAAATCCTGCTGCATTGTTGCTGGGGATGTTTCTGTGTTTGTAGGGGACAAATGAAGCCCCAACTCCTTAAATAAAGAGGGGCAGGGGGTGGAGAAGAACAAAAGCAAACCCTGGGGAACATGTCCAGAACTCCTGGACAGTGCTCTGAGGGACAGGGGGGATTGTTGGGGTGTCCTGGGCAGGGCCTGGAGTTTGGCTGATGATCCTTGGGGGTCTCTTCCAGCTCAGAGTGTTCCATGACTCTACTGGAACTCCTCTGCCTCTCCTCTCTCCATAACTGAAGCAGAGATTCCAAGAGCAAATTCCCAAAACACGACAAGAAATCCAACTGCTGCTGAGCAAGAGAACTTCCCACCCCCCCAAACATCAACCAGAGCTTCGGGAAGGCACCTCCAGGCAGCTCCCAACTCCCTGAGCTGGGACAACTCACCTTGGCCAGCCCTGCCCGGTGAGCTCCTTGGGATTCCATGTAGGCGATGTACTTCCCAAAATCCCGGAATTCCTCCAGGCTGGGCCGGAAGGTCATGATCTTACAGCCAGGGTTCTGCGGGCTCGGGTTTTCCGACCCCATATTTCCAGTGTGGCAGCTGAGGAGGGGAAAACACGAAGGGAGAGGGGAAGAAGAGGGGCAGGAAACAAAATATCGGTTAAAAAATGAATCGGGTTTAATGAATTTCACAGAAAAGATGGGGAGATGTTACAGTTTTTCTCCCCTCTGTTCCCCCAAGAGGATATTTGTAAGTGGGGATATGAAGAGGTTCTGACCAAAAAATCCACTTAGTCAGGAACTCCTGATACCAGGATCATCCCAGAGATTGGATATGGGCTAAATATAGACCATGGGCTTAACATCTGCCCCCCTTCATGGCACAAAGTTGTGTCTCATGAGGATGGGGGTCACAAACCTTCTCAATACCTTCAGCATCTATTCAATGGGTAGAAGTTTTCCATCAAAATGCTCCATCCTGTTCAGTTTAGGTTCAAAACCAACAGTTTTCCCCCATGTTTGGGGTTTTCATGTGCTAGACAACATCAAAAATTCAAAAATTAGGGTTTTTTTTTAAAGGTAGCTTCATTATCCTTTGTATTTGCAATGTATATAGATAAAACAAAGCATCAGATAATTCTTTAAAGAAATACTGATGCAAAATTTCAAAACATCTTGCAATGTGAAAAGCTAAATTGCTCAATTTGCTTCACAATTTCAAAGGGGAAAAAAAATCTCAAACAATTCAGGACGAAATCACAATTTTTAAAATGGATTTTTTTTTTTTAAGGTTATGCTGGAAATTTGTAAGAGAAGAAAAAAATGTTTTTGTGGCATTTCAGCTGCAAACATAACTCTGAAAATATTCTCCATGTCAGAGAAGCAGCACAGCCAATATCCCAAACCCTCAGGAGGTGGCAGTGCTGGGCTGTGAAGGAATAAAAAGTGCAGTAACACTGTCAAAAGTGGCTTTTAAATCCAAGGAAAATACGTGTTTGGATTTAAATTGATTTCAAACTAGCCAAGCAGTATTCCAGATGCTACCAGAAGTACTCACTGTGTCTGGGAAAACAAAACAAAACAGGGAGAATAAAATAAAAATTAAAATTATCAGTCAAAACGCTGCTAAATCTGTGTTTTAATGGCTGAGTGTGGCAATGAACTCACTGCAGAGACAGCAAGTGCTCTCACCTTCTGGAATTAAACCCACTAATTTGGACAGATTCCATACCCAGGGCACCAAGGTTGCCTTTACCATTTTTAACTGGGTAAAACCATTTTTCATTTCAGAGGCAAACCAACAGTTTTGCCTTGAAATTTTAGAAACTCCAAACTTTTAGGGTTCTTCAGAGGGACTTCTATGGGAATTTGTTTCCAAACAATGAGCTGCAAGTCTAAAGCTCTTCCCCGGGGAGTCTTCAAAGGAATTTTAGGCGTAAAATCGCAGCCTCCCAAGGCCCACTCCAGGATAAAATCCAACTGTAAATCCCAATATTGCACAATATCCCAGAGCAAAACAAATGGAGGGAGAAGAGGCACCGTTTTCACCACAAGAGCTTCGTTTCCAAAGGAAATTGTTGCAGTTTTTAAACAAAAAGGCCCTTTAAGCAACCCCTCCACCCTCAGGGCGGCCCTGCCCGAGGAGATCCCGGGCCTTGTCACCCAGAACAAAAACTGCTCTTTCAGGGTCAGGATTTGGAGGGAAGCAGCACATTGATCCAAAGCCATGGGAATGGTTTGCTCCACAAATGTTTTGCAGGAACACAGAAAGGAAAAGAGCGTCTCCCAGCCCTGAGATGAAGCACAGGAGCCAGAGGTGCCCGAGGTTTCCTCTGGATCGCCCGGGGAAAACATCGTTCGCCGGGAAAATCGGGCTGAAGGCCGGTGGAGAAGCGAGAAATCATCCCCAAACTTCCATCCCAACACAATCTCCCTGGGAATACTTCTGCTATTTTTAAGCTGGGCCTAGAAATGCCACCAAAGTTCAGGCAGCAGGACACGCCGGGAGGAGCTGCCTCAGGAAAGGAACTTGAATTCCGTCCTGAGGAGGATCCGTGCCAGCACCATCTGCTCCAGAGAGGCCTTCCCAGTATTTGCAGCTTTACTCACACCCAGGGAGGGGAAAAAAAATAACCAAAGCCAGGTTTTATCCTATCTTTTCCTCAAGATTGTCTCCAGGTTTCATCCCACCTTTTCTTCAAGGTTGTCTCCAGCAATTCCAATTTTTAGTCAATAAACCGGGAGCAAAGAGTCAAAATACATGCTGCATCAGAAACTACTTCATGCAAAGCTTATTGAATTAATTAAAAGGTAAAACTACTTCAGGCAAAGCTTAATCAATTAACTAAAGGGTCTTTTGCCTCCATACAAGTGTCATCACCCAGAACTCTGGAATTCTGCAGAGCAGAGGCAGCGAAACACAAAATTTTTCCACGTTTAATCCCACCTAAAGGACATTTTAACACCTACCCTAGATAATGTACGTTCATCTAATTAAACTAATTAAGGTACTAATACAAAATGGCCAAGGAGCTCATGGGAAGGGAGAATCAGTCCAAGTATTTCAGGGAGACACATCCAAAGCCGCTGCCTGTCCGACCGTCCCCCTCCAGCTCCAAGGAGCTGGGAACACCCAGGGAAAGCTTTGGGAGAAGGGAATTTCTTTCCCAGCTACTTCACACTGATGGATTTTGGATGAACAGTGGCAATATCTCCTGTCACCTCCTTCCCAGCTCCTGGTGTCCCACAGGCCGGGAGGCAGCGGGACAAGCCCAGGGCTGTCACAGCCCGGCCAAGCTGCTGCTTCCTTATGGAATTCTGAGGAGAAGGCCTCAATTAAGCAGTGCCCTAACGAGCTTCCCTCCCTCAGCATCACTGAGGGACATTTCACAGCAGAATCTGCCTATTCTGAGCACACTGAAAGCCTCTTTCAGTGGCAGCTCTGCTGTGCTGAGGGTGAGGATGGGAACCAGCTCTTCTCTCGGCACTATAGATGCTAAAAGGGAGGATTCAGCAGAGTCTGAGCCCCCATTAGTTCTTGAAAAGAAGGGTGAAGGTATTTGGCTCAGCTGGGCTCACTCTGGGTCTTTGTGAGAGAGTAACAACCTGAAATATTATGAAAACCTTCTAATTTTCAACCATTGTGAGGAAACACTAAACTCGTCTCCAGAGGGACGATCTCGGTGCACACAAAGAGCTGAGCTTTTAATTGCAATGACTTTTACAGGAGACTCTTCCCTCCAAAACTGAGCTGAGACACTACTGTGACTGAAATCCTGTACCTGTTGCCTGAAACCTTTGTATGGCAGAGAAAAAACCCAAGACACCCAGCCAAGATCAATGACTTTCGCTTGCTAAAGGACTTCCAGGACCAGGAATCCTTCCTCCAGGAAAAGGTTTGGGACTTTCAAGTAGTTCCCCACTGCTCCCCCACTATTGATCTGGGAGGAGCAGATAATGCCAACCCTTTTGAGTCAGGGGTGACTTTGATTGAAGTTGTGACTATTGGTGGGAACAAACCTGCCTTCAGGCACCAGCACTGGAGCCAAATCCTGTGCCCACCCCCAGAGCAACGCTCAGCCATCGATCCCGATGGGAACAGTGAAACACAGCAGGATTGATCACCCAGGAGTCACTTTGTTTACTCAGGAACACCAGAAAACCAGCTTTAATCTTGCTAAACACAGTTAATACACTCACAGTTTCATGATAGACCAGAACACAGGTACCTGCAGAGCCCTTTGAAGAAGGCACCAGGTCTAAAGGTAAAATCCTGCCCAGGTGATGAACACCCCGTGTACAAGGGACAAACCCACCTCTGAACCACCTCCTGCCTCTCCAAAGCTGCACTTTGCCACCACCAACCCCACAAAAACTCCTCCCAGCTTTTTCCTAAAGGCCTTGAAGCCAAAACATAAACTGATGAAGGAAAATGCCCTCTGGAACGTACACCCCTAGGAAAAAAGGAGAAAGCAGCAAAATCTGGGAAACAAAACCCTGGCGTGGAAGCTGCAGGTGGCAAAAATAACTTGGTGAGAGGAGGATGCACAGAGACTGTCAGAGAATCCCAGAATGGTTTGGGTTGGAACAGACCTCAGATCATCCAGTGCCACCCCCTGCCATGGGCAGGGACACCTTCTGCTAGCCCAGGGTGCTCCAACCTGGCCTTGGACAACTCCAGGGATGGGGCAGCCACAGCTGCTCTGGGCAACCTGTGCTAGGGCCTCCCCACCCTCCCAGGGAAGAATTCCTTCCACACATCAAACCTCAGTTTCCCCACTGGATGCAGCAATCCAGGTGGGGTCTCATGAGAGCAGAGGAGAGGGGGAGAACCCCCTCCTTGGATCTGCTGGCCACTCTCCTCGGGATGCAGCCCAGGATTCCCTTGGCTTTCCGGGCTGGGAGCGCACGCTGACGGCTCACGGGGAGTTTCTGTCAACATTCCAAGAAGATTCCACAAGACTTCCCTCGGGTTGTGTTGGAAAAGGCTAAAAAGACACATGGAAACATCCTCCCAAGTGCACCCTGCAACTGCTGCCAGCTCAGAGCAGGACACACGGCCGTGAGCCTGCACGGGGGCGGGCACAGAGGGTGGCACTGGAGGTGGGCACAGGGGCTGGCACGGGTCTCCCACCCTGCTGAAGGAAACAGAACCCCGGCCACCAAAATTTCACAGAACAAACAAAGCTCTGGCCAGGGTTTGAAGCAGGAGGAAATCTCCCAGCAGGACCCACTTGGACAGTGCCCGAGCTCCTGCCCGTGGCCATTTGTTCCTCCCCTGTGCCAAAGGGGATGATTTGTGGGCTCACTGTCCAAAATTCGCCAGGAGTGACTCTGGTTCCAGGGCTGGGCTTTGGAACAAGGCTGGGCTTCCAGGGGGTAGGACTTTTAGGACAATGGGGCAAAGCCACCAGCTCAAACCACAGCCTCCAGCTGTCAAACATCTGCCACAGCCGGAGGAAAAGTCTTGGAGGGTTAAACTTTATTAGGAGGCACTTCCAACAAATTCTCCTGCTGCAACATCATCTCTCTCCCCCAAATAGGAGAGTTTGTCACTCCCTGAGTTAATTGGAGTTTGTCACACTGGACTGAGGGTTCCTGGTGCTCTCAGTGGAACTGCCCTTTCCTCACACAACACTGAACCCACAAACTCTTAATCTAATCAATGCAGACAACAAACAGCCCTGGGTGTGGAACTGAAACTGCTCTCAAATGGTAAGAAAATGGAGTTCCACAGCTCAAAATGCTACAAGAGGACAGTGAATTATCCAGGAAACCATTGAAGGACAACACCAAACCAAGGCAGAAAGTGTAATAAGGCCCAGATATCGAAGAGGAAAAGAAAAAAACAGAGGAGAGATAATGAGAAGATCTAAATGAGGCCCATCTAAACAGCTCTGATAATTGAAGACATAAAGAAGATGTCGTTTTCAGCAAGAAGCACAAAAATCATTAATATGCAGCAAATTATTCATTTCAGTGCTGAAAGCAGAGCAGTTCATTCTTTGGGGAAGAAATTCTGAGTGCATTCCACTCCTCAGTGCAGAAAGCTACTGGTAGGAAAAGAATTTATAGTTTTAAGAGGGCAGAAAGACTGAGAAATGTCATATCTTAAACAAGGTTTTTAAATCACAAAAACCAGAATCTTAAAACCTCCCTTGCCCTCCGTAGAAATTTCCTAATAGAAAATACTGTAAAGGTGCAAAATTAAACCACCAAAACACAGATTTTAAGCGTGGCTGGATTAACTTCTGACTCACTCAGTGCTTGAGGCATTTCCCCTGCAGCAAAGCAAAAACTCTTGTTTGTTAAAAAAAATTCTTTAAATTGACAAATATTAATGGAAACCTCGTGTGTTTATCTGAAGTGGCATTTTTTGCTGAATTAGGCTGGACCACAGAGGGCAGATTCCTCTATTTCCATCAACTTCCTTTCTCACTGAGCCAAGGAATCACACCCCAACTCCCATCGATTCTCAGGGATCAGGAGCTGCTCAGCAGAACCAAAGAAAAACTTCTGCAAGACCTCAAGTCTATAAATAAAACAGGTAATTCCATATATCCCAGTTTCAGAGAAGGGTTATGTGGTGTAAGGATATCTGAGACAACTTTCCTTTCTTCCCCCTTTATTCCCAAGAATCAGGTTCCAGCATTTAGACCAAAAAAAAAGTGTCAATTTATAAGTTTGCAGTTCACTGTTGCTCAGGCCTGTTTTAAGCAACTGTACAGTTACAGCAAGATTTTAAAGTAACACCTTTTCCCCCTCCCCAAAAAGAAATATTTATGTCCAATTTATTATGTTTAACCTCCAAATTGCTTCGAGCTTTGTATACCCTTCATAAAGGCCAAGTAAACATCACAGAGGAAATATTTGGGAAAGAGGAACAGACACAACATTCCCATCCAGGCACCCAGATAAACATCTACAGTGCTTGGGATTTGACAAATTGGAGTTATTTTCTAATAAATGTTACACTCCACGAGGCTCCTCCAGACTTCCAGATCCTCCTGTGCTTGAAACCAAGCAGCACATGCAGCTCATTAAAGGAAAATAAACTTTTCCCTCACACCCCCCTCTTTGCTGTACAAGTGCACAGTCCCCCCACACGTTTCTTTTAACTGCAGCAAAATTATTTAGTCACCAACAGTATTTAAAAGCAAAAAAAAAATAGAAAAAAGTGGTTAGATTTGAGTGCAATAAATCTTTAAGGCATTAAACCAGTTTATTATGGCCTGAGGGGAGGCAGTTAACATATAATGGTTATTTCTGACTAAATCCACAGCAGAACCTCAAAAACTCACGTTTTACTGAGCAGGGGAGATAAACTCAGACTAAAACCACAGAAATCAGTTCACAAACCACCACTGAGGCCCAACCCAGAACCAGGGATCTGCAAACTCCAGTTTGCTGCACGACACAGGTTCTGTCTTTTATTGTCTTTGCTGGATTTACTGCAAGGGTTTAGGAGTATTTCAAAAATAAATTAAAAACTTAGTTTAAAAAAAAAGGCATTTAATGTGGACTGAGCCTTCCCAGCAGCTCTGCTGTGCCCTGGTACATGAAGTTCTTTTGGGTTCACTTGGAATATCAGGAATATGAGCTCAGCATTCCCAAAGGTGAGACCACAGTGGAAGGAGAAACCCAGAGCTGGAGCAAATGAGGTTAAAAAATTACCTCTTTTTTACATATTCCTGTTGAATGTGAACAAGATTCCCAAGTTTTAACCCCAGACACCTCGATCCAAAGCAGCAGCACTGCAAACCTTCCCATAAAAACCTTAAAACAGAGTAACCAGAGTCCATTATTCTTATGAGAAAGAAGATCAGAAACCTTGCAAAGCAATCAGAAACCTCAATTACTGCACTGCTTTGTCCAGAAAGTTAATTCCTGTATCAGATTAATGCCTTAATAAGGACTAATTCCCAGTTTTCCTTCAACAAACCTCCTGGAACTACAAGCCTGAAGGGCTGTTCTCAGCAACTTGCTCAACCTCTTTAGGTCCCTTCAGGTTTTTATAACACAGAATTCCAAGAAATTGGATTGTTCTGTGGGGTTTTGGAGCATTTTGCCACCACCAAATCAACACCTGGGGTGTATTTTTGCAGCAGGTGCTGCCCGGGGTGGGTGTGACACACTGACCCACATTCCAGGCTCAGGAGCTGGGAAATCATCTCCTGAGCAAGAGGAAGAGCCAGGAGGGGAAGAAAAGCACCCAGGAACGGGATGAGGAGCCCCAGAATTCCCTTCAGCTGGAATAGCTGTCCTCAGGTGCACCTGGAATGACTTCAGCTCCTCCAGAATTCCCTTCAGCTGGAATAGCTGTCCTCAGGTGCACCTGGAATGACTTCAGCTCCTCCAGAATTCCCTTCAGCTGGAATAGCTGTCCTCAGGTGCACCTGGAATGACTTCACCTCCTCCTCTGCACTGAGAGACGAGGGGAAACCCCCCCAGTTCACACCCATTTCACACCTTTTAACCCAAAATTGCAGCTGGAAGGAGGGACCATTTAAAACTTTAATTAAAGCCAAGCCTTCAAGGTAAAATGAGACCATTTAATCCCCCCCCAGCCCCCAGCTCAGTTTTATCCAGGTCCCCCTGGAAGCTGCAGCTCCCAAACCTTGACAGGGCCAAGTGCTGCTTGTTCTGCCAACACAGAGCTGAGAAGAAATATGGGAAAATTCACAGGAACTTCTTATTTACAACCAAAAAACCCACCAGGATCCTCCCCACTCCCCTGGATGGGCATCAAAACCTGTAAAGGAGGATGAGAAAACCTCAGAAATCATCTTACCCTGCCACCAACTTCCAACATTCCCTTCTTAGGCCACAGGTTTTCTGTGAATTACAGGGTTATTCCTATGAAATCCAGGATTTCTAACAAGTTTAGGGAATAAAAGGACCATCCTGTGTTTTCTAAGAACCTGGGAATTATGGCTTGTTCCCAAACCTACTGATATGGCAAAGAAATATAAAAATAATTAAGTTTCAGGTCACTTTTGCCCTGAGTGAGGCACACACAGACTGTGGAAGGATTTTATATCACACAGCAAAATACAAATGTGTTCTCCCGTTAAATCCAGCAGGAATATTATTGAGGAACTGCCCACTTTATAAAAGAGAACCATTTACTCCATGAAAACACAAATCAAAGTAAGTACCTTAATTAAGCCATGGTAGCAAATGACTCTATGCCCACAAACTGTGACAAGCCAGAACAAATTTGGTCCAAACCAGAGGTTAAAAAGAGAAAATCTTATTAACTTTAGTGGAAAACACCAAAAATGGACAAACACCTTTCTCATCCCACAGTGGGAAGACATTAATACCACCAAACCCACGTGGAAAATAAACCAAAACCAAGATTTCTGCCAACATTTTGCAGGACCCGAGGATTTCAAACCCTCTTTTAATTCCTGCCCAGATGACAAACCCTGATTTCATCCAGAGCCTTGAGCAGCCCCAGAGGATCCCAGGCCCTTCCAAAGCCCTTAAGCAAATCCCTCACTTGTGGGGACATATTTAGCTGCCATCCATCTCTGCTATTAACAGCTGGGGGACACCAGGCACACACTGCAAATCCTTCTCCACACAGGAACAGAAAGAAAACCCCCAGCCCAAAATCCTTCTGTGTTCCCCTGAATTAATTAAGAAAAATCAAGTTTCTTCTCGCTGCAAAGAGCTTTTCCTTCCTTTTTTTCTTTTTTTCCCCTTGCCTCAGCCTGCAGGACACAGATTATCTCTGGTCACAGGTGAACCTCCCTGCTCTTAAAAACGAGATTTCAACTTTGAAATTATATAGATATATCAAATACATAAATATAATTCCAGCCACCTGATGCCAACACACAGTTTATTGTATTACAGCTGGACAGCCCAGGAGAAAATAAGGATACACAAAGCTGGATAAATGAATGTAAAACAACCCCACACTGCCAACGTGCCCATCCAGCCAAACTGGTTTGCCCAACTCACATCAAATTCATCGTGGCCTTTTATATGGAAATAATTCCAAGTTCTTCAGGAGTTGTCTGGGTTTTAGGGGATTTAAAACACCTGGGAAACACTCCCTCTGTTAAACCTTTAGCTGGGAAATGACAGGAGGTGAAGTGAAAACTTCCAGCACTTTGCTCCCCAGCTCAGGTTAACAGGGAAGTAATTCCCAGACCTGGATTTTCCACGTTCAAAGAAGCAGAATTACCCAAAGGAAACGGGTGGGATTGTCCCTGAAAGGGTATTTTGCTGTCAACTTCTCATCAAAAAGCTGGTGAAAACTCCCATGGGGGGGAAGGCCTCACTTATAAAACCCCAAAAAGCCAAACTTGGAATGTCAGCCCTATGCATTTTAGTCTTTCACCCACTGAGAAAACTAATTTATTCTCTCTATATATATATTTATTTATTTATATTAAGTTAAGGTCCAGTGAGTCCAAAATATATAAATATATAGAACCATTTATGTTCTGGTCTCACTGGACCAATTAAGGGAATTATTTCTTTTCCAGGAGAGAAGAAAAAAAAAGGAGAATCCTTTGACTGAGCTTGGACAGAATTTTCCTGTCAGAAGATGTTGCAGTGAGTGTCTCATCCACGAACACCAGCTCTGGAACAAGGAATCACGTACATCCACCTACACCTCCCTTGCAGGGGAGGAACTCCTACCACTAATGGGAAAGGAAGAGCCTTGGATTCCTCTTGGATTCCTTCTGGCACCGGAGGAGTCGCTCGACCTGCCCCAACTTCCTTCTCTCATTACAGGGAACCCCAAGAATTAGGAACTTGCTGTCAAAAAGCAATTACCCCCCGAGTCCTCCAACAGTTATTCCAGGTAATTGCTGAAATGTAACTGTGAGGTTTAAATTTTAGGCTTAAGGTTCCTCTGATTCTGGGAATTTTATTAGAACGGGAAAAGGAAACAGAGGAGGAAAAAGCAAAAGCTCCCAAGAAAGAAGAGATGTTGTGGGTGAAAAGGAGGGGAAATGGTATTAGGTTTTGGATGAACAGAGCTCCTTAAAATTAACTCTTTTTGGTTAAAGGAAACTTAATTTTGGAAGGGTCAGGCTTGATCTAACACAGATTTACACTGGCCCAGCACAAAGACAACCAAGAGACAGAGCAAAACTCCCCCATCCCAGGCCAGAGGAGCAGCACAGCCCCTGTGTGTGCCCCCAGCAGCTTTATTGAAATACAGAACTTAAGGAACACACACAAAACTAAATCTTATTGGTGACTTTAATTCTTTAATACAAAGAGATCCAAACCACTCCTTCTGCAACACACCTGGATCCTAAGCACCTCCAAGACCAAGAACCCAGGGAAAGACAAGCATCACCTTTGGATGAATCACAGAATCCTGGAATATCCTGAGTGGGAAGGGACCCACAAGGATCATCCAGCCCAACTCTTGGCCCTGCACAGACACCCCAACAATCCCCCCCCGTCCCTCAGAGCGTTGTCCAAACGCTCCTGGAGCTCTGGCAGCCTTGGGAAATAACCATTCCATGGGGAGCCTGGTCAGTGCCCAACCACCCTCTGGAAGGAGAACCTTTCCCTTAGATCCATCCCAACCCCCCTGACACAGCTCCAGCCCTTCCCTGGGTCCTGTCCCTGCTCACAGAGAGCAGAGCTCGGAGCTGCAGCCCCCGAGGAGTCTCCCCTCAGTCCCTTCTCCAGCTGAACCACCCAAGTGCCCTCAGCCGCCCCTCCTTCGGCTTCCCTTAGGAAGGGCTTCCTGAAGAGCTTCCCCTTCCACCACATCCCACCAGAGCCTAATCCAGCCTCTATTTGTTCCTGAAAACAAGGGCAAACCCTGGGACCCGGGGCAAGTCACCAAAGCGTGACCCGACGAACGAGCCCTGCGGGTCACGGGGGCTGGGACCCCCCGCTCCACCCGCCCCGGGGCCCTCGGAGGGGTCAGGGGGCCCCACTCACGCCAATGGTACAAAATACACCGACGAGTAATACAAAAAATTTAAAGGGAGGATAAACGGAAAAAAAAAAAAAAGCCTCGGTTCGCCCCCAGGACTTTTGACAGTCCCCGGAGGAGGAAAATAGAAATTAAAGAGCCGCTGTCACGTTCCTGCCCCCGGTTTTCCCACCGCGGAACCAACCCCCGGCAGCTTTCGGCCGTCACCAAGCCCCGGGCCCGGCCGAACCCCGCCGGGATCACCCGTTTGGTTCGCATTTACCGCACGGATCCCCGCGATCGCGGTGGGTCACCGCCCGACTGCCCCCGCCCGGGGGGATCGGGGGCACCCGGGGCCGAACGCCCTGAGGGGAAGGGGGGGGTTCCCGGGGGTCTCCCGGGGGTTCCCACACAAAGCGGCGGCGGGGCCCGTCCCGTGCCGGGCCTGCGGGGAGGCGGCGGCCGGAGGGGTGCGGGGATGCGGGAGGGATCCGGGAGGGGTCCGCGATGTGGGGGAGACAGCGCCTGAGGGGCGCTGAGGGGGCGGCAGCGAGCGGGGCGGTTCGGGGGGGCTCACCCCCGGCAAAGGGCGGCGGGAGCGGGCCCGGCGCGCTGCCCGCGGCGGGGGCGGCCCCGCGGGGGGCCGTGGAGGGGGATGGCGGCGGTGCGAGGGCGGAGGGCGCGGTCCGGCCGTACCTGCCCGGGGGGTCCGTGCGCGGCGCGGGGGGCGCAGCCGAAGGGGGGTCGCCCGGGCGAGCGCAGCGCCCGCGGCCGCCACCTGCGGCCCGCCCCCCCTGCGCGCCCATTGGCCGCGCGCGGCACCGCCCGCGCCGCCATTGGCCGCGCGGCCGCCGACGGGCAGCGCCCTCAGCCAATAGTGACGCCGCTCGCCGCACAACAAGGAGAGGGAGGGCGCCGATTGGCGGCTCGCGAAGTGTGACGGCCCCGCCCACACCCGCGGGCGGGGCGGAGGGGCGGCCTCGCGTCGCTCAAGGGGAGGTCCAGCCAATAGTGCGCGGCCGTTGGCACGGGGCGGCCCGCCCCCCTGCGGCCATTGGCTGTGGCGGGGGACGGGCGGGCGCGGATTGGCCGCGCGGGCTGTCCGTCGGGCGGGGCGCGCGGCGCTGGGTACGTGAGGAGCCGCACAGCGCGGGGCGGGGGCGCTGCGGCCGCGCTGCGCCAATGGCGGGGGGGGGGAACCGCCAGCGCCCCCCGCGGCCGGGCGGGGAACGGCGGGTACGGGGGGCATCGATAACGGGGGAGTCATCGATAACCAGGGGGGAGTCATCGATAACCAGGGGGGAATCATCGATAACGGGGGGGGCATCGATAACCAGGGGGGAATCATCGATAACGGGGGGGGCATCGGTAACCAGGGGGGAATCATCGATAACGGGGGGGGGCATCGATAATTGGGGGGGGGGCATCGATAACCAGGGGGGAGTCATCGATAACGGGGGGGTCATCGATAACGGGGAGGGTCATCGATAACCAGGGGGGACCGGGGGAACATCCATGACCAGGGAGATCATCAGTGACAGGGGGGCTTCGAGGGGATCATCAGTGGTCTGGGGGATCATCAGTGACCTGGGGGATCACTGATAATTAGGGTGGGGGAGCTGGGGGAGATCATCAATGACTGGGGGAGCCGGGGGGACATCGAGGGGATCATCAATGGCCTCTGGGGTATCATCAATGACCAGGGGAATCATCGATGACATGGGGGGACTGGGAGTCCTGGAGGGACATCGGGGACTGGGGGGACATCAGTAAGTGGGCAGGACCAAGCAGTCCTGGGGATCATCGATCCCATCCAGGATGGACCCCAGTGTTCAGGGGGGATCAATAATGACCAGGAGCTCCTGGGGATCATCAATGACCAGGGGGATCATCAATCCCGATCCCCAAGGCCTCCAAGCACAGCCTCACCCTCCTGGGCTGGACCCCCACCCCTGAGGAGCCCCCCAGGGCACAGCCCAGGGCATGGCAGGGAAAGGGTGCTCAGGCACGGGAAGGGGCTGCCCAGGGAGGTTTGGAGTCCCCATCCTGGAGTGTCCAAGGAAGGACTGGAGGTGGCACTCAGTGGGGATCAATCACAGCTTGAACTCGATGATCCGGGAAGGCTTTTCCAACCTCAGTGATTTTGGGATTCTGTGAAGGTGTTACAGACAGCACAGACAAGGAATAGGGTTGGAAAAGACCCCCAGGATCAAGCCCAACCTTTGCCCCAACACCACCATGGTCACTAAATGGGGGCACGTCCCCAAGTGCCACATCCACACCCTTCTGGACACCTCCAGGGATGGGCACTCCACCACGGCCTGGGCAGCCCCTCCCAGTGCCTGACCACCCTTCCCAGGAAGAAATGTTCCCAATATCCAATTAAACCTCCCCTGGCACAGCCTGAGGCCATTTCCCCTTGTCCTGTCCCTCCTTCCCTGGGAGCAGAGCCTGACCCCCACCTGGCTCCCCCCTCCTGTCAGGGGGTTGTGGAGGTGCCACAGGACCATCCCCACACACCAGACTCTCTTCCCAAACTGTCTGCAATTCCAGGACCGTGGAAGGCTGCCAGGACGAAGAACTATCAGGGGCACCTTTTTAATTTGAGCTCATTAAGGCCTGCAGAGCATCAGTTCTGTGCATTCCCTGGGAATTCCCAAAATAGCTGCAAGATCCTTGCTTAGTTTTTTGCAACATTGTCACTCTTCCTTCCTAATTCCTGATCCAAAAAATACTTTGTTACCAACTCACACGTTGGATTTTTACTCCAGAATTTCACAGCAGAGATGGACACCAGAGTGCTTGGAAGTGAAACATCATCCTGTTAATCATCTCCAGCATTAAAACACAATTCCTTCATATCCACAATCCCCCTCTGTAGCACAGGAATTTTCCCAGTAGGGCTTCATAATTTGGGATTTCCAGATCCCACCACAAAGTGTCTGATTTGCAGAGAAATTCTAATTCAAGCCCAAAAAAAAAAAAAAAAACCTGACACTTCTGTAGGAAAACAAAGTTTGCTTCCCAAATTCCAAATAATAACAAAAGCAATCAACTAAGGAAGTCATTGCAGGGAGTTCTTTCAATTTAAATACAAAAACTCTTCCTCACTTTCACTCCCTCACCCCCAATTCTTCCCATCACAGCATTTGTGAAAAGCTCAGTGGTTGAAGCCTTTGCTTAATGGGACATAAATGCAAATTCCTGCACAAGCAACTAGGTCTGGAAACTACTCTGGAGCCTAAGAATTAAAGGAAAACAGTCAACATTTAATTTGAAAAGTTATTTATTTTGAGAACTTCAGCTTGCACATTGTACAAAAATTTGACAAATTCAACAACAACAACAACAAAAAAAAATCTATAAAATGCTGTGGGGTGGGGTTTCTTTTCCCTAACATATTAACATAATAGTTTTCCAAAGGGTAAGAGTTAAGAAAACAAAAAATAGGCACATTTGTTCCAGTCTGTCTGCAGTAAAGTGTGATTAAAAACATCCCTGTCTTGTTGAGGTATCGAACTGCAAACTTTTGTAGCGGTAGAAAAATACAAAGTGAGCCTTCTCGGTGGCAGGTCCAATACAAAATGGTTCATAGAAAAAGCCAGAATTGGTTATTTTTCATTTCCAGGTAGAAATGCAGCGAAACAAAGAAAAAAAAAAAACAAACTTAATTCACCTATCACTAGGAAACCTGATCCTCTGCAAATCCACACTAATCACACACAGCTACAGTGTTCCATGTTACCAAAGGTCTGGCTGGCAAGTTAAAAACAATTCAGTGCTTATGAAAAAAAAAAAAAAAAAACAAAAAGGAAGATCTATATGGTGATTCAGAGCCCAGTCTTCCAGCAAAGGACAAAAGGCACTTAAGGATGGCTTTAGGATATTCCACAATGGCATTTCGGGACAGAGGACAGCGCCTGGCTGAACAAATCCTTCCCTACAACGAGTCCAGTGAGGTAGTACTTCATATTGCTCCAACTACTTGGCTCTAAGCAAGCAGCTTTATGGTTTTGATCATATAAAATTAGCAGGAAATGGCTTTTTGTAAAACTTATAAAACCCCAGTTCTTACAAAAAAAAAAAAAAAAAAAAATAGCAAATACCCACTTGTGGTACAAAGCCAGGAACCACCTTGTACAAATTTGGAGGATCAAAATGCTGCCAAGGTGATGCACGAGTCTACCTTGATGGCCAAATCCCCAGACAGTGAAGATTGTTCTAGCAACCAAGCCATTTTTTGGAATAAAAAAAAAAATAAAAATAAAAGGGGGGGCGTGGGGGGCACTCTGAGAACTTTCCTCATCATTAGCAGCCTCACCAGAAGCACTTTCAGTCCATTAAGAACAAATAATTCTGTGCTGAATGAATGGCAGGTTTGAGGGGAGAAAAAAACCACAAGAAACAAAAAAAAAAAAAGAAAGCAAACTTCAACATTTAGAACAAAAAACCGAAAATCCACGAATGTACAAAAGGACAGTCCTGGGAGTTTACAGTTTTTTTTAAAAAACGAGGAAGACTTCAAACCTTTTTAGGGGGGGTCTGGGAGAACACAGCCTACAGGTTTGCTGGTTTGTTTGTTTTGCTTTTGTTTGTTTTTTTTTTTTTAAATTAAGCCCGTGGTTTAAGTGTGAACCCAAGGAAAGGAGAAGTGCTTTAGGGAATCACCGGCCGTTGCCGTAGCCGGGGAAGAGCTGGGTCAGGATGTCCTGCAGGGCCTCGTTCACCTCCATGCTGTAGGTCTTGCCCAGGTCGTAGCGACAGGCAGGGCAGCTGTACACGTCAGCCCTGAAGGATCTGTCCAGGCAGTCCTGAGGGACACAAGAATTCACAATTAAGGGATGTGTGGTTCTGGGTTTTCAGCTGGGAAAGGCCGAGGTGGAGAGAAAACTTGGCTCTGTGCACCTCAGGGTGTTCCAACCGCCACCCCCAATGCTCCCAGGAACCCAACATCATGTTGGATTCCACATCATCTCATCATCATCAAACCCATTAAAAGCAAAGTGGTCAAAAAAGGGTTGTTGGCCAGCTAAAGGGAAGGATCTGTCCAGAGAGTCCTGAGGGACACAAGAATTCCCAGTTAAGGGATGTGTTGTTCCGGGTTTTCAGCTGGGAGAGGCTGAGGTGGAAAGAAAACTTGGCTCCATGCACCTCAGGGTGTTCCAACCGCCACCCCCAATGCTCCCAGGAACCCAACATCATGTTGGATTCCACATCATCTCATCATCATCAAACCCATTAAAAGCAAAGTGGTCAAAAAAGGGTTGTTGGAAGAGACAAAGAAGCAGAGAAAGGGAAGGATCTGTCCTGAGAACAGAGGGGAACAACACGGCAGCTTCTGAAAACTACTGAGGCCAAATGGGAACTGCCTGGGTCGAGATGAAGAGGTAAAGATGGCACAGAATGGTTTGGGTTGGAAAGGACCTTAAAGCCCATCTTGTTCCACCCCCTGCCATGGGCAGGGACACCTCCCACTAGTCCAGGTTACTCCAACCTGGCCTTGGACACTTCCAGGGCTGGGGCAGCCACAGCTTCTCTGGGAAATCCATCCCAGCCCCTCCTCACCCTCCCAGGCAAGAATTCCTTCCCAATATCCCACCTAACCCTCCCTCTGGCAGCGGGAAGCCATTCCCTGTGTCCTGTCCCTCCATCCCTTGTCCAAAGTCCCTCTAAACCTGACTGGTGCTAAAGGACTAATTCCTGGCAAAAATGCCAAAGGAACCAAGCCCTGCCCAGGTCTGTCTCCAGGCTGAGCTCACCTTGCACACGTTGTGTTGGCAGACGGTCGTGACGGGCCGGAACACGACCTCCTGACAGCAGATACACAGGAAGGCCTCTTCCACTTTGTTTAGGAATTTCTGGAAAGGCAACATTGGAATCAACTTCTTGCCACTACCCTCTGAAACCCAGAACCCCACCCCATGTTAAAGGTAAGGGATTATTTCGGTCATGGAAAAGTTTTCCCATAAATCTCGAAGTGTAAAAACAGTCCCATTAAACGTGCTGGGGATTCCACACTAAAATAAAACCACTGCAGGTCTGAGGCTGTTTCTTTGATGCAGCCAAGGTTTGTATCCAGGGACAGCACAGCTACAGTCAGCCCTTTATTTCTGGGGATAAAGTCCCTTTATTTCTGGGGATAAAAAGCAGGATATACCGGTCCATCTTTGAGAGCCTCTAGTACTTCATTCCACAGTTTTTCATTGGCTTCATCACTTTTTATAAGAGATTTCTGCTGGGCTGTCAGCTTGTATGGCTCAACTTTAGTTTTCTTTGGGGTCCCTGCTGGAGAGGTGACAGGTTTTTCCTCCCCACCTGAAAGAAAATACAGTGATTTTTTTTTTGAACAACCAAATAAAAAAACCACCAGAAAAGAGTCATTAAGTAAAATGCACAAAAAAACCTACAAGGCTTTCTATATCCACTTGCCTACTCCACAAACCTGCTGATTTCCTTTTCCTCTTTCCTTTCCCCGGGGTATCGAACTCGTCCTCTCCACTGTTTTCTTTTTCCTTATCTTTATTTGCAACAGCTTCCAAATATCCTTCAGGATACTACAAGGAAAGAAAACAAAGAGCATCCAATGCAGACACACCAGTTCAGACTTAACAGACCAATACAGGTCCAAGGCTGACCTCTGGAGAACTGCTCCAGGGGGCAGTTTTAATCTATTTTAAGCAACACATCCCTGCTCTTGTTGAAGCACTTATGCAGACTATGGAAATTTTGTACCAAAAAAAGTGAGTTTTTGCCCTTTCAGCCTCCTGATGTATAAAGAAAAAAAAATCTCACAGGAATGGAAGAATTTGTGCCCCCCCTCAGCCTGAATTGTCACATAAGGATCATCCTCAGTAAGAGCATGGAACAGAAAAATTCCTCCTATCCACCAAGTTCAGTGTCCAGGTGATGGGCCAAGGGAGTACCTGCATTGTTAGGCCAAGCTTTTTCATCCTGTCCTTTCCCTCCTTGGTCCAAGGAGCAGGTTCTTCATCATCCCTCCTGAGCAGGTAACGCCACACCAAAAATCCAGATTTCCCTGTCTCAGGCCAGTATTTCACCACCTGGAAAAGTCAGAGCGAGTCCATCACACACTGGAAAACCCCCTGGCCAAGTGCTGGGAGGAGAGGCTGAGGGAGCTGGGGGGGCTCAGCCTGGAGAAGAGGAGGCTCAGGGGAGACCCCCTCACTCTCTGCAACTCCCTGACAGGAGGGGGGAGCCAGGGGGGGTTGGTCTCTTTTCCCAGCCAACCATCAGCAAGACAAGAGGGCTGGGTCTGAAGCTGTGCCAGGGGAGGTTTAAGGTTGGATATCAGGAAGAATTTCTTTGCAGAGAGGGTGCTCAGCCATTGGAATGGGCTGCCCAGGGAAGGGGTGGATTCTCCATCCCTGGAGGTTTTTAAGCTGAGACTGGATGTGGCATCAGTGCCCTGGGCTGGGAACCACAGCGGGGTTGGATCAAGGCTTGGATTGATGATCTCAGAGGTCCCTTCCAACCCAGCTGATTCCATGATTCTCTGATCTTTTTCCAATTCAGCCAGTGCATTCCCAAACCTCCTTACCTTGTATATCCCATCGTATCTGTTCCCTTCCACAGGGGCGTATTTGCTGTGTTTGCCTCCCTTGACGTTCCTGACCACCCGGACGGGCTTCCCAGCCCTCCAATCCTTGGCTTCTGCTCCGTGCTTGTCGTTGATGGGGGCACTGCAGTTCAGAGCCAGAGCTCTGCAACACACTCCAGTCAACTCAGGGCATTTACCAGTTTGCCTTAAATAACTCCACTTTGACACAACTCATGTAACAGCAAGAACTCTGCAGACAGTAATTAACCCTCCTGATGGGGGGCACGTTTTAATTATTCATGACATTACCTTAATGCACCAGCACAGACCACCCCCTCCACTCAAGCCCATGCTTATTTTTAGGCTTACAAATGGTCTGGTCTCCTGAGGTGACCATGGGCTGCAAAAGCCTTCAGGAGAGAGCATGAAAACTCCTGCACCAATTTACTGCCCTGTGCCTCAAGATTCAGCCAATATTACACGTGACCCTGATACCAGTTACAGTTCTGTCCCATTAGAGTGTACTGAGAGGAGCATTTCCATTATCCAACTCATAATGGGGATGTCCACACTAAAATAAAACCACTGCAGGTCTGAGGCTGTTTCTTTGATGCAGCCAAGGTTTGTATCCAGGGACAGCACAGCTACAGTCAGCCCTTTATTTCTGGGGATAAAGTCCCTTTATTTCTGGGGATAAAAAGCAGGATATACCAGTCCATCTTTGAGAGCCTCTAGTACTTCATTCCAGTTTTTCACTGCAGCCCACAGCCCAGCCCAGCCCCAATCTTGACAGTTTTTCCTTGGACACAAACAATTCCTGATGGTGACAGGCTGCCAGGTACCCAGGTTAGGAGGGAGCACAAGTGTTGCCAACCTGTTCATGTTGGTGAGTTTTTGGTCACAGGACTGCTCTGCCGTGCGTTTGTTCCCAGAGAGGTCCCGCCCTCCGCTCCCCGTGTAGGTGAAGGAATTCCCATGATCCTGAAACGCACATGGATGGGTTTGACACGTTCACAAAAACAACTCAGGAAAAGTAGAAGGGCAAAATCAAGCAGGTTTAGAAGGGTTTTCTCAAAACAAGGGAAGAGGCTGGGGACAGAGTGGCTGGAGAGCAGCCAGGCAGGAAGGGAGCTGGGAGTGGGGATGGACAGGGAGCTGAACAGGAGCCAGAGTGTGCCCAGGGGGACAAGAAGGCCAATGGATCCTGGCCTGGCTCAGGAACAGGGTGGCCAACAGGGCCAGGGAAGTGATTCTTGCCCTGCACTCAGCACTGGTGAGGCCACCCCTGGAGTGCTGTGTCCAGTTCTGGGCCCTCAGCTCAGGAAGGACATGGAGGGGCTGGAGCAGGTCCAGAGGAGAGCAACGAGGCTGGGGAAGGGACTGGAGCACAATTCCCATGAGGAGAGGCTGAGGGAGCTGGGGCTGTTCAGCCTGGAGAAGAGGAGGCTCAGGGGAGACCTCCTCACTCTCTGCAACTCCCTGACAGGAGGGGGGAGCCAGGGGGGGGTTGGTCTCTTTTCCCAGGCAACCATCAGCAAGACAAGAGGGCTGGGTCTGAAGCTGTGCCAGGGGAGGTTTAGGTTGGATATCAGGGAGAATTTCTTTGCAGAGAGGGTGCTCAGCCTTTGGAATGGGCTGCCCAGGGAAGGGGTGGATTCTCCATCCCTGGAGGTTTTTAAGCTGAGACTGGATGTGGCATCAGTGCCATGGGCTGGGAACCACAGTGGGGTTGGATCAAGGCTTGGATTGATGATCTCAGAGGTCCCTTCCAACCCAGCTGATTCTATGACTCTATAATTCCTGTGTTTAAGCTCCCAAGTTCAGTCTGTGGTCCCTCCCTGAGACTGCCAGAAGAGCAGAGTCAGGGTGACAACTGTTGTCTTGTCCCACCCCTGAGCAGTGCCAAGGACCTCACGTGGCTCACACAGGATCTCCTGCAAGTGAAGATCTGGCAGCACAGACCATGAGACTCTGCTCAGACTGTGGGTGCAATGGAGACCCTGAAGAGGCAGCTGAGGATTCTGAGATCAAAAGCTGACACAGGGATATTAAACCTAGTTTAGATGATCCTGTTGCTCAGGTTGGCACATTCTTACTGTAGTTTTTCCTTGCCTGATTTTCTTCTGAAGAAAATTAAGTGAAGATGGGCAAGTGTCTGATGTGGAGTGCAAAAAGTAACTAAGGCCAAGTCTTTGTTTTAACAAGTTAGTTTGGTTCTGGGCATAAATAATCAAAATTTACTTACTATGTCATCTTCATAGCCTCCTGCCAGGACCAAAGAATAGGCCCCATCATTGCTTCTGCCATGGATCCCTGCAACATGGGGCCTGTGCACTCCGGATTCGCTCACCTGGAAAACCAGAAACACTTTGCAAGGCTCCAAACAACATGATCACCCCTTGGCCTTGGAACTGAACTAAATACTATTTCAGATTTGGGTTGAACCTGCTCTCATCACCATCCTCCAAAAAGCTCCAGGTAGAGGAAAGAAAAATAAAAATGCTTCTAAAAAAAAATGAGCCATCGAGTATTTCAGTCAATTGAACAGGCAGGTAAGTTTTGTGATGTGAATTTAGAAATTTGGATCTTACTGAGATTGCTTATTAAAAAAGCTCCAGGGATTTAGGAGTAATACAGATATTAAATATTTGTATAAAGAGATTGGTTTTGAAAGACTTGTAACAGCAACCTTCACCTAATGCTTAAAAAAACATCTGCATAGGTCAGTGCTTTTTATTTCCCCAACTTTCTAACAGGATGAGAAACCTTCTTTTTTTTTAATATATGTAAATATTTGAGAGACTCTTTCCAGGGGAACAGTGGGAGATACCACAGAACTCCAGGACAAACTCCTGGAAACAAATATGTTTGCTTTGGGTTTTTTGAGTTACCAAAAAGAGCACTAAAGAAAAACAAACCAGCACTTGATAGGCCTGGACAACACAACATTAGTTCTGGAACACTTGATCCAGACAAAGCCAGAATTCTTTCCCTCCTGCACTTACACATCCAGTGACACACACTCCGAGATTAACTGTTTCTTGGAAGAGCTGGACCATTCCCATTTTCCCAATTTTTCAGGCCAGGATTCAGCTTCATACCTGAACTCTGAATTTCCACATGGTGCCAACGGGAATGCCAGGGATTGGTCCATAGTGGTTGGAGGGGACGATGGTGCATTCCTTGGTGCGCCCGACACACGCCATGCCCTGGGTCAGAGAGGCCAATGAGCCAAGAATCCAAAGGGATTTCACAGCAACACACACTGATCTGGAGAGTAAAACAGCTCTGAACTGACCTTGCCCCAGTCTCTCCTCGAGGATGAGTTGGCAGATGCCATCTTTTGTTTCTTTTTGCTTTCTTTTAATCTCTCTCCTGCTAAAACCACCTCACTGGCGTCGTTTCGACACTCGGGGCAATACCTGAAGTCAGGGAAAAGTAACAAGCAGCAAAGCCTTGAATTAAAAGAGAATTCCATCAAAACATACTGAGTTATGTTACAATTTCCCATGTGAAACTAGATAGGACATGGAACCTTCTCCATACTGGAATTAGACCCGTATCAGCTGCTGTCCTTGCAGCACCTTCTAAGCCACTGTTGATGTGCCAGGACAACAGCTCTGTCATAAAATCATTGTATATAATGCTGAAAGAGGGCAGAGGGAATAAAACAGTGTATTTTACTATCTATATGTGTAGCGAAAGATGTATTTCACTATCTATCTGTCACTGTATATATTTCATATACAAACCAGCATCTGTCACAGCCTAATCTGATGATGGGGCCTGGGGGCTGCCTGGAGTGACCCAGGAAAGCCACTGCACAGGTGAAGCCTCCTGGTATCAGGTTCTCATTTGGGATTTGGAAGAGACCTTAAAGTTCATCTCATTCCACCCCCTGCCATGGGCAGGGACACCTCCCACTAGCCCAGGTTACTCCAAGTTCATCCAACCTGGCCTTGGACACTTCCAGGGATCCAGGGGCAGCCACAGCTTCTCTGGGCAACCTGTGCCAGGGCCTCCCCACACTCCCAGGGAGGAGTTTCTTCCCAACCTGGCCTTAGGCAGGTATAGGAAACAGGCATCCAGATCCCAAAACTAGGAAAAGAAGTTGCAAGCCACTGGCTTAAAACCTACTCTCACAACCTCAAGGAAAGCTACAAAGTGCTACCAAAAAAAAAAAACCCAAACACACGAACACCTGTGCAGTTACAATATTGCCACCAAAGGGCAACTTCAAGCCTCAGACCTCACTTTCTGCTCCTAATTAGATGGTAACTGTGATCCCCCCCACACACACATCCCCAGAACTCACCAGTCCTCATCATCTGGGATGCTGCTGAGGGGAGGGTTGAGGCAGTAGATGTGGAAAGCCATGTCACACTCGTCACACATGAGCTGCTTGTCTGGATCTTGTTTCCCTCCACAGATGTGACAAGCACAGACTCTGCAGGTCTTGTTTGGGTTGTCCTTGCAGGCTTTACACACAGGTCCACTCTGTCCTGTGAGCAAACAGAAAGCAGAGTCAGAAAGGGCCAAGATCCAATGAAAATAGTTGAAGGAGGCACAACTAAACATGTCCTGAGACTCTCAGACCTTTGATCCTCACAAGGACAATCAGCAGAACACCACAGGGTAACACAGACATGCAAGAACTCCCCAAGACTCACGTTTTGGTGTTCCAGCTGGGATGGGGGAAGCAGTGCCTGGCTCCTCAATTTTATAGATTTCATCCACTAACATGATTGTGCAGTCGTTCAAGGAGTCACCAGCTTCCCTGGGAGCCGAGGAAAGCAAAAGAGATCAGACTTTGAAAGTATCCCACAGCAGGAGTTCACAGCTGTGCATGTACCAGACTGCTCTGGTGTTAAGAATCAGATCATTTTTGTGCAATTAGAGGGTTTCCCCTTTTGTCTCAGTGAGATTCCAAGCACTCAGAGCATCCCAACTATCCTTAGTGACTGTTCTGCCTCCCCTCAAAAGTATATTCCAGACTGATTCTTCTTGTATTTTATAGTTAAAAAGTCAAAATCCCTGTGGTGAGAGGGGAAAAAAAAGGAATATTCTGGTAATCCTGTGGAAATTATCTAAAACTTTAAAAAAGCAAATCCTTTTCTTCCCTGAAGTCGAAAGACTCCAGGAGAGAACTGGAGTAACTTTTCATCACTTTTATAAAATGAGGGTTCATTCTACATTATCATACCTCCAGAAAATATTACACTGCAGCTTTTGTGAAGCCATAACGGATAATTAACACATAAACAATGCTTTGTAGTGAATATGGGGCTTCATATCCTCTCAGCATCAAGTGAATCCATGGCACAGCATCTTCTGTGATTCCTTAAAGTGTCCAGTTCCTCAGTGCAACTTAATCAAAACTGCAGCATGAAGAAGTCAGTCACCCAAAAAGGACAGGCCACTTCTCACCTCTCCCCAGCACTCCTGTTGCACCATTTCTTGAGTCACTCAGACCTCGTGAAAGCTTAAGAAGAGTTGGGGAAATTCAATTTATTCCACGTGATGGATTTGCTTACCCGAGTAGGATCTTTGCATTGATCTCCCTGGTCATTTTTGTTTCCCTTTTCTGCAGGATCTCAGCATCATACCAAAAGCCCCTCTCTTTTGGTTCATCAGGGTTGTAGTTGACCATCACCACCTGTCCTACTTCCAGCTGGTGCCACTTCAGAATAGTCCGTGCCCGGGCCCGAACGTTACTGGAGCTCATCTGCACCACTCCATTCTCTGGATAACTTGGAGGGAGGGATGGAGGGACAGAGAAGGAAGATCAGATTCAACATCAGTTTGAGAAGCAATAGATTTTATCCAGGCAGGTCGATTTTGATGTGCAACACAAGAATAACATCGAGAATAAAATCTCCTTCTCCCCCACAGACGCAGCCAGAGCCAACAGGTCTGACATTGCTGCTCGTGCACCCCGTTTAATTTGGATAACAGCATTTCATATTTCCAAAAAACACCATTCCAGCCCCCTGGAACTCCAACTGCAAAACAACCTCACAGTGACACAATCCCTGGTTTACCTCCACTAAAATTCCCCACCGACATCGTGACCAAAATGACTTTCTGAGCCAAGAAGGCAGAGAACTCACTCGTCGTATTTGACATGATAGATCACATCTTCCTCAGGCACGGCCGTGGGCCGGGCAGGGTCTGGGCAACTCTCAGCTGCTTCCCTGGGAGGTTTTTTCCTGGTCACATTCACAACCTGGGCTTCAAACCACGCTCCCATGTCCGTGTCCCGGGCGTCCACCAAGTCGTTGATCTACACAGAGCAAAGATTGCAGCTCACCAAAGGGGATTTTCAAACCAACCATTCATTTCCAAACCTACTCGAAGCTTTCATCACCTCAGGAACTTCACCACTACCGAGATGTTTACAGATAGTCTTAAAAATGAACATTTCCTTTGCTTTCCTGATCCTGTGCAGCCCTCCAGCCTGCTCAGGTTGAACTTAAAAGATTATAAATCCATTTTACACCACCAGGCTTCTCAGCAAGCACAAACCATTCTTGCTTAGTCTGTAGCAGACTTTCAAACTGTCTTGCTCACAGCCTGGCAAAGACATCACTAGATCTGTAACAAAACCCATTGAAACACACAAGGAAAATGATTCTCAACAGCTGCTCAAGATTTTCTTTTGTTCATTCAAGAAAAGTTTCAGCTTTGGCAAATGTAGTGACTCCAAGCAAAAATATTGGGAAAATTTTTCAAATCAAACCAGGCACTCTGAATGCCTTTTTGTTGTGTGTTTTTTTGTTTGTTTTTTTTTTTTACAATCATTTAATGTATTGTAGTTTTAGCTCAAAGGATAAAATGAAAAAAATGAAATATTTTGACCTAGGACGTGTCGCATTTTGTGGGTTTGTGGGTCTGTTGGTATTGTTGCCTTTGTTGTTGGAGGGTTTAATAGAAAAAAACAAAAAAAAGGAGCTACCCACACAATTGGGGCATAAAGGATTTTCAGGAATTCTCGACCGCAGGGGAACAATTCCCACCCGAGGAGAGATTTTAAGGAATTTTAGTTTTTTTGATGAACTCACCTTATAGAGGCCGAAGACAGGGTGGGTCCAGTCGGGCTGTGCTGCTGTGCTGGGCTGGCCCTCCAGTTCCAGGGCTCCCTCCCCGTTGTGGGAGCTCTTGTCCGAGTCGCTTTGGCCGGAGCCGCAGCCGGAGTCGGTGTCGGAGAGCTCGGGATCCTTCTCCTTGCTCCCAGCAGGAAGCACTGCTGGGCTTTGTCTGACCAGGAGCTGAACAATATCATTCAGTCCCACGCTGTAATCGAAAAGGGAGTGACCATCTTCCATCTGCAGGGAAAGCACCAAACCAGCTGGTTATTCCCTTCTCCCCCTTCCAAACCTTCCTGCTGGAATGGTCTCCACGTGCCAAGAAAGACCACGTGGCTTTAAAACCATCCCCAGTCACTCCCTGGGCAGCTCTTCACCATCACACTTACTGTTACATTGGTCTTCTTGCTATTTTATTACTGGTTTTCTTACTTTTTTTCAAAGACCCCACAAGCTACAAGAGCAAGGTTTCCATGTTGCCGTGGACTTGTTACCAGACTAAACCACTAAACCACCTCTGAGAGGTTTTGCAGCACATTTCCCTAGAAATATCAATTCTGGGAAGAAGAACTTAAAGAATTACAGATCCCCAACGTTCCCATCAGGATCTGAAGATAATGACATGTTACCTACAGATTAAAAAAGGAATTATTCCTTCCTTAATTCAGACACGTCCTGAACGCTAACACAGACTGGTCTTTATATTGTAATTGTGTATGATCCAGATTCTTACACCATCTCCACTAATTGTGGCATTGAGCAAAAGCCAAAGAGTTAATCACCCACTTTTCTCCAGGCCAACACACAATTTTTCCATCGCAAGTAAAATCAGAAAAAGACCCAATTCAACTTGAAACCACCTAATCTCTCTTTAGCGTGTCCTAATTTCGCAAGCTCTGTAATTTTGAGAGTTTATTTGGCAAGTCTGGCACTGGATGTAGTCAAATCAAGACCCTGCCCCTGCAAAAGGAGAGGTGCAGAGGCACAAAAAGGTCTCTCAAGAGCTCTAAGGAGCACAAGCATTTTAGGGTTAACATGTAAGAGTGGAGCCCTCGGAGCAGTCAGAAGTTCAGACAAGCTTCCCCACATATTTAAGGTCTGACTAAGAAATTGTACAGGAAATGATCGTCCCCTTCCAGCCCAAACCACGAGAAAAAGCAATCCCTGGAGCTTTGTTCTCTATCAGGGGGGGAAGCAGAGCAAAAACCACAAAAATTTACACTTCACAGGAATCACTCTGATAATTCAGGTCTGATTTACGGCATCGGACGCCTACGGAACAATCCCTGGAAATCTGAGTGCAGGGGAAGCGATCCGGGCTTTTTTCTGGGTTTAGGGATGAAAACTCCACCAGAAATGGGTCGTTTCTGCTTGGCCAAGAGGAGGGTCACAGGCAGGGGAACAACATGAGCACAGGACACGAGTGACAACAGGTGCAAACTGAAACGGGAGAGCTGGGACAGGAAACCACCGAGGAGATCAAAGGGCAGCGGGAAAGAAGCACCAGTGGCTGAAGACAAACCTCTAACAAAGGAGAAAGGTTTTAACTGACAACTCGTTTTCTAACCCTATTTAAAAGTTTTAATAAGAACCTGAACATTTCCAGGGATTCCCAAAAGCCAGACAAAGCAGGAGTGCAGCAGGGACAAGGACTAAGAACTCCTGGAGCTGCACAAGGAGGAATTATCTTTGTAGGGCAAGTGCATCCTGACTGAAAACTCATCATAAAATCAGTTTCTCTGCACTGATTTCAGGGCAAGGCTCACAGCTGGCACCTACCCTGGACCAACCCCTCCTTTATCACTCGATTTACAACACAAACAGGTGATTAATGCACCCAAATCTCCCTTAACCCAGCAGAAAGGAGGGTTAAACCCTCGAGCCTCTTTTTATACTGCAACTGGTGCCTCAGCTTGTTAAATTCAAGCTAATCCAGGTGTGTTCCCCCATCCCACAGTCACACCAGCTGTGACAACCTACAGGTATCTCAAGTCAGCCTCAAATGGAGGGAAAGGTGGAAAAAGCAACTCGAAGAAATTCTTCATCTCCAGCCCAGTCAGCATTTCAACTGCTCTGTCTGAAATGAAACCCTTTGATCAACCAAGCCCCGGCTCAGAAGTTTCTTTGGCACGAAGGTTTTGCAGCACAGGGTTAAGCAGGATATGGAAAGTGTATTTGAAAACAGTTTCAGTCGACTTTAATGTTAATTTAGGGGCTTTTTTAACTCCCAGGGAGGAAAACAGTTGTACAACAGCAGCCATAAAGATATTGTTGAGAAGATAATGTTATTAAAGTGTTCTGTACCCAGTGAGATTTTGATGCCAGAGCTGAAGAACTTCAAAAATCATGAGCTGCTTCTCCCAATTTACAAAGAAAAAGGGGATTTTAACGGGAAAACTTGTGAGACTCAGAAACTTTGAGCACCCCAAAGGATGAAACAAAAAGGCCTGGTAACGTTCAGACACTTTGCAAAGGTGATGTCAAGGCAGAAAAGCAACGCGTTAGGTGGAAAATGATTAGGAAAAACTGAAAATAAAGCCCACTCTGCTGCTGGCTGCTCTCAGTGCAAACCCACGGGAGGAGCAGGGTGGGGAGTCACTAGATGGCAGCAGAACACCCCATTTCCACGCGAGAGGAAAGAAATCAGTGAGACATAAATGAAGAAATTTAGGATAAATAGATTAATTAAAGATAAATTAATTCATTAAGAATAAATAAAGGAAATAAAAATTAATGGAAATTAAAGAAATTAAAAATGAAGAAATCGAAACGAAGGAAGAATTAAAGATAAAAAAAAGAAACGAGAAAGAAAATAAAAAAAGAAAGACATTAAAAAGGAAGAAATTAGGAAATGAAATAGGAAGAAATGAAATAATAGGAAGAAATGAAATAGGAAGAAATGAAATAATAGGAAGAAATGAAATAATAGGAAGAAATGAAATAATAGGAAGAAATGAAATAGAAATAATATATGCAAAATAAATTAATAAAAATAAAGATATTAAAAATAAAATAAATAAAATAGATTAAAAACAAATAAAAATTAAAGAAAAAAAAAAGAACAAATAAAAATAAATAAAACTATCCCTCCCCAGCTGGAGAGCGAGAGGGTTGGGGGGTGCCCTCCGCTGCTGCTGCGACGCTGTCAAACCCCCCCCGGCCCCGCCGTGCCGGTACCTGTTTGCCGCGGTAGAAGAGCCGCTGCCGCTGGGGCTCCACGGCGAACACCTCGTGTATCCGCAGGCGCAGCTCCTCCACCTTGGTGAGCTTGGAGAGCGAGTCCACGCGGCGGGTCTCGGTGCCGTCCATGGTGCGCACCTGGATCCACATGGCGCCGGCGCTGCTCCCCCCGGGAATGCGGGACCCGCGCTCAGGCGGCGGCTCCGGGGCGGCTCCCGCGGCCCCGCCGCCCTCCCGCAACGGCCGCCCGCCATTGGCCGCCGGCCCGGCCGGCCCGCGCGCTGATTGGCCGCCGCCGGGCAGGCCCCGCCCCCCCCACGCGGGAGCCTAACGGCTCCGCTCGCGACTCGCGCGCCACAATTGAAACGCGCCCGCCGCGCCCACGCGCCGGGTCTCGCGCGATCATGTAAATGAGGGAAGGGGAGGGGGGGCAGCGCGTGCTCTTAAAGGGGCCGTCACCCTCCGCCGGCGGGGCTGGGGGCACACGGGCACCCCAGGGCCCCTCCGCCCACCCCACCCCACCCCACCCCACCCCACCCCACCCCGGCACGGCACGGCACGGCACGGCACGGCACGGCACGGCACCCGCTTGGCTTCCCACCGCGGGACAAGCCGGGCGGTGTCACCGGGGCGGCGGTGCCGGGTTTTGGGGGGTCTCGGGTGGCCGGGGGGTCCGGCGGACTCGCGGGGGTTTGGGGGGTCTTGAGGGGATTCCGGCGGCCTCACCTGGGTGGCCGTGCCGGGATTTGGAGGGGGGCTCCGGCGGACTCGCCGGGGTTTGGGAGGGTCTCGGGTGGGTGGGGGGTCCGGCGGACTCACCGGGGCGGCGGTGCCGGGGTTGGGGGGGGTCCAGAGGACTCACCGGGGTTTGGGGGGGTCTCGGGTGAGTGGGGGGGTCCGGCGGACTCACCCCAGTGGCCGTGCTGGGAGTCTCGGGGGGGGTCCCCGGTGGCGGTGCTGGAGCCGGTGCCGCCTGGCGGGGTTTGGGTGGTCTCGGGTGGGTGGGTGGGTGGGGGGTCCGGCGAACTCACGGGGGCGGCGGTGCCGGGGTTGGGGGGGTTCGGGGGCGTCCCCGGTGGCGGCGGTGCCTGGGTTGGGGGGGGGGTTGATCTCGGAGGAGAGGTCCCGGCGGACTCACCGGGGCGGCGGTGCCGGGGTTGGGGGGGTCCCTGGGGGGGGTCCCCGGTGGCGGTGCTGGAGCCGGTGCCGCCCGCGCTCTCCCGCGGGCTTTGGAGTTTGGCGCGGAAAAGCCCCGTGCGCGCCCCGCGCGCGCCCATTGGCCGCCGGTGGCGGGAACGCGCGCGCGGGGCGGGGCCGCCGAACCCCCCCCCGGGGGTTGGAAATTGGGGGGGGGAAGGGGGGGGACGGGACCGAGAAAGCACCCGCTGGAACCGGCGCTCTTGGGGGCGGCAGCGGGGATCGCCCAGCCAGCGACATGGCTCATGACTCGGTGCCCCCCCCCCAGCTCCGCTGCGCAGGGGGAAACCCCCCCCAAATTGCCAAGGCAACAGGATCCATCACCTCTCATTGTCCTAAACTGTCTATTTATTGTGCTAAAAACCGAGCCCCGGAGAGCCCCGGTGGGAGAGGGGACCCCAATGACTCCCCTCCGAGTGCACCCCACCCGAGGGGTCCCACCCCCTCCACTCCTCTAACCCACCACAGAGAGGGCTCCAGGCCCTACCGACCCCTCTGGGGGGGCTCCAGGCCCTACGTGATGCGAATAATCCGAATAAACCGAATAATGCGAATAAACCGAATAATCGGAATAATCCAAAGAATCCGCAAAAGGGCTCTAACTTCCCAGGCCAAGAGCTCTTAGGAGGGGCTTCTGGGGCTGGTGTAGGGTCCTGCTCGGGAAAAACGTGGCCTGGGTGACGAGCAGGGCCTGGGTGACACGGCAGGGCCGTGGCGTGGCCGCGTGAGCGTGGTCCGGGAGGACGTTTGTGCCCAAAACTGATGCCACGAGGAAATCAGGGATGAAAACGTTCTGCTTAAAACACCCATTGGATGGGGCAAAGCATGAGCCAAGAGGTCCCTGAGGAAAGACAGAAGGGATAAAAGCAGGAAAACTGGTGGTTGAGGCGGGGGGGGGAGAGACGCCGGGGTGGGGACGCGGGAATGGCGCTGCCGGAACAGCTCCGGGAGCCGCCGGCCGGACAAAGGGAACACGAGGCGCGCGGAAGGCAAAGGCAGAGCCGTGTTTCCCCTGTTCTGCCCCCCCCCAACATGCCCACAGAGCTCACCTCGGGCGCTACAAATATGGAAAATCGGCGGGATGTGGAGCCTTCCCAGCCCCGGGTTTGCCGGCGGCGCCTGTGCCGCGCTCCGCTGCTTCCTTGGGATCCGCTGGGGATCCCACGGACCAGCCACGGAGCGCGGGTTGGGAGTCGCTGGCCTAGATGAGATCAGTGCTGAAGGTTTGGTGGTGTCAGGGCACAAAACCTTGGGGCTGACCTGTGACCTGCAGCAGTCAGGCTTCGTTTCCTCCCGCAGCCCAAGGCTTTGCCTTCCCAGAAAGTCACTTTTATCCCTTGTAGATGCTCTGGAGGCTTAACCTTGACCTACCACAGCCTGAGAGGGCTCTCGGATGTTACAGACCTGGCAGGGAGGAATTCCTGCCCAATATCCCATTTGACCCTGCCCTCTGGCAGTGGGAAACCATTCCCTGTGTCCTGTCCCTCCATCCCTTGTCCCAAGTACCTCTCCAGCTCTCCTGGAGCCCCTTTAGGCACTGGAAGGGGCTCTCAGGTCTCCCTGGAGCCTTCTCCAGGTGAGCACCCCCAGCTTTCCCAGCCTGGCTCCAGAGCAGAGGGGCTCCAGCCCTTGGAGCAGCTCTGTGGCCTCCTCTGGACTCACTCCAGCAGCACCACATCCTTATTTTGGGATCCCAGAGCTGGAGGCAGCACTGCAGGTGGGGTCTGACCAGAGACCCCCACTGGGGTCCCATCTCATGCCCATTTAAGAACCACACACATGTCTCCATGTGTGTCATCCCCACACGGCCTCTTTCCCATCCCAGCAGGGGAACAGGGTCTTACTCTAAGACACAGGACTGTTCATGGAAAGACCTCCCACAATTTCCAGGGAAAAGAGCATCCCTGGAACCATCAGAGCCAAGAAACAAGCAGCCCCCACTTTCTAGAGAAGTTTTTACTCATTCAGTGAATCCCCACACGGCAAACACGGTGCTGCATCCTACACACTCTTCAGCTGGGGCCCCAAACCACTTAAATTAAGGTTCAATGAAACTTAAAATATGACTCAATTCTAGATCATTCTAGTAGTGGAATACTGATTTCATTAGAGGCTAAATTATTTATGCTCTGCTCTTAAGGTCCCCTCTTCTACTAAAGCTGGAGTAGCTTAACCAGAACTCAGCGAGATAAAGCCCTGGGAGGATCAAGTGTCCATAAACTGTCAGAATAAGGAACATGACTGGGTTGTAATGCAGTGATGAGCTTTATTTCCCTCCCTTTTGGACTCTTTTAGGCCTTTCTTTCCTTTGGAGTTCCAATTCTGACTGAAAACACTGTTTTGCCACCTGGTACGAGGAAACAATATGAATTCTGCCAGCAGGGACATCCAGTTCAGTTTAGGGAACCTTAAAGAATTGTTGAATTCATTTCCAAAGAGATGCACTTAGCAGGACAAAGTTCTGACAGACTCCCAGGCCATGGGACTGTTGCTCAAAGTGAAGTTTTGGCACAATGTTTTAGGAGAAACCAAAGTCCAGGCCTGTACATGAGAACCACCAGCTGATTAAAACAAGTCTTGGGTGAAGAAGAATTATAATAATAGTAATGATAATAATTCTAATAATTTTAGTGAAAAGGAGAAAGGGAGGAATGAAACCCAAGGGAAACAAGAGCAGCACAACAGTTGCTCAGCACCCACTGACTCGTCCCACAGCAGGGGGATTGGCCCCAATTGGCCCCTTCTCAGTTTCTCTACTGGGCAGGGTGTTTATGGAATGGAATATCCCTCAGTTGTCCTGGCTGTGCTCCCCCCCAGCTCCTTGAGCCCCTGGGAAACTGAGAATTCCTTGGCTCAGAGTAAGCACAACTCAGCAACAACCACAACATCGGTGTGTTATCAACACTGCTCCCACCCTAAATCCAAAACACAGCTACTGGGAGGAAAATTAACTCCATCCCAGCCAAAAGCAGGACACAGGCACTGACATTTATGCTTTTACAAACACATATTCCTTGCATAGCTGTTCCCAAGGCCAAGGGATGATTCAGTCCTGTCACATGGAGCACAGAGAGAAACCTTCCCCCAGGGGAAGCAGTGGGGCCACAGGAAAGGGGGAGCAGTGCAGGTGTGTTCCAGTTCCCACATGTTTTCTGGGATGATCCAGAGTCCAATTTCCAAAAGAACTGGGGTAAAGCTTGGCCAAACTCCAAGACTGGGGAGTGCAAAGGAGGCCTGTGTCTCTGGGGAAGCAAAAGTAGGGTCTCAGCAAGGACCTGAGATGGAAGGGACACATTTGGCAGGCCCAGGTGACATCCCCTCTCTCACCCACCAAAAACAACCAGCATTAAATGACCCCACCTCACCTCTACCTCAGGTAGGAGGCAAAAGTGCAGGAGCAGAGGGAGGAGCAGCTGGGCATGCAGGAAACCATCCTGCAGCCTGAAAAGCAGCAGAAAGGTGAACTGGAGTACTGGGAGAGCAGCCAGGAACCATCAGGCTGTTCCCTTCCACGAGGGCACAGCAGCTGGAAGGGGAGCAGGAACCTGCCACCACCTGCCTGTTGGATGAGCTGCTGGAAGGGGAGCGGGGGCTGAGGGACCCAGGGCTGCTGCTGGAAGGAAAGAAGGGGCTGGAAAGGGAACAGGGGCTGGAGAACTCGGGTGAGCTGCTGGAAGGGAAGAAGTGGCTGGAGAACCCTCCAGGTGAGCTGGGAATCCAGGCATAGGAGACAGGGGAGTCCTTTTGAGCTGATGCAGGGGGAGGGCAGCAGAGAGCTGCAGCATGTCCTGAATCAGGAGAATGCTCTGAAGGACCAGGAGGGACCAGGCAGGTTGGCTGGGAGGCAGGAGCTGGGCTGAAGCTTTTGGTAGTCCCTGGAGGGTTGTTTTCAGGAGGCCAGGGCACTTTGAGGGCTGTTGCCTTCAGAGGTCATCAGGCAAAGACTGGGGAGAGAAGCTGACAGGCAGGATCCTGCAAGGAATCTCCACCTGCCACAGCCCTGCCTCCATCCCTCTGCTCTGAATCCCGACCCCCAGCCCTGCTGGACCATCTCAAGGACACTCAACATTCCCTAAGTGTTGTTTCACTCCAGTGAGCACCACCAACTGCTGCAGTGCAGGAAGCTGGAGCACGAGGGGGAAGAAAGAGTTCTTTGAGGTGATGTGACCAGCTGAAACTATTCCTGGCGCCCCTTCCCCGAGGACCACGAGGCAAAATGGTGGAGGAGAGGAAAACAGGAACGTGAGGAAGCTGGTGAAGTGAAGAGACGGGGCTGTCAGCAAACACCCTGAGGGCTTGGCACAGCAAGGAGTGACACTGAGCCAACCTCATCCCCTCAGTGGGCTCCAGCCAAGGCTGTGCTGGAGGCTCAGCCACACAGAGCTGCTCAGGCAGGTTGCTGGAAGCCCAAGGGTTTAACCGAGGAGCAGAATCAAAGCAACACATGGCTCAGCCCTGAATCACCACCCCTCGTGCCTGTGCCCGCCCCAGGGCAGGTGACCATGGGCTCCTGGCAGGTCCTCGTGGAGTAAATGCCTCGGGAGATGAGGGAGATCATTTCCTTTGCAGCAGGTGAATGGTTGCAGACGGGGAACTCCAGTGTCACATGTGGCCTCTGGTCCCCAAAGGGACAATGCTGAGCTGTGATGCAGCTCAGAGCAGGGAAAGGAGCTGCTCCCAACAGCTGGGACCCAAGAGAAGGGCCTGATCCTCCAAATCCTTCACGTCCCTGCAGGTTTTCTGCTCAACAGAAATCCAGGCAGGACTGGGCCAAGGGAGAAGCACGAGGCTGGAGAGGGTTTGTCCCCAGGCAGAGCCAGGAGGCAGCTGGAAGGAGAGCTGTAAAGCTGCAGGGCTGCAGAGGGGGGGATCTCCTGGCTCCTGACAGGCACAGGAGGTGGGGGTTGCACCTCTCAGTCACCTGGAGGGTTCTGCCCTGTGTCTCAAAGCTGCAGCTTTGCACAGGGCTGCAGTTCCTGACGCTCCAGCCCACACTGCTCCCTTTCCCTTCCCCAAACGTGTTTCTCCGCTTCCTCCCACGCCCTTCCCACGCCCACCAAACCTCTCCGTGCTGGGTTTAGCTCAGATTTAAATCTCTGGATTTTAGGCAGTAACAAGGGGCACAGAGATGATCAGGTAAGGCTTTGCCCTGGCGTTGCAACCCCCAAAATTCAGTGTTCTGAGCCTGTTCTACCACCAAGCAGGAGCTCTGGGCATCGGTATTTTACCCTACTATCAAAGCCACTCATTAGATATTAAACACTGCCTGGTTAATTATAATTAACACTTGTGTTAATGTGCCACTTGTCACTTCTGCTCACATTCCTCTGTGCCCCACTGCAGCCACATGAAGGTGTCTCGTGGATCACCCACTTAGGTGATGAAATACAACCTGTCTCATGAGACTTTCACCATCACCACCACAACTGGCCCACTTGGGCACTTCACACCCATGAACCCAGACAGTTTGATCCCTGACACTTTACCTGAGGAAGCAGCACTGTCCATGTCAGGCCAACACCCAGAAAAAAAACACACAGGACTCATTTCTTGAATCCCAGTTCCCTGTAAAAACCCCCCACATTTCATCAGCTCATCAGAGGATACACAAGAGACAAGAACATGTCTTATTTTCCCTGCAATGCATCACAATTGTTAAAAGTCACCCTTCAGCTTTGATTTTAGTATAAGATATCAAACAGTTCAGAACTGCAACAAACATTTCTAAACTGGGCATGTTTAGATTAGAGATTAGGAAGAAATTCTTGGCTGAGAGGGTGGGGAGGCCCTGGCACAGGTTTCCTAGAGAAGCTGTGGCTGCCCCTGGATCCCTGGAAGTGTCCAAGGCCAGGTTGGAGCATCCTGGGATAATGGAAGGTGTCCCTGCCCATGGCAGGGGGTGGAAGAAAATGATCCATAAAGTCCCTTCCAACCCAAACCATTCTGGGGTTCTGGGATTCTATAAAAGGTTCCCGGGTGATGACAGAATATGAAGTTTATGTCACACAGACAAATGCACAAAAACTGTTTTCAGCAGTGTTAAAACAAGAGGCAAAAGCCACAATTTGAAGCTCAGAGTGGACATTGGGAACTGCTTCTTCATTAGGAGCATAATGGAATACCCAGATCCAATGGATCCCACACCCAGCGTGAGATCTCCATCCCTGGCAGGTTTCAAGGCTCAGCCAGACAGATCCCACAGCCCACCTGGCCTGGCAGCAGGCTGGAATTCCCGACCTCCAGAGGCCTTTTCAGCCAACAGCTCCATGCTAAGCCAGGACAGGATGGGGATTCCTTCCACCCTCAAAGCTGAGGAGTGATAATTGTCGACATTTTTGTCGGCTTAACAGCACATTTTCCAAAAACCCTCCTGCTCCCCTGCCCTCATGGCAACACAGAACCAGACCCAAGGTCTCCTGCATTCAGTGGCCAAAAACAAGGTGACTGAGTCAGTTTAATAGCACTAGAAGACTTCAGGTAATTCTTACCTGTGCCTCAGTTTCCTCCCCCGCCGATCTTGCAGACAGACAACAGGAAGCTTAATTGATGCTTTCAAACCAGTTTTTGAGAGCTGGAGATGAAAAGGCACAAATGGAAGAGAAAAGAAGCATTAACTGGAGTTTTGGGTATTTGTTTATAGCTATTAAAAACCACTGAACTCCCCAGAGTCCTGCATTGCTGGGCCCTCTGCAAGTAAAAAAAACCAAAAATCAGCTCCCATCTTGAAAATCACAGCAAAGTGGAGAAACAGAAGGTTTCACCATCAGGTGTTTGCTGGAGCCAGGAACAGGCTGAGGGTGGGAGAGACTCCTTGGGGAGGGACAGAACCTGTGCTGCAGGACAGGAGAGATTTGGCAAGAAAACACGGGGGCTGAGTGATGTTACATCACAAACTCCACATCCTCCTTCCCTGGGACTTCTTGGCAACCTCTGTGATATCCTGCAAGGAGCAGCCCGAGAGCAGCCAGGGGACAATCAGGGGCTCAACTCCTGCCCCAGCACCCTCCTCCCAGTGCAGCTCCAGTGCTTGCCCTCCACGAGCAGGGCTTTGCCCCAGTGTTTGCAGGAACAGCTCACTCCAGCCAGGCCTTTCCTGGCTCCAGGAGCAATGTTTGGGGTGACATGGTGGCAGCAGGATCATCCAGCTCTGAGGTGTAGCCAAATAGGAACCATGGGAAACATGGGAACAGGAGCAGTACCTGTAGCTGACCCTGGATGAGCCCATCTCACAGGAACATGGAATGGCTCAGGCTGGAAGGGAGCACTGGGGCTCATCCAGCCCAACATCCCTGCTCAAGCAGGGTCCCCTGAGCACCTTCCTCAGGACTGTGCTCTTTAATATCTCCAGAGGAGACTCCAAAGCCTCTCTGGGCAGCCAGGGCTCAGTCACCCTCACAGTGAAGAAGTTCTTCACAACCATGGGGATGATCCCTGTAGAATTCCAGTGCCTGTGTCCCTCAGCACCTGCCATGTCAGGGGGCACATCCCTCTCCACAGGGGAGTGTTAGGTTGGATCTCAGGAGGAGGTTCTTGTCCCAGAGGGTGGTAGGCACTGACCAGGCTCCCCAGGCTTCCAGAGCTCCAGGAGGGTTTGGACAATGCTCTGAGGGACAGGGTGGGATTGTTGGGGTGTCTGGGCAGGGCCAGGAGTTGGACTGATGATCCTTGGGGGTCTTTTCCCACTCAGGATATTCTGTGACTCCATGATCCGAAGGCCAAAGCTCTGGGGGATGGACACCCTCCAACAGGGTCCCCTGGGGCACCCTGTCAGCTGTGTCCCTGCTGAGGGGACAAACAGCAGCTCCCACAGCCCCCAGGGCCCTGAGGGACCCCCAGACCCTCCCCTGGGGCACCCTGTCAGCTGTGTCCCTGCTGAGGGGACAAACAGCAGCTCCCACAGCCCCCAGGGCCCTGAGGGACCCCCAGACCCTCCCCTGGGGCACCCTGTCAGCTGTGTCCCTGCTGAGGGGACAAACAGCAGCTCCCACAGCCCCCAGGGCCCTGAGGGACCCCCAGACCCTCCCCTGGGACACCCTGTCAGGTGTGTCCCTGCTGAGGGGACAAACAGCAGCTCCCACAGCCCCCAGGGCCCTGAGGGACCCCCAGACCCTCCCCTGCCACCCCCCCACCTCCCGCCCCTCCCTCTCCCACCCCCTCCCCATTGGCCAGGGTGGCACCTGCAGCCTCCCAATTGGCTCCCTGAGCTGCCCATCAGCCCCGTGGGGTATTTATTTGGGGCGACGCCCAGTGCTCCCAGTCCTGCCCGTGCCGGGAGCGGAGGAGCCGCTGAGGTTGGGCTGAGCCAGGTAAGGCTGGGCTGGAGCGCGAGGAGGGGCAGGTGGAGGCTGTGTGGGGTTGGTGACTTGTCTTGGGGCTGGGGGGGGGGGACTCCCCAAGGCTGCCTCTGCTCTCGCAGGGGTTCTCCAGCCCCTTTCTTGTGGGGCTCTTTGCAGCCCTCGCTGGGTTGGAGGCTGGGGTGGGTCTGGCTCCATCCCTCCAGCCCTTGGCTCCTGGCCCCGGGGCTGTGTGTGTGCCCACGGGCCTTTTCCAGCTCCCTGGAAAATCACGGAGCCGAGTGCTGTCCCCCTGCTGCTTTCTGGGGATTTGGGGGTGTCTTGGCTTTTTGAGGCCAAAGGTGATATTTTACACTGTCATGATGTGTCTGTGTGCCTTGGGGAAGGGCTGGAAGGCTTGGGGGGTGGAATGAGATGATCTTTAAGGTCCTTTCCAACCCAAACCATCCCGGGACTCAAATCCTTCCCCGAAGGCTCCTTCCTAGCTCTGAGATGGCTCCCTGGTAACTCCGTGGATCTGTGATTGAGAAGTTTTGGGTTGAAAAGCTCTTTTCAGCTGAAGATCCCGGCTGTGCCAGGAGGTGACTCCCACCCAGGGGCAGCACGTGAGGGACACCCCCAGGGTGATGGTGTGGGAAGCAGCGGGTGCTGCAGGGGGCAGGTGATCAGTCGGGCATTCCCTTCCTGTGACAGCACTGCCCGAGGCCTTTTCACATGATGGTTTGGTGTAGGCACGATAATGGTGTTTGGGAAGGGGGTGGCTGGGTGACAAAGGGGACCGAACCTCTTGCTCAAGAGCCCCGTGTCCCCGCAGCCGTGCAGGAATCCCTGGAGGGAGCACTGGCAAACTGGATCAGCTCAGTGTTTCTCAGGACTAACAGGATTTTCAATGTGGTGGTGGCTGCCCGGGACTGGGGATGGCTGGGAAGGATTTCAATTACTGGAGCTGGTTCTGCTGAAACTTCCAGATGAAAATGTGTTGAGCTGCTTGCTCTGCAAGTTACAGCTTCCAGCTGAAACCAAGAGGTCTGTCCCTCCTGGAAAAACTGGGAAGAAGTGCTGAGAAGCTGTTTTAATTAAAACTTCCTCTCCTCTTCCTTAAAATATCTCTTTTCCAAGGAGTGACTGACCCAGTGATGGCCACTGGTTGTGGTGTTTAATTCCTGTTGGAAGGGGGTGTGTGGGAAGCCCTGCCTGATCTGCAGAGGTGGCTTTTTGATCTTTGAGGTTCCCTAATGCTGCTGGTTTATCCGGAAAGGTGAGAGGGGCACCTCTGCCAGTCCCCCTGAAACTAATGCCCTGAGGCCAAAGCTGGAAACCATTGGATGCTCCTCCTAAAAGAGCCTCTGCCCTCAGGAGCATTTGCAGCCCATTCCCCACAGACATCCTGTGACCCCGTTCTGCATTTTTGGGAACTGGGGTATCAGTGGCAAATCTCGACAGGAATGTAGGTAAGTGCTTTAACCACAAATACCTCTGCCCTGATTAGCCCTCCCTGCTCAGATCTAAAGCACTAAATTTAGCTTTGTTTTCCTCAATGGTCAATAAGGAATCCGCAATTAAGCTACTCAACCAGCCACCCTGGCTGTGGCTCTGTCTTCCCAAGGTAAAATCCCTCTGGAAGGGAGAAAAGCTTCCTGAGCATGAAGATCCTACTGGTGTCTACAGGACAACACACCAGCAGCCTGTTTTTGTGGAGCAGAGCTGCTTTCCACAGGGAAAATAGGAACCCTTCAGCCAAGGGGAGTTAAAGAACCAGCTTTGTGTACACTGGTCACAGTCAGAGTGAGAGAAATCAGGGAGGTGCTGATCCCAGCAGGAAAGGTACTGGCTCTTCTGCCAGGCCAGTGTGGGATGAGCCTGACCAAGGCAGGGAAATGGAGCAGCTGGGGGGGTTTGGTGCCACTGTCCTGCTGTTTGGTGCCAGCCCTTGCTCCTTCACTGACTTCAGACCTGTGCCCAACTGGGCAACAATCAGCAGTTCAGCCCTTGATCCCAGAAAATGCAACTGCAGAGTTTCATCGCCCTGAAACCACCGTTTCAAGAACTTTCTCCAGCAGTGACCTAATATTTCTGATGTAGCAATGGTATGAAATCATCTGCTCTTCACTTTCATATGAA
The DNA here is from genome assembly GCF_003945595.2 of Pipra filicauda. Taxonomy (NCBI): domain Eukaryota; kingdom Metazoa; phylum Chordata; class Aves; order Passeriformes; family Pipridae; genus Pipra; species Pipra filicauda. The sequence continues at coordinate 1,112,604 of NW_024104404.1, forward strand.
GCAAACCACAACCAAAGCAACCAGTGATGCTGTTCCTGCTCCTCTGCCTGCTGGGACTTCCACTCCCAGCAAAATCCTGCTGTGCCCTCTGGATCAGCTGACCCAGAGTTGCCAAGCACTGTGTTTTCCTGCAGTCTCTGAAGTAAAACAAGGGCTGCCCAGCACTTTTGCAGGGGAAAGAGAAAATAAAACCACGCTGTGGGTTTGTGGAGATTTGCCCACACTGCAAATCCTGGTGTTGCAACACGTGGATTTCTCCTACACAGAGAGCAAACCTTGTTCTGACATGACTGTGCTGAAGGATTATCCCTGGCAAGGCTGCATCCATAATTAATCCTCTGTACTTCAGAGGTGGATTCTAACCTTCTATCAGGTTTTATATCAGCCAAGGAGTTATTTCTGATTTCCATCCTCTCCTCTTCCTCCCTGTCTGTGCTGACCCTGACACTGAGATCACGGTGTCAAACTCCACAGTTTGAGCTTTTTCCACCTGTCTGGAAGTAAAATAACTGAGCAAAGGGGTTGTTTGTGGTGGTGGTGTTGAAAGAGCTGTGCTTTGGCCCTGAGTCAGCCTGACTGGACTCAAAGGAACAACAAACCTGCCCGAAAGCAAAGCAAAAGGAACAACCACTGACACCAAACCCCAGACTTTGGGACTGAGATTTTGACATTCAAGCCCTGCTTTGGTGGGAGAAGTTTTCTGCAAGTTCTCCCAGCCTGGTGAAGTTCAAGCTGCTTTTGCTGTGCAGTTAAATGAGGTGGGATTCCCAGAGGAATGTTATGACTCCTGGCTGGAAGGGGCTGGAGGTGACAACTTGTGGGACAACTTGTGCTGTACCACTCTGCATCCCTGCCCTGCTCAAATCTCACTGAATTCTGACTAATTGAGTGGTTAATGCAGCAATATTTGATGTTTTGCCAAGTCACCTCCTGAGATGTTTCTGGACAGTGTCAGAGCCCAGCCCAGGGCTCACAATTGGTGGTTTCACTGCTTCTCCACAGCTCTCTGTTCCCTTTTCTCAGTAAAATAAAAACCTTACATGAGACAAAGAACACAAGAAACAAGACAATGGGCTCTGCCATGAATCAGATGGCAAGTTTTTTTGGGTAGAGTCTGCCAGGGAGCCTGGAGCAGTGTGTGGCTTGGGAATCCAGTCTGGGAGGAATTTTGGTTTGAGGGTTTCCCATTGGAAAATGCTACAGCAAACCTAAGAATAGGAATTAACTGGTAGAGGAGAGGAAAGCAGACTCTGTGCTGAAGAACAAATGTGCACAAACCCCTGCTGTGCCTGACTAAGGCTGAGCAGCAACCCTGGATTTATTGCCAATACTGGAGTGTCCAGATACCAACTGAGGAGGTCAGGGGAGGATGTGTTGTCCTGGGGAGGTCAACACACATTGAAATTATTGCATCATTTTACTCTTCTTTAATCCCGTTATGTCATGAGAATGCCTCTGAGCCTTGGTTTCACAGGAAGTGAGGACAGATTTCCTGTTTAGTAGGATGGGAAGGTAAGATTCAAGCTGGAATGCTGCAGCTGGGAAACCTGGCTCATCCTCCTGGGAATACTCCACAGGATTTTCATGTCCATCCCAGAGCCATGAGCCTGCCAGTGGTGCTGGAGTTGGCAGTGCTGGAAAAAAAGTCCTTCCCTATGAACACAGGCAAAGGGGGGTGACTCCAAAGTAACTCATCTGAATGTCCATTGCAGAGGATACTCCAGAGAAAAGGGGCTATAAACAACCCCCATTCCCTGTCCCTTTGCACTGCTGGGTGGGAGGGGGTGGAGAACTCAGGAGTAAAGTTGAGCCTGGGAAGCAGGGAGGGGTGGGAGGAAGTTCTTTTAAGATCTGGGTTTATTCCTCATTATCCCACTCTGATTTGATTGGTAACAAATGACTTTTCCCCAAGTTGAGCCTGTTTTGCCCACGACAATAATTGGTGAGTGATCCCTCCCCATCCTTATGTCCACCTATACTATATTTATGTATATGACATATATATATATAATATCTCCACCTTTTGTTACGTTTTCTCTGCCCTGCCCAGCTGAGGAGGGCAGTGATGGAGTGGTTTTGGTGGGTGTCTGGTGTCCAGCCATGGTCACCCCACCACCCAGAGCAAACACATGACAGATAAGACAGTTCTCACCTATTTCCAACCTGCAACTTTTAGCCAGTGCAATGTTATCAGCAATAAAATTAGGTGCCTGTTTAAAGTGGTGGCTGTTTGGGGCCTCAGGGAGGTGCCTGAACACAGTCCTGGCCCTGTGTAGATATTTGCCCATCATCAATCATGGAGCCTCTCAGATACCTTCACACACTTGCAAGAAAGTGATGCCACACTGATGTTTCTAGAACACAGAATCATGGAGGTTGGAAAAGACCTCCAAGACTGAGTCCAACCTTTGATTGTCCAGAGCACTGAGTGCCATGTCCAGTTGTCCCTTGAACACCTCCAGGGATGGTCACTGGGCAGCCCCTTGCAATGTTTAACAACCCTTTCTGTGAGGAAATTCTTCCTGATGCCCAACCTGAACCTCCCCTGGCACAGCTGAAAGGTGGATCCCAGCTTTGTTGCCCTCTGCTTTTCCCCTGTTTTGGTAGGATTTTGTTTCACTGGAGGAGATGAAGTTGTGCTCATGCAGTTAAAACCCTTGTTTTTCCTTTCAGCTGCAGCTGAATTCAGTATGGCCTCAGGAAAGACCCCAAAACCAGACCTGCTGAAGGCTGAGGAGCAGCAGCAAGTGGTAGGTGCCAGAGCAACACTAAACAACACTCTGGAAAACTTCTGCCAGCCCTCCCCAGAACCAGGCTGGGGCACAGAAAGATAAACTGCACGAAGCTGTGGCCAAATCGAAACTCCCTTAACACAGGAGGCAACTGTTTGGCTCCAGAGAGCTTCAGGACTGGCTCAAGTGATGCAAGTAATTCTGAAACATGAGCTTACAGGTCCTACTTCCACATCTGCTTTGGTGCTAAAACCAGTGTGACACAGAATCCACGAGCCCAGAGCTCAGACTGTTAACCCTGGCTTGGTAGAGGCCTTGGGATGAGTATTCCCAAGCCTGAGTTTAAGAAGGATTAGGAGATGGATTTGCTGTGCCCTTGGGACCTTTCTGGACAGACTCATGGCTGTGTCCACCCCCCAGCTCGAGGCTGGGCTCTGATGCCACTGTTTCTCCTGGGTTTCAGAGCGCTGTCAACCGCGTGACCAGCTTGCCCTTGCTCAACTCTGCCTTCAACCTGGTCTCCTCTGCCTACAACCACACCAAGGAGTCCCACCCTTGCCTCAGTGGGGTCTGCAACGTGGCTGAGACGGTGGCTGCCGTGGCAGTGGGCAGTGTGGTCGGGGGGGCACAGCCCATCCTGAACCAGCTGGAGCCACACAGTGAGTGCAGGGGCTGGAGAGACCCTTGGAACAGAGGAGGAGGTGGGGAGGGGGCTTTCATGTGCCTGGTGGGTGATCCCCAGCTCCTACAGCACCGTGGTCTAGTTCATTCTAGTGCTGGGTCTCCCACTCAGCAGCTCCTGGACGCTGAATTTCACGGACACAAAACTGTTACTGGCAGAAACGATTTGGTCTCTAAGTTACAAAGTAGAAACTGCCTTTTCTTTCTCTGTCACTCCCAAGTTCTGATGGGAGCAGTGTCCATCTTGGATATAGCTCAGTCTGGCTCATCCCAACGCTTTTGAACCCTTTAAACCCATTGTTTTACCCTCCAGTGGCAAGTGCTACACTCCAGCTGGAAGAAATTCTATAGCTAGAAAGCTGGGAAGGCAAAGTGGAGACTACTTGAACCTGCCAAATTGTAGGGTTTGTTCACTTTTTAATGAGACAACCACACATGTCCCACCCTAGAATGGTGATTTACATTTTTTGGCCTTGCTTTCATGGGTCTATCCTGACCTGGGCATTGTAGGATCAAAACTCCCTCCCCAAACTGAAGAATAAACTGGTACCTGTTGTCTCTTCTAGTTGCACTTGTGAATGAATATGCCTGCAAAGGACTGGATCAGCTGGAGGAGAACTTGCCCTTCCTTCAGCAGCCAGCAGACAAGGTAGAGAAAAGGCTTTTCCTGGGGAAGCCATGGCTTGATGGACCTGTTTTGGGTACAGAAGAATATGGGGGAATAAACTTTAGCAGGGCTGTGTCAGGCCAGTCCCTGGAAGGGGTTAGAGGAGGCACTGCCAGCTGGGGAAAGCTGCAGAGGTGCCTTCAGTGGGGGGAGTGAACATGTCCGTGTGAATTATGGGTGTCCTGACCTCCCCAGCTCCCCCACAGACTGCAAGTGAACTAACCCACATGGAAGGGTTTTTCAGGGAGGGAATCAGAGAATCAGCTGGGTTGGAAGGGACCTCTGAGATCATCAATCCAACCCTTGATCCAACCCCGCTGTGGTTCCCAGCCCATGGCACTGATGCCACATCCAGTCTCAGCTTAAAAACCTCCAGGGATGGAGAATCCACCCCTTCCCTGGGCAGCCCATTCCAATGGCTGAGCACCCTCTCTGCAAAGAAATTCTTCCTAATATCCAACCTGAACCTCCCCTGGCACAGCTGCAGACCCAGCCCTCTTGTCTTGCTGATGGTTGGCTGGGAAAAGAGACCAACCTCCCCTGGCTCCCCCCTCCTGTCAGGGAGTTGTAGAGAGTGAGGAGTCTCTCCTGAGCCTCCTCTTCTCCAGGCTGAGCCCCCCCAGCTCCCTCAGCCTCTCCTCACAGCACTTGTGCTCCAGTCCCTTCCCCAGCCTCGTTGCTCTCCTCTGGACCTGCTCCAGCCCCTCCATGTCCTTCCTGAACTGAGGGCCCAGAGCTGGACACATACTTTTTTTTATCCCCTAAAATATCTTTCTCTGCCTCTCCCTCTGCTGTAGGTGCTCTCGGACACCAAGCAGCTGGTTTCCACCAAGGTGACATCTGCCATGGACGCCGCCTGCGAGGCCAGAGAAGCCGTGGCTGATAAAGTCACCGAAGCCGTGGACCTCACCAAAAATGTGGTTGGGGACAGTGTCAAGCTGACCAGGTCAGTGGTCACCTCCACTGTTAACAGTGCTGTGGAGGCTGCCCAGGGAGCCAAGGAGCTGGTGACCACCAAGGTGACAGAGGCCGTGGATGTCACCAAACACATGGTGGAGGACAGTGTGGACAGGACCAAGTCTGCAGTTGCTTCCACCATCAGTGCAGCTGTAGGAGCTGCCCAAGGTGCCAAGGAGCTGGTGACCAACAAGGTGACTGAGGCTGTGGATGTCACCAAACACATGGTGGAGGACAAAGTGGACAGAACCAAGTCTGCTGTTGCTTCTACCATTGTCAATGCTGTGGAGGCTGCTCAAGGTGCCAAGGAGCTGGTGACCAACAAGGTGACAGAGGCCGTGGAAGACACCAAGTCTGCAGTTGCTTCCACCATCAGTGCAGCTGTAGGGGCTGCCCAGGGAGCCAAGGACATGGTGACCAGCAAGGTGACAGAGGCAGTGGATGCCACTAAACATGTGGTGGAGGACAGTGTGGACAGGACCAAGTCTGCTGTTGCTTCTACCATTGTCAATGCTGTGGAGGCTGCCCAGGGAGCCAAGGAGCTGGTGGCAGACAAGGTGACCAAAGCAGTGGACCTCAGCAAGCACATCGTAGAAGACAGTGTGGACATGACCAAGTCTGCAGTTGCTTCCACCATTGTCAACGCTGTGGAGGCTGCCCAGGGAGCCAAGGAGCTGGTGGCCAACAAGGTGACAGAGGCTGTAGATGTCACCAAACACATGGTGGAGGACAGTGTGGACAGGACCAAGTCTGCTGTTGCTTCCACCATCAGTGCAGCTGTAGGGGCTGCCCAAGGTGCCAAGGAGCTGGTGACCAACAAGGTGACCGAGGCAGTGGACCTGACCAAAGGGGCTGTTCAAGATAGTGTTGAGAAGACCAAATCTGTGGTCACCTCTACAGTCAGTACAGCTCTGGATGCTGCCTATGGCACCATCTCGAGCAAGATAAGCACAGCCCTGGAGCAGAGCAGGGAGGCTCTCCAGGAGGGCGTGGAGATGACCAACTCAGTGGTGACCAACAGCATAAGCAAGGCCAAGGCAGTGAGCCAGGCAGTGACTGGTGGTGTGGAATCTGTGCTGGGGATGTCAGAAGATCTGGTGGATCACTTCCTCCCGATGACAGAGGAGGAACTAGGTAAAAAACTACTTACTTGGCGGCTCTAAATGCAAATCCTTTCCCACGTGACTAGAGAGCACCTGACACAGCAAGACTCAGCTTCTGAAGCAGACAGGTAGCTCTGAATTTGCCAACACCAAATTGCCACGTGGTATGGGACAGAGTTCAAGCATTTATTGATCCTTGCCCATCAGCCTCAAGGTAAATAAACACGTGGGTTCACGCTTCAACCTCTCCATCAAGTCTGCTTTTGTGAAGAGAACATGTTGAGCAGGGACTGCCTTTAACACCTGAGCGACCACAAACCTCTCCTGTTCCCACAGCAACCTTCCTGTTCTCCCACGGGTGATCTGACCTCTCCCCCCTCCTCACAGCTGGGGGAGTGAAGCCCAGCTGCATCTCTGTTCTTGTTTCCTCCAGGTAAACTGGCCACCAGCGTGGAGGGGTCTGGGATGGTTTCCGTGGAGGAGCAGAAAGAGCAGCGGAGTTACTTCGTGCGCTTGGGGTCCCTGTCCAGCAGAGTCCGGCTCAGGGCCTACCAGCACTCCCTCCACAAGCTGCAGTGCATCAGGCAGAGCACCCAGGACACCCTCTCACGACTACAGATGGCAATAAAACTGGTACAAACACGCTTTCCCCCCTTTCCTCCTGTCTGTAGCCTTCCTGCCCTGCTCTCCAGCTGGAAGCTCTTCCTCCACCCTGCACCAGCTACGTGTCACCTTGGATCCCTCCCTGGGAGGGAAGCACTTGTGCCTCTCTGTGTGTGCTTGCAATACAGCTGTTCCTCTCATTTTTCCCATCAGATTGAATCTGTGAAACAGGGGTTTGGCCAGAAGCTGCTGGAAGGGCAGGAGAAGCTCCATAAGCTCTGGGTGGACTGGTGCCTGACCCAACCCAAAGGAAACCAAGTTCAAACTGCCTGCCAGCCAGAGGTATCCCTGGAAGGTGTATGTGACCTGGCCTCAGGTGGCTGCTGGCCATCCCACCTGCTCTGGTAACTGAGCTGTCTCTCTCCCAGCAGGTAGAGTCCCGGACTCTAACTATGCTGAGGATCATCACCCAGCAGCTACAGCCTGTCTATGAGAACCTGAAAACCAGCATCCAAGGCCTCCCCAGCAACGTCCAAGAGGCTGTGTATCAGGCCACTCGAAATATCCACAAGCTCCACAGCTCTTTTTCCAGTGCCATGTCTTTCCAGGACCTCTCCAGCATCACCCTGAGGCAGAGCCAGGACCGTGCGACAGAAGCCCGGAGGTCCCTCGATGTCCTGCTTGAGTATGTCACTCACAGCACCCCTCTGAACTGGCTTGTGGGGCCCTTCAGGGCCATGGTTGAGGTGGCACAGGGCAGCAGAAAGCAGAAGAGGAGAGAGATGGTGACTGATGGAAAGTTACCACCGTTGGAAAAGGCTCCGGCATCACAGGGGGTGACTGAGACACCCGGAGAGCCCGAGGGATCCAACAGAATCCTGGGGCAATGGTATGAAGTGCTGGAGAAGCTGGAGGAGAAGGCAGAGAAGCTGGAGAAGGAAGCAGGGAAGCTGGAGGAGGAGGCAGAGAAGGTGAAGAAGGCAGGGAAGCAGGAGATGGAAGCAGGGCAGCTGGAGGAGGAGGCAGGGAAGATGAAGAAGGCAGAGAAGATGGAGGAGGAGGCAGGGGAGGTGAAGAATGCAGGGAAGCAGGACATGGAAGCAGGGCAGCTGGAGGAGCAGGCAGGGAAGGTGAAGAAGGCAGGGAAGCAGGACATGGAAGCAGGGCAGCTGGAGGAGGAGACAGGGAAGGTGAAGAAGGCAGGGAAGCAGGAGAAGGAAGCAGGGCAGCTGGAGGAGGAGACAGGGAAGGTGAAGAAGGCAGGGAAGCAGGAGAAGGAAGCAGGGCAGCTGGAGGAGCAGGCAGGGAAGATGAAGAAGGCAGGGAAGCGGGAGGGGAAGGCAGAGAAGCTGGAAGGGAAGGCAGGGAAAGTGAAGAAGGCAGGGAAGCTGGAGGAGGAGGCAGAGAAAGACAAAGAGGTGGCACTGGCTGCAAGGGAGATAAACACTAGAACACCAGAGGAAGCTCTCTAATAAATCCCAGCTCTTCTGGCCAAGCCTCCCTGGTTAGAACAGCCCTTGATGTTTTAGTCGTGTGTCCAGTTGTGCCACAAGTGCCTCCTGCTCTTAGTTTGCAGTCAGATGCAGTTGCCAGGAGATTTGATAACTGAGGGGGGGTGTGGTTGTCTATCTTGATTTACTATTTTTAAATCACCACTGCTCTGAAAGGGAAGATGGGGACCTGCACTTCAGCTCTTTGCCAGCCCAGCTGCACGTGTGAGTGGCTGATTCTTGCTGAGACAAGCTGTGGCAGAGAAGAAGTCGTCTCAACTCATTTTTTTAACGTTGGATTTGTTTTTAATTCACCCAAGCTGTGGAAAACTTGAGAAGATGCTGAGCTGGACTTTTGATTCCGTTTCCCGCCTTCTGCGAGTTTAAAAATCCACGGCACAGCCCCGACTTCCTCTGTGCCTCCTGTGCTTCCGGGGAGGCTCGGCAGGATGTGGCACAGCTGGAGCAAGAAGCTGCTCATCACTAAGAGGTTTCTCTTCATGGATCACCCAAACACTTCTTCCTTCACGGAGAAACACTCAGCAGGGTGGGGTTTTCTTTAATCACGTCGGTTTTTAGGGGCTTATCTTTCCTAAAGTTCTGTGGCTGACTCCAGGGGTCGTTATTGTGTAACTCCAGGCCTGAAACACTTCACAACCAGGCAAACAAGGCAGGTTTTCCCAGGAGTTACTCTGCCACGGGATTAGGATATTCTGTTATTAAAAGGGGGGGGGGGAGTGTAGGTGCTGGTTCTTTCCCAGCCAACAATGCTTTGTAACAATTTCTAATGTAATTTATTTTGGTAACTTGTGCTCTGTCATGGCCCCTGTGCTGGGGCTGCTGAGCAGACATCAGAATAAAGCGTGACCTGCGTTCAAAGACATGTGGGTTTGTGTGAATCCAAAGCTGCAGTGTCGAGTTCTTCCCCTTACCTGAGCTGCTTCAAAGCTTGGATTTACCAAATCTCTTCTCTGGCCCGCTTGGTCCTGCTGGAGGGGAAAAAAAACAAAGTGCTTTTAGCAGGTCCCATGCTTTCTTAAGCAGAAAAATATCTTAATTATTTTGTCCCCAAGACTTCTGCCTGAGGCTCAGGTGCTTCTGTTCACTTCCCACTCCTGTCTCTCCCTCACCCCTCTGCATCCTGGGCTATCCAGCCTCGCTCATCCCACTCCCAACACTTCCTAGAGGCAGTGCCCCCACTGCTCTGAATCCCCCCCACCAACAACTGCATTCTTATTGTGTATTTGCTACCAATATTTCTCTCTTAGACTCGCAGCTTCAAGTTCATTTTCCCCCCTAAATTCACATTTCTTAGCATTAATCAGCATCCTACACCAGAGTTAGTGAAGTGTTAGGAAATGTACCCAAACCCATGAATGACACCTGGATTAGACGTTTTCAAGCTCCCTCATTCATCGTCACCTCGAATCGATTAAGCTACTGATTGAGGGTTTTATTCAAGTTCTCAAAACATCTCAAGAGGAGCTCATAATTTGCCTTTTTGGTTTTGTTCTTTTTTTTTTTTTTTCTTATTAAATGTTTTGGTGTCACCTCCACGTTCTCATAAGGGGAGACACCGGGCAGGGCTGGTCCAGTCATGGGAAGGTGGCGGCTCACGGAGGGGCTGAGATGCTGCTGCTGGAGTCCCCTGGTCGCCGAGCCCCGGCCTCACTCCCCAAGCCCTGGAGGAGCTGTCCCCTGGTCGCCGAGACCCGGCCCTGGTCCCCGAGCCCTGGAGGAGCTGCCCCCTGTCCCGGTTCCCCGAGCCCCTGCCCAATTCCCAAGCCCTGGAGGAGCTGCCCCCTGTCCCGGTTCCCCGAGCCCCTGCCCAATTCCCAAGCCCTGGAGGAGCTGCCCCCTGTCCCGGTCCCCAAGCCCTGGAAGAGCTATCCCCTATCTCAGTTCCCCGAGCCCCTGCCCAATTCCCAAGCCCTGGAAGAGCTGCCCCCTGTCCCGGTCCCCAAGCCCTGGAGGAGCTGCCCCTGTCCCGGTTCCCCGAGCCCCTGTCCCGGTCCCCAAGCCCTGGAGGAGCTGCCCCCTGTCCCGGTCCCCAAGCCCTGGAGGAGCTGCCCCTGTCCCGGTTCCCCGGGCCCCGGTCCCGCCCCGCTCCGCCCCGTTCGTGCCCATCGCCCCGCGCCGCTTCCGCCTGCCCCGGGCACCGGGACTGGCTGCAGGTAGGCTCATCCCTTCCCTTCCTGGCTCATCCCTTCCCTTCCCGGTTGATCCCTTCCCTTCCCAGCTCATCCCATCCCTCCCCGGCTCCCGCGGGGATCGGACCCGAGCGCTGCCCCCCCTTTCCCTCCCCGCCCGCTCCAACTTCCGCGCTCGTTGGGCAATTGGAGGATTTTTATGAGAGCGGAAACGAGGAGACTGAAAGTAGAAAGTTTCCACAGTCGAGAGGTATTTGGGGGCACTTGCTGGGGCTCCCTTTAAATAGGGAAAGTTCCTGCAGCAGGGAGAGTTCCTGCAGCAGTGCTCAGGCAGCGCCTGGAGCGGTGTCCCAGCGGGAATCTGCTCCTCTGCTCCGGACGCTTCTGCTGTTTAATTAAACCCCGGTCGGAGGCCTTGGGTGAGTGCGGGGGCTCAGGGATCAGCTGAGGATGGGGATACAATGTCCCCAGTCCCAGCTCTGGGGCCCCAAAACATCAGAAGGACGTGAAACCGCCGGAGAGAGTCCAGAGGAGACCATGGAGCTGCTCCGAGGGCTGGAGCCCCTCTGCTCTGGAGCCAGGCTGGGAGAGCTGGGGGGGAGTCACCTGGAGAAGGAGCCAGGGGGCTCCAAGGGAGACTTTGGACAGGGGGCTGGACGAACAGGACAAGGGAGAATGGCTTCCTACTGCCAGAGGGCAGGGTTAAATGGGATATTGGGAAGGAATTCCCCCGGGAGGGTGAGGAGGCCCTGGTACAGGTTGGGCAGAGAAGCTGTGGCTGCCCCATCCCTGGAAGTGTCCAAGGCCAGGTTGGACAGGGCTTGGAGCAATCTGGGCTAGTGGAAGGTGTCCCTGCCCATAGCAGGGGGTGGAACTGGATGATCTTAAAGGTCCCTCCAAATCCAAACCACTCCATGATCAGCAGCCTGACAGGGGATGCACAGGGGGTTATCAAGTGGAAAGGGTTTCCTCCAAGCCTGTTTTATTCCTCGACTGCCAGCACAAGGAACCCGTGAGGCCCCTGGAACCAGCTGCCTGCAGGAGACAGACACACATTTACCTAAATACATCACTATTTCAGCAGTTATTTAAAACCAGTCATCATTAATGTGAAATGAATGTAAGGAACATGCTCTTTGCTTATCACAGAGTGGGGATAATGCACGGAGCGCTGGCAGAGCCACAAGCACAGAACAGAGGCAAAAATACTCGTGAGCTGTGAGGGAGCATCTGGGAGCTCCACGATCCTCGGGAGCATCCCCTCAGCTCCCCACATCACCCTCTCTGCATTGTCCTCTGTTCTCCTCACAGGTTCCCCAGGACAGAGATATCCCAGTTCCAGAACGAGCCCTGGGCAGAAAAGAGCTTGTGTGGTAGAAGTGCACCCGGGACATCCCCGAGCCCCACACGGGAACAAACCTTTGCCATAAGATGATTTTCCCATCCCTGCTCCTTCATTCCATGGTCTGGGCCAGCAGCTGCTGAGATGGCACAGAGCACTGAGCTCCAGCCAAGCTTTGAGGACGTGTTTAATATTCTATCCCAGGTCCCACAAGATAAACTCCTGAGCCTCAAACATAAACTGAAGCACCTGATCCCTGGGCCCAGCAGCAAGTTACTGCAAGCCATGGTCTTGCTTAGTCTGGGGCAAGACACGGATGCAAGGATTTGTTTGGACGCCTTGAGGGATAACCCAGCAGCCCAGTATGTCCATCAGACCAAACTGGAGGATGGGGAGGATGTGCAGCCTCCCCAGCTGGATGCAGGTGCCATGGCACTTCTGGCACAGGTGTACAAAGTGTTGGCACAGGAGAAGCTGTGCAGTCCCGAGGCCTGGGACAAAGCCTGCCAGGCTGCCACCAAAGCCTGCCAGGACACTCAGCGGGGAACGCTCAACAACATCCCACCTGAGGACCAGGACAAACAGGGCTTTGCTCCCAGCATGGGCCCAAGTGACAGATTTTGGACGCTGAGATCTGATGAGGACACGGGATTTCTCCGTGGGGGCAGCTCCGACTACGTGGTGAGAAGTTCTCCGGTGCCGATCGGAGGCAACTCCGAGCTCTCGGCCCCGCGGACCTTGTGCTCCACGGGGAGCTGCTCCCTCCCCAGCTGTTTGGAGGTCAGTGCATCGCCAACAGTTGTTTGTCACAGCCATCCCTCTCCCCCCGAGGGTGTCCCTCAGCCCAGCGGTGCTGGACACCCCAATGGGGACACGCAGAGCCCCCAGGAATCCAGCTGGACCAGCAGCCCCAGCTCCCATCCTGGCCAGGACACAGGTGCCCAAGTGCCCCGGCCAGAGGAGGTTCTGCAGGGCAGTTCCTGCCATCCAGTGCTCCCTGTTCCCTCAGAGGGGGCTGTGATCCAGCCTGCCCAGAGCAGTGATATTCCCAGCACAGTGACAGAACCTCCTGCTCCAAGAGAAAACACGGATGAAAAGCAGGATGAAAAGCAATTACCCACTGGTCTTCCTGACCCAGGAGCTGCAGTGGGGACTGATCCTGCTCACATATCCATAGGGGACTCTGATATTCCAGCAGGCATTCCCTGTAACTCTACATCTGCTTCTGTTTCAACCTGTTCCCTTCCTCCTCCTCCCGCCTGTTCCTTCTCCTCAACCCTTCCTCCTCCTCTTCAGGAACCTCCTTCCAACTTAAATCCCCCTCCCCTGCGCTCATCCCCCTCTCCAGCCTGGCCTCCTCCTTCTCTCCCAACTGTAGACCCAGAGTCCCTGTCAGAGCCAGATGGTGGCAAGTTCTTCACGTTTGTTGTCCTGCATGCCAGTGAAGATGAGATTGTTGCCCAGCGGGTCAAGAACCGGCTGGAGAGCTTGGGGGTGTCCAACGGGGCCACGCTCTGCGAGGATTTCTCCGTTGCCGGACGCAGCCGCATGGGGGGCTTCCTGGAGGCGATGGAAAACTCCGCCTTCACGATCCTCCTGCTGACCAAGAATTTCATGTGCAACCTGTGTCTGTTCCAGACAGACACTGCCCTGATGCAGTCCATCCAGGACCCATCCAAGCACTACTCAGTCATCCCGTTTTTACCCAAGGAGAACGCCCTGGAGCAGGGTCAGATCCCCAGGATGCTCAGCGCGCTGGTGACCCTGGATGAGAGCTCTCCTCTGTTCCCCAGGGTTGTGAGCAACACTTTCAACCCCAAGAAGATCAGTCAGAAGAAAGCCATGTGGGAGCAGATGCAGAGAAGGAAACTCCAGCTGCTCTGGGAACGGCAGCAGGCCCAGCAGAACTTGGCTGCCCTGAGCCTTGGCCGCCCTTCCCAGGCGTTTCCAGCAGCGACACGGCCGTGGCCACCAGAGCCATCCCCCCAACAGTGGTGTCCCCCCAACAACCCCACGGTCCCTCCCTTTGCTGGGCACCCCCCACCTGCTCAGATGGGTCCCCCCAATTCCCAGTCACTGCTCCCACCAGGCCACTACAACATCGTGCCAGGCCCGGGAGGGATCGTGATCCAGAACGCGCGGATGGTTCAGATCGGGCACCACAACACGATGCAGGTGGAAACCGTCCCCCCCGGGCCACAGGACAGCGAGGGACAAACCAGGCACCCTGTCTGATCAGGGGCAGAGGCAAAACTAATTTCAAATCCTAGATTATCGTGACTCTGCTGGGACTGGGACTAATCTCATTTCTCAAGGGTGCCACTTTCCTGAAGCACAGAGGAAAATTCCCGATTTTATGTTGGACCTCCCGGGACTGTTTTCCCTGTGATTATTTTTGAGTTACTGAGAAAACTATTTTCCTGATTTTCTGGGGCTACTTGAAGATTTTATAAATAAATTTTAATGGATTTATTTGTGTTTCTCTGGTTCTTTCCTGCAGAATCAGAAAAAGGGCAGTCAGGGATACATGAAAAACTGTTCTGCCTGTCAGGTGGAAAAGGCTGGGAGATGGCACTGAGCAAATCATTTGAGGGACAACCTTCAGGGATTGGGGAGTCACTCTGGGGAGTCACTCTGCCCTCCTGCCAAGGTGCTGAGCACCAAAAGGTCCCACTATTTTCTTTCAGCGGTCCCCACTCCCCTCACATCAGCCCCTGGAAGGTTCTGGAAAGCAGCTTCAGCAACTCCAGAGAGGCTGCAGGACTCTGGGCTGAGGCACCAGAGATCCTTGTTCCCAGTTCCCCTCTGGAACTAGAGAGAGAAGGTTTTGGTTGTGAAAGACAAAATTCCCAGGAGTGGTTTTGTATTTAAGAAAACTTACAGAGCTGAGATTACACGTCAGGTGTAAGAATCTTAACAGCAAAGCTGTGCTTGGGGAAAAAGTGCTTAATGGAAGTGAGATGAGAGGGGGAAGCACAAAGTGCAGGAAGGCAGAAGCCAAGTGTCCACTCCTCCATTCTTACCCCCTGTACAAGGCTGGAGGTGGGACCAGGCCCTGTCAGACTGGCTGTTGTAAAATGGTCCCTGCTGAGATTATCCCACCTATTTCTGTTACTGCCTTTGAGGAAAGAGTGGGATGGAAAAGCAAAAGCATTGAGCAGAGCAATGCAGGAGGCTGGAGAGAGCTGGGGCTGAGGGGTGGGAGGGTGTTCTGCAGGACCTGGGTGAGGGATGTACCAGGCAGGTACCTACTGAGCTTTAACACCAGGAGGGCACCTGGAGCAAAGCCTCAGATCCCTCCCTCTTCCTCCAGCGTTCCAGGCACAGCCATTTTCCTGATCGTCAGCAGAGGTCACCCCAAAGCCACCGAGTGGCTGGGAAAGGGGCTGTTCCCTGGGTGGAGCAGAGCCCAGAGCCAGCTCACCCTGTGCCAGGAGCAGGGCAGGGCTCACCTGACTCCTCACCCCACTCCTCCCACCCAATTCCTGCCCCTCGGGGGAGCTGAGGAGCCACATCCCTGTTAAAGTGGATCCCGAGGGCCACTGGGATCACAGAGGGAGGTGATGCCAGTCCAGGTGTTTGTGTTTCTGCAGGGGGGTGTGTGCTCCTGTCACTCCACCTCTGGCCCAGCACGTTCCAAGCCCAGAGCAGCCAAAGCTCAGGACCCCAACAAACCATCCTGGACCTGGGACTGCCCAAGCTGGGCCCTCACAGGGCCTAATTCTGGACTGTACTGCTTGTCCAAGAACCATGGAAGCCTCACAACCAACCCCTGTATGAGACACATTAGTAAGTCCTCAGAGAAGACTCAGACTGACATTAATCCTTGCTCAGTGGGCACTGGGCTCTACAGTGTCCAGGTTTCTCTCTCCCTCTCCAGCTCTACCTCAGGCTCCCTGTGCACCAGCATCTCCCCCCAGACAAGGACCAGCCTAGAGACAGAGCTGACACTGAGACAGGAACCCCCAGCATGGAGAACAGGGATCTCCTCAGCTCTGGCTCCTCTGAGGACACCAAGGACCAGCACGAAGGAGAACAGGCCTCTCTTCCCACCCTGTGTGGAGAGCTGCGACTGCTGCCTTTTCATTTTCCAGCAGCTCGTGTCCCTCAGGATGTCTGCAGGGGGATCCTGGAGAACCTGGGCACTGCCTGAGCTCCAGGGCAAGCTCTGAGCTGGGAACCCAGAGCTGATGTGTCCCTGCTCTTTAACTGCACCAAAGCAGTGGCTGGTACAGTTCTGCATTTAAATCCCACCGAATTTCCTCCTTGGAGGCCACAGGTCCTTTCTCATGGATCTGTCCACAGGTTTTTGTCTTCTTCCTTCCCTCTCCAAGGAGGTTCAGCTCCTCCTGGACCTCCTCAGTTCCAGCCCAAGCCATCAGGCCTGGCCAAACCAAACTCTCCCATCCTGTGCAGCACAAGAACCACAGACCAGCCCTGGTGTTTAGAAGATGCCACCACTGTTGGCTCCCAGCTTTCAACCGGTTTGGATTTCAGCTCTGCAGGACCCAGTGACAACAGATTAACTCATCTACTCTTTCCAGAGCCTGCTGGACCCCTCCAAGTGCTCAAATTCCTTTTATTTCTCTATTTTCTGTTAAACAGGTGTTGTGTTAATGCAACTCATGCCTCCCTGCAGTTGGTGCAGGACAGTTCCCTCCCCTCAGGAGAACACACACATCTCCCTCCTTCCCCAGCTCCTCTTCTGCTATAAATAAACATCACATGAAATTAGGCAACTGGAAGCTGCTCCAGCTTGTAAACAACCTCAGCACAGCCACATCCAGTGTGCCTGGATCACAGAAAGGGAGAGGGGAGGATGTGTGGGGTACAGCAGGCTCTGCAGCCACCCCAGTGGAACAAAACTCTTCTCTGTCCAATATAATTAACAAAACAATCCCTGAAACACTGCCCTGCTCCCCACAACTCCACGTTTTGCCCCACACAGAGCTGGCCCAGACAACACCTACAATAAATGAGGCCTGTTCAGTGTATTTACCCCTAAATCATGCAGTGAGTTCTCCCACCCTGTAATTACTATCAACCTTTAATTGCTGGGCCCTCAGTGTAATTACACATGATTTATGTGTTAAAAATAATAATTAAAAACAAAATCAAAGCCTTTTCTATCACACAAAATATTCTCCTCCTTGGGGCTGTTGTACCTGACTCGATCCCCAAGCTCCCTGACCACAGGATCCCAGCTCCAGGGTGGCTTCTGCATGGAATAATTCCCTTCCCATCTCTCTGCTCCCAGCTGGAATTGCACTGATCAGCCACTGCCTCTGTCCTGAGGCCACCTGGCTCCCTGTACCTGCCTGGCCCCTGCTCTCCCACACACCTGAAGATCACCTGGAGCACAGGAGGAATATTTGGATGGGAGAAGCCCTTCCCACAGATTTGCAGACACTGGGGAAGGCTAAAGCATTTTTGGAAACCCAGATCCTTGTGTGGAACTAACTCCAGTACCTTTAATCCCTCCGGTTTTGCCCTCCCACCAACAGATTTGGGGTTGAAAAATATCAACTGATAACATAAATTCTGGTTGCTGTGCCCACTGTGTGTAAGGCAGGCAATACCCGAATCAACACAGATCCTTTCACACTCTTTCATTTCCATCAAAATACAAGGCAAAATATATAAGGAGAGGTGTCATTTCAGTGTCAGTGTTATCCTTTTCCAAGGGAAATGTTTGCCACTGCAGCACAGATTAGTTTTTTCCCAGGAGTAACAACGAATCCATCACACCTGTTGACTGCAAACACCCCATATTTCCATACCCACAGTGTCCCATCCCTGGGGAACAAGCTGGAAATAGAGGCTTCCCAGGAAGAAGTCCAAGGCACTTGCATTCTAGCAGCCATTTTTTGTTTTATTATTTAAAGTTAAGAGCGCTCATCAGCTCACAAAGGAAACAAATCCCATTCCTGCAGTTTAGGTCAGGTTTCAGCCAAAAAAGAAAAGAAAAAAAAAAAACCAAAAAAAACAACAAAAATAGAAGGCAGCTAAACTAACTCTGCACTTTACAGCTCAATTCAAGTTAAACCTCCTTGCTTTATAAATAAATGTTATAGTTAACACTGCAAAAATGTAACGGCAGCTCTACAATATCTTGAAGGGGCAGAGAGCGTTGGTTATTGAGGCTGATAAATACAAGTAGAGAAGCTTCAGTAGCACAGAGAGCACAGGTGGTGCCAGGGGTCTGCTCTCCCAAAAGTGGGACCTTTCCCAAAGCTCCAAGGCAGCTGCTTCCCCCCTCCCCAGCTGTGCTTCCCACCCTGCTCAGGGCCAAGAAATGAGCCACAGGGTGCCCAAGCCCTGTCACCCCCCCCTGCACGAGGACAAACCGCTGGAAACTGTTTGTTTTCCACCACAGAGGGTTCTGCTCGTGGAGGCAAAAACCTGCCCTAAAAGCCTTAAAAACCAAGGTGTGTGCAGATCCTAATTCAAGGAAGGAGCTTGTCCAAACAGCAGCCAGGTGAGATTTCAAATTCCACCTCTGAAGTAGCACCATCCTCAGAAAAGTTGAGAAAAACAAAACAAAACAAAACAAAAAAGAATCAAAAGCCCAAACCAGCTGCTAAGAACCCACTGCACGGAGGTTTAATTCATGGGATAATTAACAGAGGCCAAGGAGATGACACTAAAACCTCCAAAGGACAAGGAGGTACCTTAAACTTTCATTTGTTTCTTCTTCCTCCAGCCCACCCCGGTGCAAACATGGCACAAACACTCACTTGCTTAAATAACCCCCCCAAGCATCCCCACACTACAGGTACCTCCTGCCCTACAGGGCTTCCTACAGCCTCAGAAATGGTTCAGACTGTGCTGTTTTGGCTCCAAAACCTGGCCACATCCACCCTCACAGCTCAGTCCCTGCTGACCTCTGGAGCTAAAGCACTTCCACACTGGGAATGGAGCACAGAGGTGTGGAATGGGCGAGCCAAGGGCCTGAACATCACGTTTTTCAACTTGGTTTTAAAGTAAGTTTTTCCTCCCCATTCATAAACCCCGACATCTATGGATGAAACTGTATAACCAGAACTGACCTTCCTCTATCTTACAGGACTGGAGAAGTCTTGCAGCATAGATAGGGCCTGGCTCTACGAGAGAAAAAACATCCCAGCTTTATGCACAATCATGGACATCTCAGGCCTTAAAACACCATTTGGCCAACCAAGAGAGAGAAAAAAACCCCATCCTCAGCACACCCAGCCCTGTGCCATGCAAGGAACTCCCTCAGCAGAGCACGAGCCCCTCAGCTGCTGGACTTGTGCTGTCCCCAGTCTGACAAGAGGGAGGGGAAGGGATTAGTTGGAAGGTATTTTATTCCTCACTCGCTTTCTGTGTGTTGGATGTGTGGGCTGGGGAGGGCCAGAGCACGTGGGGGGTGTGTAGCTGCTCCAAAGCTGAACACTGAGTTAATCCAGCACTAACGGGAGAGGCAGCAAGTCCCAGGGAATCTCCATTCTCCTTCCTTCTCAGGACAAGACGGGAAAGGGCAGGGGCTGTGGCCTTCTGTGGACACAGCGCACTGGAGAGAGCTGGTACCTGAAGGTGACAACAGCGAGGGACAGCCGTGAGCTCTCGAGCCTCCTCCTCCCTGCCCTGACTCGCCAGCTTTGCGGCGACAGATGGGGACAAAGCTCAGCCCCCAGCACCCAGCTGAGGACAGCCCGAGACCTCCAGCTGCTCAACCTCCATGGGGTGGGACAGGCGAGGGAAAGGCTGGGGGACATCAACTCTCGTGCCCTAGTGCAGCTCAATGAAGGCTTCCAGCTCCTCGGGGATGAACCCCTTGTAGGGAATCTTGTGCTTGTCCAGGGCTCGAGCAGCAAGGCACTGGAGGGTGATGTAGTTGAAGGGCTGCATCGTGCTCTTGGTGAGCAGCTTCTCGTCCAGCAGCTCGTAGGCCGTCTGCTTGAAGGCGTTGGTGGCATCCATGTGCGCCCCGGCCTCCATCAGGGCCCTCATGATGAGCGGGCAGTTGTTGCGGGCGGCGACGTGCAGGGGGGTGTTGTTGTCGTAGTCGCGGCTGTCCGGGTCGGCCCCGCACTCCAGGAGCAAGTTCACCACGTGGAGTGACGGGAATTTGCCCACGGGGTAACGCCCCACCGTCGTGGTGTCCTTGTCCACGGCCATGTGCAGGAGGGTGAAGCCGTTCTTGGCCCGGGGGCTGCACTTGAGCAGGCGGTAGATGGTCTGGCGCTTCTGGTGCTCCTGCTCCGGGGTGCACTCCACCTTCTCCAGCAGGAACACCAGGTGCAGGATGATGGCCAACGTCTTGGTGAACTGCACCGAGTCGGCCACGGGGTCCTTGCCGTGCACCAGGGCCCTCTCCACCTCCCGCACCCCTTTGCTCAGCACCCCGATGAGGTCGGAGAAGCCCAGGTGGGTGGCTAAAGTGCCTTTGGAGCGGTCCTGGAGCACGTAGGAGTAAAGCTCGGCAAAGGAAAGGAAGCTGCTGGCAGTCATGGGGCTGAGAGGCTCCAGGTTGCCTTGCTGCATGTCCAGGGCGTACTTCCACAGGTTGATGCAGCGCTCGAAGTTGCCGGAGTCGGCGTAGACGGCGCCGCGGTAGCGGATGTAGTAGGAAGTGTCGGGGTGGGAAGGGCCCAGGATGCGCTCCCGGATCAGCAGCGCCTGCATCCGCATCTCGTCGGGATCCGTGATCAGGGCCTCCAGTTCCTCCAGAGAATTCACCTCCCGGGAATAGTCATAGGCCAGCACCAGCTGCCGGGGCTCGGGTTTGGGCAGGTACTTCCCGCCCTCGCAGCGCAGCTCCATCGCCCTCCGCCAGTACTTGTGGGCTCCCAGGAGGTCACGTTTCTTATCCACAAACGTGGCACCCAGCAGCTCCAGCGCTTCCACAGCCGCCTCTCGAGTGCAGAACACGGTCGGGACCTCGTCCTGGCTGGAAGCCGAGGCACCGCATCCCTCACCCCCCTCTTCCTGGCAGCCCTGAGTCTCCTTGCCGGCGCCGCGGCCCCTCTGATGGCTCCCGCCCGAGGCGCAGGTCCCGCTCTGGCTCCCCGCAGCCTCCTCCTGCTGCAGCCCCCCCTGGATGAGGTACTCCACGATGTTGGTGTGGCCGGTGACGCTGGCGGCGAGCAGGGGGGTCATTCCATAGCCGTCCTTCTCCATGCGGGCCTTGGAGCGGAGCAGGAGCTGCAGGATCTCCAGGCTGCCGGACTCGGCGCAGTCGTGCAGGGCCGTGTTCCCCTTCACGCTGCGCCGGTTCACGTCGGCCCCTTTCTCCAGCAAGTAGCGGGCGATCTCCCGGTGCCCTTTGTAGCACGAAATCATCAAGCACGTGTGCCCGTGCCGGTTGGCCACCTCCAGGTCGGCCCCGCGCTCGCCCACCAGGTACCGCACGATCTCCAGGTGCCCATCGAAGCAGGCGGCCCGCAGCGGGGTGGAGTTGGTCAGCGTGGTCTGGTTCACCGAGGCGCCGTGGTCCAGGAGGCTCCGCACCACCCCCAGGTGCCCGGCGGCCGAGGCCGCCCACAGCGGCGGGGCCCCCTCGATGGTCTCGCCGTCGAAGCTGACGGAGCCGCCCTCCTCCACGCGGGCCCCGCAGTGATCCAGCAGGTACTCCACCACCTCCAGGTGCCCGTGCCGCGCCGCGATCAGCAGCGGGGTGCTGCCCGCCCCGGGGCCGCCGCCGCCGCCGGGCCCCGCCGTCAGCGCCTCCAGCTCCTCACGGCTGCGGCTGCCCAGGAGCTTCTGCAGCAGCTTCAGCTTCCCGTCGCGGGCCGCGTTGTACACGGCCGTGCGCAGGTCCATGGCGCCGGGGGCCGCGTCCTGGCCATGGACCGGCGGCTCCGGCGCGGCCCCAGCGCGGCGCGGGGCGGGCGGGGGGCGGCGAGACCCCCCTGCCCTCAGCACGGCGGGACCTTCACCGCCCGGGCCCGACCGCCATCTCAGGCTGCGCCAAGGAACAAAATGGCGTCGCGCGGGGCGGGGCGGGGCGCGCGGAGGATGATGGGAAATGTAGTCCCGCGAGAGGCGCGCCCCGCACGGTCCCGCGCCGCGCGCACTCGGTTTCCCAGCAGGCAGCACGGGAGCGGGCAGTGGGCAGGGCGCGCAACCCGCCTCGCGCGAGGCATGCTGGGAATTGTAGTTCCAGCGCCCCAGCAGCCAGCGCCGCCAAGCGGGCCCTACCGGAGTCCGGACTACATTTCCCAGCGTGCCTCGCGCGGGCCGATGCGTGAGGAGCGGGTGCCGTACAAATGCCTTTATAATTCACAGCGTGTGTACGTTTAATGCCGGTTTTATTTATATTAAATTCCTTGATGTTGTTGAACTTCAAGACACAGCGGCTTACACAGCGTTAACCTAACGTGGTTTAATTGCAGGCAACCACTTGTATTCTGTGGGATCAGAATATCCTGAGCTGGAACGGGAACGGACCCTCAGGGATCACCCAGTGCGACCCCGTTGCTGCGACAGATCTGATGGAGCGTTTTAAGGTGCAACTTTCTGCTTTGGAGGTGGCAAAGCCTCGTCTCCAACAGCAAACACAGATTTGTTCCCTCAAATCCCCTCCACAGGACGTTATGTCCAGTTCCCTCCGTCCCTGAGTGACAATACCTGCCTGGAGCGAGGGAAAACACTCGAGCAATAAATAGCCCAGCTTAGATGAGCAAAGCTTTACTCACCAGAGCCTATTTTTAGGGCATAAGTTGACTTTAAGTGTCTCTAATCTTTATACAGGGAATCGGCATGGGGTTTCTCCCGCTGTATTTTATTTATAGCTGTTTTTCTCCTTTCCGGGAAAATAAGATTAGTCTCATTATTTCCATTATTATTATTCCGTCTGTCATGATTATTATTCAGTCCATCCACCCATTTTAGGTCTTGTCTGGAATTACTGTGGATTACCCCGCTAATGCCTGTTGCCTTCGCACTGAATATCACTTTTGTTGCTAAGAAACTGCTTTTGCATAACAGGCACTGTTGAGCCCAGTTTTCACTTCAGCAGCTGCTAAAAAGTCACCGGGGAGCAGCAGGTGCTCCTGGGAGCCAGAGCCGGAGTGTCCGTGGCAGAATTCCCACACGAGGTCTGAGTGTGCTCAGGGATTCTTCCCTGGGAGGGTGGTAAGGCCCTGGCACAGGTTGCCCAGAGAAGCTGTGGCTACCCCATCCCTGGAAGTCTCCAAGGCCAGGTTGGACGGGGCTTTGGAGCAACCTGGAATAGTGGGAGGTGTCCCTGCCCATGGCAGGGGGTGGAACTGGATGAGCTTTAAGGTCCTTTCCAAACCAAACCATTCCGTGGTTCTGTGGTTCAGTGACACCTCCAGTGTGTCCGTGCTGTGCAAGGGCAGCTTCCTGCACATCGGGACAGGAGGAATCACAGGATCATTTAGGTTGGAAAAGCCCTCCAGGATCGAGTCCAACCATTCCCCCGGCACTGCCAAGGCCACCACTAATCCATGTCCCCAAGTGCCACATCCACGCGGCTTTTAAATCCCTCCAGGAATGGGGACTGAACCAGTGCCCTGGGCAGCCCCTTCCAGAGCTTAACAACCCTTTCAGTGAAGAAATATTCCCTAATATCCAACCTAAACCTCCCCTGGCACAACTTGAGGCCGTTTCCTCTCATCCTGCCCCTTGTTCCCTGGGAGCAGAGCCCGACCCCCTCCTGACTCCCTCCTCCTGTCAGGGAGTTGCAGAGAGGGAAAAGGTCCCCTCTGAGCCTCCTTTTCTCCAGGCTGAGCCCCCCCAGCTTCCTCAGCCACTCCTCTGTGTGTGCTGGAATACCTGGAATCATTCCCTATCCCTCTGAGGTGCGAACACACAACTCTGGGCACAAATCCATTGTGTTTTCACACCTAAGCAGTGGTTTGGGCACACTGGGTCCGTGTTACACTGCCCTGAGAACCTTGCTGTGTGTCTGTGTGCAGCAGCTCCCTGGGTGTGAATATCCAAGCTGTCCCTCTGTCCCCACTGGGAACATCCACGTGCAAACCCCCTCCCCAGCTTTGAGGCTGTTTGTGCTGCAGGTCAAGGCACAGACACGGTGACATTTCCTCTCCCCGCTGGCTCCTCGTGTTGCCATGGTGACCAGATGCACTCGCTCTTTTATCTGAAGTATCTATTAACCAAAGCTTCCTATTAATTTCCCCTCCATAGAATCCATTAGGGATTCACCTGAACACCACGAAGGCTTTTTAGGTCCCAAATCCACCTCAGAACCTGCCCCTCGTTCTGGGGTGGGCTCAGAGTGGCTTAAAGTGCAGCTGATGGAAATGTTTTTTTCCATCAATAAATTGCTTAGTAATGAGGGAATAAAGAGCACGAGGAGAAGGGTCACAAAAGCCTCTCCCTGTGGATCTCTGAATATGGAATGTACTGGAGCCTCAGGACCTTGGTCCCAGCCCGGGTGTACCTGGATAATTCTGTCTGGGGAGTCACAGAGAGCTGGAGGTGGGGGTGGAGGGGCTGTACCTGCATCACCCTCAAAGGTCTGGGGCAGGATTTTGACTGTGGCAGAAACCAGAGTCACTTTGTCACCTCGGTTCTCCTGCGTCCTGTGGCTTCTCTTGGTGAGGTCACCACCAAAAGTGTCCCAAACCAGGGCTCCAGGGGGATGGAGACATCACACAGGATCAGAACCATGGAATCACAGAATAGATTGCGTTGGAAAGGACCTTAAAGCCCATCCAGTTCCATCCCCTGCCATGGGCAGGGACACCTCCCACTATCCCAGGTTGCTCCAACCTGGCCTTGGACACTTCCAGGGCTGGGGCAGCCACAGCTTCTCTGCCCAACCTATGCCAGGGCCTCACCACCCTCACAGCCAGGAATTCCTTCCCAATATCCCATCTAAATTTCCCCTCTTTCAGTTTGAAGCCATTCCCTGTGTCCTGTCCCTCCATCCCTTGTCCCAGGTCCCTCTCCAGCTCTCCTGGAGCCCCTTTAGGCCCTGGAAGGGGCTCTCAGGCCTCCCTGGAGCCTTCCCTTCTCCAGGTGAACCCTCCCAGCTCTCCCAGCCTGTGTCCCAAAGCTGGAGGGTGTCTGCTGAACCAGATCAGCAGCAGTGGTGCAGCTCCCACTTCCACTGGCACAACAACTGGGAATAAAGGATCAGTAACACCCATCTGAGAGTGTCTCAAAGCCACCACGTCCCTCCTGTACAGTCCACAGCCCCCACAGGGCCCCAGGGACCCCAGAGGATTTGTGGGGTGACACACACAGAGCCCCAATCCAGAGTTCTGGGAATAGAGAGGGGAGTTAAATACCCAGGGGAGGAAGAGCAGGTAAAAAATGAGCCGTTTTGACAGGGCTGCCAGATTGTGTGGCAGGAGGGTTAATTTTTTTTGAAGCTGCCATTTCATATTCCCTTTCAGACAAGCTGAATTACACGGTGCTGGCTTCTCCAGGAGTAGCATAATTTTCCTCATGGAAATAATGACAGGGTACTTAAAAAGCAAGTGAATGGATGGCTGAAGTACTGGGCAGAGACTTCTGAAATCCAGGCTGAGCCCTCACCCTTGCTAGAGGCTTCTTTGGTGACCTTGGGCCAGTCACTTAATCTTCCTGTGTCTCAATTCCCTGCCAATAACATGGCAATAATAACTGTTCTTGCTCTGTCTGGCTTATTTAGGCTGCAAAGTCAGAATTTACAGCTTGTGTTTTCTCTTCTTTGAGGGCAACCGAAGCCAAAGAGCTTCAATCCGTGCCGAGGAGTCTGGGCCACCACAAAATGCAAGGTGGATAACAAATAAAGGGCTGGGATATGTGATTGGGAACATTCTTACACGAGAATTCCTAATCCATTGTTCCCCATCGCTTCCCTCAAAATGTGGAGGAGTTTAGAACTGTGCTAAGAGTTCCAAAAGCATCGAAATAATTTAGGAACAGAGGCCAGGCCGATTTATTGAATCCCTGAGTTACTTCTGAAAGGGCGAGTGGGTAATTTAGGCACCTGCAGAATTTCCTGCGAGGTCTTTGTGCTCAGTCTGTGGCTGCAGCAGCTCCTTGGGTTTTTTTCAGTTTAAGCTGAGGTTTGCAGGCAGCTGTGTACCCGGGTTTTATCCATCCCTTCAGCTTTTAGGGGTTTGTGTGATTTCCAGAAGCTGAGGGAAGATGCTTCCTTGCTACGAGAGCCAATGGAGATGAGATTTTCTCTACAGTTGAGCAATTTGCTGTACAAAGGGAACAATTCTAAAAATAGAGAGAAATGGCACCATGACATTAAGAGGAACGATGACCCAATCCCCAACTTGCTGCAGGGGCTTTTGTCCTATAACTGCCTTCCCCATTAGGGCTGTGATGACATTATTTGCTGTGGTTATGTGGGGCACGAGGCCACGGGTACCTGGAAGGGAGGATTTTGATCAGACTGCAGAGGATGAACACACCAGAGAGGCTTGTTGGGGAACACTAAATCAGTGGAGTTTCATTTACATCAGACACCAGCCCAGCCATTCCAGCATTAATGGCTGCACTGCTGCCCTCGGAATTTGGTGTGGATTTAATCTGTCAGTGGGGGAGTAAAAGGGAGGGGGAGAGTGAGACCTTCTGGCTTATGAAATGTGGATCTTTTCTTTCAGGCACCATCAAAGGACAGGGATTTGTAGTGGTTTAAAATTCTTTTGGCAAGAGATTTGTGGCTGCCCCATCCCTGGAAGTGTCCAAGGCCAGGCTGGAGCAACCTGGGCTAGTGGAAGGTGTCCCTGCCCATGGCAGGGGGTGGGACTGGATCACCTTTAAGGTCCTTCCCAACCCAAATCATTCTGGGATTCTGTGATTCCTAAATCACATATTCCATTGTACCAGTGATGTGAGCAGTGCTGAGCATATCCTGGGTTGGTTAAAAAAAGAAAGAGAGAAAGAAAGTGCTCAACAGCACCAACAACCCAAATTATTAAAGACATTTCAGTACTTTTACCACTGGCCTTGACAGGATTCAGGAGTTTCATTTTCACACCTGAATACCTTTGAGAATAGAGGCTCTGAGTGGTGTTGAAAATCTGTTCTTTTTATATTTTGAAGCCCTGCTGGAAGCAAAGGGCTCCACTCTCCAAACAACCCCTGCCAGGCATCGAGGTCCCAGCAGTGCCTGAGTGCCCAGCAGGGCCCTGACCCTGCACTGGTGTGTTGGGGGGGCTTTCAGGGAGACACTTCCCTTCCTGACAGCTGATTTCCAGTGAAACTGTGTTGAAGGGAGGCAGGGGAGTGCCAGGTTTGCAGGATGAGCTTGGTTCTTCTCGGGTGCATCTCCCTTTGCTTCTCTCAGAGCCCAGACTTGGTTGACTTTAAGGGGATGGGACGAGGAGCAGAACAAGGCACGTCCTGACCTCCAAAGCACTTCCAGACACAGCCAGCTCTCAGGTCCAGGGCTCTCGGGGTCTCTGGGCCGTGGCAGCCTGGGCTGTATGGCAGGCTATGATTTGTTGTCACCTTTATAAACAGAACAACAAAATCACTAGTCTTCCACACAGAGCCAGACCAGGAGAGCAGCGCTCCCTCCTCAGGGATGTCCTCCTGCACGTCTTCTCCTGCTTTCCTTCCTCAGTTTTATCAGCCTTTAATTCTTGTTCTTGCCTCTCCTTTCAGGGATGGATGCTGCTCTTTGCAGAGTTCCTCATGAGACCGTGGCAAACCTCCCTGCAATCATCTCTCCAATTTGTGGCTGTTCCCGTGAGTTTCTGCTCCATTTTCTCACTCCCGGAGGCTCTACAGGGACATCAGGGCTCAGCAGGGGCTCCTCTTCCCTTACCCTGTGATAAAACTTCTCCAGGAGTGCTCTGTCAACCTGTCTGTCTCCTGGTTATATTTCAGTTGACTAAAATAAGCAAATGCAATGTATACTGGGGAACGCTGGAGAAAAGGACTCAGCAAAAGAAAAGATAATGATAGTGCTGAGTTTCCTGGAATCCCACTGAGAGGCTGATTTAAGCAAGAAAAACAAACCCCTTTTGCTGTTTCCTTTCCCTGGATTTGTTGATGAGCAATCTTTAGTTCACCCCAGGTCCAGCTTTGCTTCCACTCCCCAGCTCTCCTCTGTTAATACCTCACATATGGCACGGCTCAGGTGTGAAAGGACAATGCTGGCTCACATCCATGGAAAGGATCGGACTTTATTCCCTGTCTGGGTGAGGCTTACTTACCTCAGCCACTGAAACCAGGCAGGGAACAGCATCCTTCCCATCTTCACCAAGCCTGTACTTCTGTAAGCAGGTGGCACAAAAAAAAAATAAATGAAAGGGAAAGAAACAAAAACTATCCCTCAGGAGCTGCTGCTCCTTTCATGGGAGGAGAAAGAGTGTGGAGCAACAGGAGAGGGTTTCCTGCTCTTGACAGGGGTTGTGCCCTGTGTGAGCTCACAGAGAGCAGCCCCATCCCTCCCTTCCTCCCTCCCTTTTTTTCTTTAACATATGTGCTTTCTATGGGCACTTTAATCAAACTCCAGATGGGTTGTTTCAGTCAGGGGATTTGTGCTGCTCTGGAGATAAGAGTCCTTTGTGCTGGCCTAGGTAGCAAGAGTGTTTGTGATAACTGGAGCTGATACCAGGAGATGTCCAGGTGGTCTTATTTAACAGGGAGCATTAGTGATACCACCATTGTCCAGGAAATCAGATAAAACTGGGTCCAGGTGTTACCCAACACCGTGTTTGTGTAAGGACAGTACCAACTGCTGCCTGCACTGAGCCCCAGAGCAGCACTGCAGAGGGGGGGGTTCTTGTACAGGATCCCCATCACCCCCAAACTTCTCGGGGTGCACCATTGAAAGGGAAAAATTTAACCAGGAGTTGGACTTGGATGATCCTTGTGGGTCCCTTCCAACTCAGGATATTCCATGATCCTAAGCTGAATATCAAGTGAGCTTCACACTGAATATAAGATCACTCTTGGATGTCCTAAACTGAAGAATTTCACTTAAACCATCACACATTTTCCTCTCTGCCCTCCCACAGAGAGGTCTCTAACGAAAACATTTGGGGAGTGAGATGATTTAGAAATAAAAATTCAGGACAATTCACTCTTCTGCCCAGGCTAATTAGAAGAGAGGAGGAATTGTACAGATGGATGAACTGGAGAGAGGAGACAGTTTGGGAAGTGCTAACCTGGACTGTAATTTCAGGTGACAAGGACACTTTTCAGTCCTCGTTCTGGAGTGACACTGCACAGTGACACACCAGCTGCAGGAAGGGATTTACCACAAATCATTGCTAGAAAATCACATAAAAATCAAGACAAAAGAAGTATGAGCGAGACCTGAACTCTTCTTGTGGTTTTACACTCAGCCATTCCCTTTTAAGAGCAGGGTATTTAGTAGGAAGCATAAATTCCAGGCTCAGAGTCGTGCAATGTCTAGACTCCAGCTCGTGGGATCTGTCTCCGTGGGGCCATATTTCTCACCGTGATATTTTTCAGGACACCTCTGCTTTGTCCCAGAGATTTCAGGGATGTGGAAGCTCCCGGCTCCTCGTACCAGTGGCAGCTGGGAGGCTGCTGGAGTTCCTTGGTAATTGTTTGTATGGATGGGAGCTCAACTTAGCTGCAGAGCACGGGGGGAAAAGCCTGGTTGGAAGGAGCGGGGACTTTTGGCCCCCAGCTGTGCCAGAACAGGCTCATCACCGAGAGATCCCCAGCTGCACTTCCAGGCTGTAAATTAAACAAACAGTGTTTCCTCTAGACCAGACCACAGGGATGGCAGAGAGAACAATGTGGCCTTATTGCTGTTATTTCCTTTGGTTTCAATCTCTGTCCTCTGCCCCCACCTCCTCCCCAGACCCGTGGTGCCCACTTTACCCGATTTGCCATTTATTACACTGCTTTAAAGAGAGGCAGGGGGAAAAAGGCTCAGTGCAAATTATATTTTGAGCTGTTGTGCTTTGCCTCTTTGGTGGATAATAAATCTCTCTGGCAATGCTCCTCTGTATAGGATTTGTCATTAAATGCAATTAAACAAACCCTGCAGGTGTCCATGATCAGGCCTGCAGCAGCCCATTCACAACTGCAATGTTATTATCAGCCTGACAACAAAACACCAGATATTTCCTGAGCTCCTCTGATCGATGAGCTCGCCTGACTTGGAACTGGGAGGGAGGAGAAAAGGGGCTTCAGAGCGCTTCAAATGCTCTTTAGACTTATTGATGGAAAAGTCAAAAAGCTGCTCGGCAATCAGAGGGAAGGTGGAGAGAGAGAAAGGCAGAGGGACTGGAGAGCTGAGAGGGAAAAATGAGAGAGGAGTGTTTGGGAGTAAAAAGGTAGAAATGAGGCAAGATATCACATGGTGCCCACCCGCCCAATGAGTTGGCTAATGCACAAGAGTAGGATTTAGGAGGCAAGGAGGGTATTTTAGGGATGATTCTTTGGCAGTTGGGCTTTTAGTGTTAAGTGGATCATGCAGGCTCCCTCTGCAGTCAGCACAAATATTCCTCTCATCCCAAGGCAGGACTGGCAGGTTGACCTGTTGTCCAGGGATGTTTGCCAGCCTTCATAAACTGTAGCCAAATGGTTGGATCAGACACACAAATAATTGTAAACCCCACCTGGAACAGCCAAAGGAATTGGCTTTTTCAAGGCCGGGTTGGCCGGGGCTTGGAGCAACCTGATCTAGTGGAAGGTGTCCCTGGCCATGGCAGGGGGGTGGAATGAAAGCAGCTTTAGGGTCCTTTCCAAGCCAAACCATCCTGGGATTCTGTGGCTCTCTGAGTGTGTGTCCCCCTCCGTTCACACAGAGGCATGTCCTGGCACAGCCTTGGGCACGCTGGCACGCTCCAGAGGTGCTGCTGACAGCATTTGTCCAGAGCAGATGCAACAACATTCACACCTGAATTGTTGTGTGCCCTGACAATCAGGAACAGGGAGAAAGCTCCTGTGGTTTCTGTCAGCCATCCCAGGCAGCCTGTGGAGTGTGAAGGTCAGGGACTCACAGGGGACCGGCTGCTGCTGAATCCAGTGAGAGAGAAAAATTTGCCAACACCAGTCGAATCCTTCTGCCTGACTCGTTTGCTCAGCTCAGCCTCGGGGTGCTCTTGGGATGAACCTCATTCCTCTCCTGCTCCCACCCCAGGAATCCTGGTTTAGCCCAGCTGGCTGCTGGGGCACACATGGAATTGCAGTGGCAAGGACAACGCTTTTATTACTGTTCTAGTGCCACCAAAACCAAGGGATTTGGGGGTTGGATAAAGGGGTTAAATGAGTGGGTGTCTGTAGTGCACATGTAAAGTGTGAGGGGTGATTATTCTACCAAAAAAACCCTATGAAGGTGTCTTTGATTAAGATTTTATAGTCTCATCTGTAGGACAAACAGCACAGGGCCCTGTTTGCTGCCATCCAACATCACACTGCGATTGTGGCAGAAGGAGCCAGGAATTCTGTGATCAATCTGTGGGTCTCAGGGTGACCATTTCCCTGGACACTGCATGTGGATCACTCTGCAGTGCTGGTCTCTGGCTCCCTGATTCCAGGGCAGTCCAGATTCCACTCTGTATTCCCTCTTCACCTGCTGGGTTGTGCCATTA
This sequence comes from Pipra filicauda, assembly GCF_003945595.2. NCBI lineage: Eukaryota > Metazoa > Chordata > Aves > Passeriformes > Pipridae > Pipra > Pipra filicauda. Next base: position 1,143,810 of record NW_024104404.1, read on the forward strand.
GCAAACCACCATGTGGTGATCTGGTGGCCCCGGTCAGCACTGGTGGGTTGAAGGTGCCAGAAGGGCTCTGTCCCTGTGGTACCACAGAATTTGGCCACCAAGTCTGGCTGCAAAGTGTCAATTCACTGGCCACAGCAATGAGGGTGGTCCTTGGGTCAGTGGGGGCCTGCAAGGGCATGGAAAAATCCACAGCTACCAGTGTTGCTTATCATGGAATCCCAGAATGGTTTGGGTTGGGAGAGAACTTAGGGATCATCCAGTGCCACCCCCTGCCATGGGCAGGGACACCTTCCACTATTCCAGGTTGCTCCAAGCCCCATCCAACCTGGCCTTGGACACTTCCAGGGATGGGGCAGCCACAGCTACTCTGGGCAACCTGTGCCAGGGCCTCCCCACCCTCCCAGGGAAGAATTCCTTCCCAGTATCCCATCTAACCCTGCCCTCTGGCAGTGGGAAGCCATTCCCTGTGTCCTGTCCCTCCAGGCCCTTGGAAAAATCCACAAACAAAAATTTATGAATAAATCCATTTTGCTTGGCTTCACCTGCAGACCTTGGGAATGCTGAGGTGACACTGGCTCAGAACATTTGGGAGACACAGATGTAGGAATCCCAGCAGGTGTGGAACGTGGCATTGCCCCACTCCAGCCCCTTCCACCTCCCTCTGCTCTCAGCCAGAGAGCCAGAAACACCTCTGATTCCCTGCCCTGGCTGCTGTAGGGTTTGCAGTGGGGGGCTCGGGCTGTCACAGAGGGATGTGCTCTCTCCCAGGGCAGAGGGACAAGCGCTGGCACATCCCTGTGCCAGCCCAGGAGCCAGGGGGCTGCTAATGAGCCCACTGGTGTGAATGAGCTGGGGCTGCTCTCAGTCCTCCAGGACTTTGGTGGAACTCTGCTGATTTACACCACGAGAGCCGGGGCTGGCGGGGAAAACCCCCTGGAGTTTCCATCAGCGGGTGTGAGAGCGGGGAGGGAGCCTGGTGAGAGCTGAGGGGGCACAGGGAGCAAATCAAGGGCAGGATGGAAATGCACATCGGCTTGGATTGACTTCAACAAACCAACAAACACTTTTTTTCTTTTCTCATCCCTTCTTTCCACCTCCCTTCCTCCCCACCTCCAGCAGCTCCTCTCCCCGTGCTGCTCATCTCCCTTTGTGCACCTCTTACCCGCACTCTCCTCTCTAAACAGGTGCAGTTGCCACTCAATAGACTTTAATTACCACTTCAAGGGCTCTCACCGGGGTCTGCGGGAGGGTGGAGATGAATTTTCCCGAGGATTATGTGTGTCTGAGTTCTCTTCACTCAGATGGCAATATTGCTGTCAGCCTGGATCCTTCCAGAGACCTGCTCTTCGGGTTCTCTCTGCTCGTGTTAACAAAAAGAGAAACTGCTGCTGAAGTTACAAAAAACCACCCAGCCATTAGCTGGATTAATTAGCAGGACAGCAAACGAGGCTGGAGAAAAATACTGTAGAAAATTTAAAACCCAGGGGTCTCAGCCGGGCTCCTAAACCGTTATTTCTGCTTGCAAATCAAGAAGTGGAGAGCTCAGCATCTCCCAAGATTTCTGTGGGAGACTGGGCTCTGAAAATACAAGTTGTTTTGAACCACTTTACCTTCTTTTTTGCTCCGTGCTCTTCCCATCACGGCTCACCAGAGAGACACACTGTTAATGCATCCTGCTGGGGCCCTGGGGATTCCTCTGTCAGTCCATTCCTGGCTTCAGCACAGCTTGCCTGTGATGGAGGAATTATTCCCAGTGTTTAACTGGTAACATAGCATAATTTTGATTATTAAGATCTTCTTCAAGAGGCTAATCCTGGAGAATGCAGAGCAGCTGATGTCTGTTGGAGCTGCTTGGAATTGTTTGCCCGGGATGTGAGTGTGGAGATGCACACAGAAATTTAGATACGTGCAGAGAGGAGCTGGGAGTATAACAGGATCTTTTGGGACAGGGAAAACTCTGCAAATATTTTAAAAAATCATTTCTTTTGCTCAACATTAACACTTCTAATTTTTCCACGAAACGAAACGCAGGAAGGAGTTTCCTTTTATAGCAAATTAAGCGACGTTTTTCTCCTGCCAAAATGAAGTTTGTTTCCCCTAAACAAGCAATTCAGCAAATTGGGCAAACGCTGTAGGCAAATCTGCGTTTTTGCAGATGTGTTTTGCATCTTGCCCAGCCCCAGCACAGCTGGGCACGTCCAACATCTGTCTGGCTCCTGCAGAGCCCGTGGCCAAGGGCAGCACAGTGTGGGCCCTGGGATAGTCAGGGCTGAGCTCCTCTGCATCCCTGCACTGAGCCAGCTGCTATTCCTGGGTTGGTGTCCAGGCTCCTCTCATCCCTCGGGCGTTATCCCAAGTGTTGGGCCCCAAGCAGTGGTTGAGGGTCTCACCTGCAGCCCCGTCCCTGCTCCTGAGTGCCGCTCGTGTCCCTCCGGCACCGCTCGCGCTCCCGTCTGCCCCGGGCTTTTCCTGGCACCTGCAGCACGAAGACAGAAGGGATAAAGGAAGGATGGATGGACAACACTGATGGAATGGTTCATGGTTGGACTCAATGAGCTCAGAGATCTTTTCCAACCCTAATGAATATCCAGGATGCTGGGGAAGGAGCAGAGTGATCCTAAAGGCACGTCGGCCCTAAGACATCCTTCATCTCTCATCATGTTCTGTCTCTCCTTCCTTGGGCTCTGGGTGCAGCTGTGACCCCAAAAATGAGAAGGTGGATGGCACAGGGACTGGGATGGGAAAAGGAAGAGGCACAGTGATGTGCCCACAAGGGACTTCTCCCTGTGTTTGGAACTCTTTCTCTGGGCTTTCTCTCTCGGAATCCTTCCCCTCTTCTTCCTGTACTTATCCCAGTTCCTTCCTCTCCTACTCCTGCCCTCCTGCCCTTCCCAGCTCTCCTGACATTCCCACTCTCATTTCTCAGGTCCTCTCCATCTCCTCCTCATCTAACTCATCCTTTCAGCTTCCAAGATTTAAAATCCTTCTGTCTCCATCACCTCTTCCTCCCTCCTTCCTTCCCTTGTACATTTTGCTTTCCAGGCCCATCTACCACATGTTCTCCTGCCCTTTCTGTGGGCCTGGGGTGAACATTGATCACAGCCATCTCGAGCCCATCTCTCCCTTTTCCCAAAGAGCCGATGAAAATGTCACCCATGAGATAATAATCATGTTGCTCACATCCCTTAATTGCTCTCAAAGTACACGTCGAGGCTTCAGAGCCTCTTTGAAAGGCAGGTTCTGGCCTTTGGCACATTATTGACAGGCTGTTGATAGGCCCCTTTGTTGAGGAGCAATTTTGTCCCTTTTCCTGTACAATTTTTTGGTTTTTTTTTAAAGGCAGCCCTTTCAGAGAGAGTAGATTTTTAAAATAGAGCCGAGCTTTGAATGAACAGGCATCAGAGTTATTCCTGAGGAGTGGTGGCACATGTGGGAGATGAGAGCTACCAGAACACTTCATGCAGGACAAGAAATCAAACTGTGATGCCTGATAGCTTCATCCTTGTTGCTTTTTAGTCCTTCCCCTCTTGGACCCGCTAATAAGATGGTTTTTTGCAGTGTATGACTAATTAGACATCTTGTGTGTTCCAGTGCCTGGTAAACAATAAGAGAAAGTTGACACTTGAGCTGTGCAGCAACTCATTTGTATCAATTAATGATAATTCTTTGGGGTTTCTAGTACCTGCTGATTAAAGTGGACTGAGATCTTCTTGTCACAGCAGCCCTTTGTGGTCTCAAAAGCTTTGCAGGTCTGGAGGAGCGTGAGCAGAACCAGCCCGGCTGCTCTGCCACCGCTGGCGTGGGCAGGGACCCTCCCTCAGCAGTGGCAGGAACCTGAGCAATTCCCCCCTCAGCTGCTATTCCCAGAGGCTTTAAATCCACCCCTTTCCCCCGGATTTATTTTACCATGCCCCTCCTGGGTGCATCTCGAGGTGACCCCACCACAGCTCCGTCTGTGACAGCTCCCGGCACGACCCTGAGCCAAACCTCAGGCTCTGCTCGACTCACCCCCAACCCGGAGAGAAATAAAATTCTTTCCTCTCTGAAACAATGTCCCTTGGAACGATTTTGCCCTTAATGAGCCCCGAGTGCGCCGCTGTGCCGCGGAGCCGCCGGTGTGCATGTTAACAAGGAGCTCTCTCGGCGTGGAGGAGCCGAGATGGCCGGCCCTGTAATGGGAGGCTGTTCAGCATCCTAAGCCCTGCATTAGGCTGTGCCTGTAGGAACCCTGGCATGTTCCACGGAGGCTGCCTGAAGGTAATCAGCTCTCCCAGCCTCCTGGCTGTCCCTCACCGAGCGCTCCGCTTGGAGCTATTCCAGGAAACGGCTCCAGAGATGATAAAGTTTAGCCCCTGATTTATTCACCAGCAAAAGGGGGGAGGAAATGCCATTTGGTTGTGGGTGAAAAGGGAAAATGCAGGGGGCTGGTTGGGATTTGGTTGTTGAACCCTGTGAGGGACTGGAAGCCCTGGAACTTCATTGTTTGGTTCGGCCAAATCATGAGCAGGACCTGAAAAACATCATCACCTTCAATTTATCTTCGAGTCCTGCTTGACTCAAGTGGTGCATCCCAGCACTTCCCATCCCAGAAACCTATTTCAGGCACCACATCCACTTAAATCCACATTTTGTGTATGTCAAACACACACATCACAGAGAATACAACATATAGATAGATAGATAGATAAACAGATACACATTTAGATCAGTGTATGCCACACAGAACAACTCCATCCTGCCGAAATTCAGGAAAAGGAGTTCTTCCAGATCCATTCCCTCATTGACAGACCAGCAGAAAAACAAAATGCCTCTCTTCTAGAAAAAAAAAAAAAGATCAGCTAATTTATTTTTCAAAGTTGTGAACTCATTAGCTGGCAACTATTGTTCCACCCACCTTTGCAACCCCTCAACGGGGTCACAAAAAACCTACCCAGAGCTCCAAACACACCCTTGTCAGCGTGTGCTGAGAAGTGCTAAAATAAAATGTTGTCTGAATTAGATGGGGAGGATTAGAAAGGTGATAAAAGCTAAGCCAGGAGAAAATAAGATGATAAATAGGTCTGGCAAGATAGATGGATAATCTTCCTCCCAGGCCAAACCTGACTGGATAATCACCTTTTTCTGTTCTCTGGTTCCATTTGCTCTCGGATCTTCAGAGCTTTACAGGTATCACTGGATTTGGTTTTCTGGTACCCTGGAAAAGGGGGACACAATGTCCATCTTTCCAGACAAGGGATCTGAGGTGCCTGACTTAGGAGTGGGTTTAGGTTTCAGATTAGGGTTGCAAAAATGAACCAAACTGTTGCCTTTTGTCGGTTCGTTTCTCGGCTCTCGCTGTGCCTCGGGCAGGGCCGTTCCCTGAGGAGGAGCTGCTCAAACCAGGGCTTTTCTCAGCTCACCTTTTCCCAGAGCCAGAGCAGGAGAAGTCCTGTCCTCTCCCAGGTGTGTCTCTGTTCCTGTCACCAGGCTGAGCTGGGAACATCCAGAGCCAGGTGATTCCCAGAGCTGCGAGGGCACAGCTCTGCTCCCGCTCCCTGCTCCTGCTGGGATCTGCAGCCAGCAGTGCCCCTGACCATGGCAGCAGGGGAAACTGTCCTCCTCCCTCTGTCCCCTCAGGTTATAAATTACCTCTGAGCAAATCCAAACAACACATTTGAGCTATAACCAATAAGCTCATTAAACATTCCAGGCTATGAGGCTCTTTCCCAGTTCAGAGAAGACTTGTCTGAACTGGCCTTTGCTCTCCTTGCTCCAGGGAAATTCCCATTGCTCCTGCTAAATCCACGAGCCTGCAAAGCACTGAGCCCTTTTTTGCAGACAGGGACACCTTGTCTGAGGGGAGGAACTCAGGAAAGTTTTCCATCACTCCATGGCATTGATTCCTCCACAAACATTTGACTGGCAACACAGAACAACGGAATATTTGATCAGCCAGAATTACAGACCACAACATTAATAATTTTGTGAGCTGGACTGGAAAGATTTGCACTTGTTCTTGCTGGGAATGGTGCAATTGTCTCCTCCTTTTTAAGAGAAACTCTGCTCTAATGGCTGGGTGCATTGTCATCCTACGGGAGCAGGGACTGACTACTCCTTCTCATTTTGGGGGGCTTGAATCCATGTGATTTTCACCTGGGCTGGAATCTTGTAGGGGGACTGTTCATTGTGGTTCTGGATTTTCAGAAGAAGTCAGCGATTTTGGATGCCTTATATTTGTGTTTGAGACACTTTGAAAGGGAGTGATTGTGAGAGGTGGGTGCTTAGAGGGCCCTGAAAATCAGGATTAATTGGACTATGTCATGCTGGGCACCTGAAAACACTAAATGCTTTGGAAAAATCACAGGGGAGGGGGCTCTGTTTCTGAACATGATTTGGGAAGACTGCACAGCCTTAAGTAACACAGGATAAAGAGAAGATCTTTGCATAACCTGATGGAAACATCCTTTAATCCTCGGTGCCTGACTTTAGGTGGCATTTGATTCCTGAGCGAGTTCAGTGCTGGAGTTTGTGCAAGTGCACTTGTATTTTCCTGCTATTGTGTGAGTTACTGTAGGTTTGGTTTGTGAGAGTTTCTGAGTAGGTCTCTAAAATAAAATAAGTCAGAAGGCAAAGTTCTCCCCTTGAGTAGGACACGGAGGCCTTGCAGGCTTTCTGCACCGTCACCTGCAGAGCCGCAGGCTGTGCCAGGAAATATCCATTCTTTGCACTTCCTAAGCCCCTGAGCCTGAGTCCCAGAGCCAGAATCACACCCAACTCCTCCCCTCATCCATCAGCAACCATGGAAAAATCCTTGGTAGAGCCTCCCTTCCAGCTCAGAGCCAACACCTCGGCGTTGACCCTCGGCCGCTGCTACACCCGGAGCTGTGTCCGTTTGGAAACTCTGTTTGTAAATGAGGGGAAACTAAAAAATCCCTCCTAGTTATCCCAGTTATGCCCCAGGAAGGGCACAATGGCCACTGGCAGGAGCCATCTGGCCTCTGTAAACAAGGGCTCCTGCAGTCAGGGTGTGAGTGCAGGACGGGAAAGGCCCAATTCCTGCACGGGCAGAGAGGAGCCCTGGGCTCTGGGACGGCTCGAGGCTCTGCTGAGTCCCACAAAAATGTGGCAATAAGGGTTTTTTCCTGTTGCAGGGTCAAACTACAGGGCTGAGCTGGGCACAGGCTGGATATTTCTGGGTGCAGGAGTCAGGGTAGTGCATGTCCAACCTGAGCTTTCAGAGCTGCTAGGAGGGCAATTCCTCTTAATCTCAGCCAGTGCTGAAGGCTCCAGATATCCTGGGAAGCCTTGGGATACTCAAACACAAAGATCAATATTGAATATTGTATTAGCTGTTCCTGAGGTTTTGTTTTTTTTTTCTTTTCTTTTCTGGTTTTGTCTCCAGGCTGAAATTTAGGAGATTTTATTACATTAATATCCCAGCACCTGTTTTAGTAAGGACACAGTTTAGAAAGACACCTCAGCATTTAAAGACAGCTCATTTTAATAGGATTTACCAATTAATTTAGAACCCCACTCCTACTCATTTTCAGGTGAGGTGTGTGCTGACTTGTTTTACAAACCCCACCACAACACTGGTTTGTTCTGAACTCACTCAATTTTAGCAAGGTGTTAAATAATGACAAACTTTGAGGCCACACACGGATCCCAACAGCCCTCGGGGGAACACCTACATCAATTTTATCACCTGCTTTCCATCACTTCTCTGCTTTGAGTCCCCTTCTGGGCCTCAGGGTGGCTCCATGGGAGGTTTATTTCTTTTGCTTTCCTGGAGGGGGTTGAATTCAGTAACTCAACAGAGACAACTCCCCTTGATCCACACTGAGAGACTATTTACAAGGGCCTGGAGTGCCAGGACAAGGGGGAATGGCTTCAAACTGAAAGAGGGGAAGGATATTGGGAAGGAATTCTTGGCTGTGAGGGTGGGGAGGGACTGGGATGGATTTCCCAGAGAAGCTGTGGCTCCTCCATCCCTGGGAGTGTCCAAGGCCAGGTTGGAGCCACCTGGGCTAGTGGGAGGTGTCCCTGCCCATGGCAGGGGGTGGGATGAGATGATCCCAAACCATTCTGGGATTTGGGCAAGCAGAGAAGCCAAATTCTTGGCTCAGAGTCCCTTCAGCTCCTGTTTGGGCCCTGAACAAGCCCCTGCAGCAGGAGTGTGGGGCAGAAGGAGTCTCTGCCCGAGGGAGAAGGACCTCGCCGTGTCCATCCGAGCTCCAAAGCTGCCGCAGATCCGGAGTCTCAAACCCACTCTCCTTTTCCTGCTGAGGTTCCCAAGCACCTCCCAGTCTCCCAGCTACTACCAGATGCCACGATTGCACACAGACAAATATTTGTGCAAGGCACACAGAGCCTGGAGGCTGGAACACTGTCTGTCTGCGGGGAGCAGGAGAAGGGGAGGAGGATCCTGGGGTTATTTCTAGTTGATTTGAACCAACAAAAATCTACAGGGTGTTTATTTCCTACAAAACTTCCAATGTTTCCTTCCAACAGGTGATGTGGGACCAGCCTGACAGATTGATTTCCAGTTTAGTCGTTTTGTTGAGTACTTAAAGGGTCAGGAATTAAATTGAATTTAGATCAGACCTTACCCTGAATCCCCTGTTCTTCAGAGACCTCTGTCAGGGACAGGATTGGATCCACTTATGACATCTACAGAAAATGGCCAGTGAAAAATAAAGAAGTGACAAAATATGCCCTGAACGAATGGAAATGTAACTTTGATCAAGCAATGCTCTGAACAACACCAAATTTAGTTAGCTTCGAGGATATGATATCATCTACCCTCCTATTTTTTATATGAAATATGAGATTTGATTAGGAGATTTCCCAGAATGAGGAATAAACCCATAAAAGCAAGAATAGGTATTTGGTGCAATATAATTTTCTGGCTTCTTCTGTTTGGGAGCAAAGAACGTGATTTTCCCCCCTCCCTTATTTTACAGCTGAACTTCAAAGGGGAAAATGCCTGATATTGATGCTGGAAGAGACAAGGCACTGCCCAAACTGACCCTCAGATTTAGGACAGATCAGAGTCACTGTGCACAGAGAACTGATGGGAGAGATTAAAGAGACTTACAGAGAGATAACAAAGATATCTCTCCACTCAAATTCCATAGGGAAGCGTTTCCACTCCATAGTTTTTTTCAATGTCTATAATATGTCTTTGAAGGCTGTGTGGATATTCAAGCCCTCTTTTCAAGTGTTTTTCTTCTTTTCTCTTTCCCCCCCCCCCAAATATTTAATTCTGAAACAGCAAATAGGAGTTTCCTTAAAATGGAGAACAGCTTGTTTCCATTTCCTCTCAGAGGCCAACATTACTCAGGAAAAATCCAGGTGTAAAGACAGGAGATGGGGCCAGGCTGAGCCTGGATTAAATCACCTTGTGGAGCCTCTGCTCAGCAAAGTGTTCAAACCCACGTTTAGCAGGGCTGGGGGAGAATTTCCAGGGAACAGGGATTCGTTTAGTGAACCTCAGCTTCCAAAAATGGAGCTAAAACAAATGCAGCAAATCCCCTCAGCTGACAATAGCTCTGTGAAATGCTCCATTTCCAAAGTGCTCCAACACTTCAACATTTTAGCTTTTCTATTTGCTCTATTAGATCCTTGGTTTAATAATCCAAAAGAGGAAAAAATGTTTTATTTCAGCTCGAGACAGAGTAGAATACTTTGTTATTTTAATTTTGTCAAAATAAAATAAAACAAAAAAAAAAATCAAAAAACCCACCCAAACCAAGCAAACAAAACACTTTGTTTAATTTGATCCCGCTTGCTTTTAATTTTTTTTATTTTTTTTTTTTTTGGAGAAGCACATTTTGGGGGGAAATCCAATTTAGCCATTGAGCACTTTAATATAACACAATCTGTCAACAGACCCAAAGTGTACCACCACATCAAGGCAAATTTTGAGTACTCAGAGAGAACCAAACCATGGAGGAAAAATATTTTCAAATAGCTGTTCACTGAAGCACTGGCTCCCCAAAGCACCTTGGTGAAATATCCCATTTCTCCTACAAACTAGGGAATATTAAGAACAACTTTACACACGAACCACCAGTCAGCCACACTTTCAAAACAAGGATTTGGGGGTTTTCCAACACAAAGCTTTGATGCCGAGCAGGTGCAGGTTACATTTGGATTTGTACAATCATTCCTGGCTTTCCACATGGTTTTATTCCCTGCCCTCCCCCGGGCTGTGAGCGTGTCCCACCTGGGCTGGGATGTTTGGAAAAGGCGTCTGCGCCTGTCCCAGTCCATCCCACCCATCCCAGTGTCCCACCTCAGCCAGCCCTCGGCTCTTGGCCAGACCCCAAACTGCCTCCCGAGTGCTCGGGGCGATCTCCCGACCCTCGTGTGTCCCTGCCCGGGAAAAGGACCGGGACGCGACCCGGGCATCCCTGCCCTGGCACGGGGCACCCGCGGGCAGCGGCCCGAGCTGCGCCGCCCCCTTGTCCCGCTCTCCTGCCTTCCCTCTCCCGCAGAGACCCCTCCGGGGCTGGACTCACCTGCCTGGCCCGGGGACAGTCCAGCGTCGCCTCGGGGACCTGCCGTTGATCTCCGGGGAGGGTCCGGGCGGGTGCCGGTGCCCGGTCAGGGATGCCCGGGTCGTGTCCCGGTCCAGCCCTGCCCGGAGGAGCCGCCGGGCGCTGTCCGTGGTGCTGATGGCGGCATCCTGCCGGGATCCCTCCGGGATACGGCCAGGAACCCCCTCGGCCCCAGAGCCAGGGCCGGGGGAGGCCGGACCCGTCCCCCGAGCGTCCCCCGAGCGTTCCCCGCGGTCCCGGTGCCCGAGGAGCCGCCGGCAGAGGCGGGACGGGCTCCACAGGTGCCCCCGCGGGGCTCACCTGGCGCTGGGTCACCTGCGCGGCGGAGGGGCCGGGGAAGCTGCCCTGCCTCTGCCTCGGGGCTTTTATGGGGCCGCCGGGGGGGCGGCGGGAGGAGCGGCCGGGCGGGGACTGTCGGGCTCGGCCAACGGGAGCGGCTGTCGGGGCAGCTGCGGCAGCATTACATCATGGACCCGCCCGCGCTTCGCTCCCAGAGCCTCCGCCGGCGGCTCGGCGGCGAGGGGGGACAGCAACAGGTCTGTCCGGGGGGCACGGAGCCCCTGGAAACGGGGCGGCGGGCGGGAAGGGCGCCCGGAGCTCTGGCCGGGAGGGGGGAAAGCCCGCCAGGAAAGCCCACCCGGCGAGGAGGGGATGCTTGGTGGGGGTCAGTGGCTCCGCGTTTCCCAGGATAAACCCCCCCGGGCCGTTCTTTCCGCCGCGGGGGGTCCTTTCCCTCGGCCTGGCGGGCTCTGATTTCCCAGCCCAGTGGACGAGCCAAGCTTCACCCTGAATTCCCAGCCTTTTCCATCCTGTTTGTGGAGCGTGCACAAACCCCAACCCTCCGTTTCTTCCCGGAGGCACCGAGCTGACGGGCAGCCCTGATCTGAGGACCTGGAATCCAGGTGGATCTCTCCCGTTCCCAGAGCAAGGAGGTCAGACAGCTCGAGAGCACAGCACTCGCCAGGGAAAACAAATGTATTCCCAAACGCCTTCTTCAGCTGGGATGGGTTTGTGTTGTGCCTCTTAGATGGCAAACACACAGGCTGCAGACATCAATTCTTCAAGGCTGCCCTAAATTATCCTAAGTGATCAGTTGGGGTAAAGGTCTGTCTTCTGACATATCCCGTGCACGGGATGTGTTATCATCTGATACCAAAGGAAAAGTAATAATTGTTTGCAACATTAATTAGACAGAAATCAAAATGATCCAGAGTTAAAGGCTCAGTGTGGGTAATACTTGAGACCCACATTCAGGTCTGGTTTGGGATGGATCTTCTGCAGGAAAATATGAGGCTCCAAAGCCCTGTGAATAAGAGCAGATGACCTGAAGGAGCCTATTTTCAAGTGGCACTGGCTGCTATTCAAATTACAGCACAATTAGAATCGAACCAGGTGCTCTGTTTCCAACTCTTTCTGTTCGTTTGTTTTCCATGCCAAGCATGGATGATGGGCCAAATCCTTGGCCTGGCTCCCACCGGCCCAGAACCTGTTGCTGTAGCCTGAGGTAAAAGCTGGGTTTGAGCAGAATGTCCCTGTGTGTGACACAAATCAGTGAAGCCCCTGAAGGAGGGGATGGCCCTGGCAGCACCCACTGACCCTGTGCTGCGTTAATCACAGCACAAAGAACGTGGGCTGGTGTTCAGGTAAAAGGAGATGTCACAGCCTTGTTAGTGCCTGGCCTTGGACGTGCCTCTGGGAGGGATTTTCATTCAGGAGCCAAACCTGGAAGCTGTTGCTCTTGGCTTTGTCCTGGCAAAGCAGGAGTTTGGGGGGAAAGCTGAAGCTGCAAACAACATCTTGTGGGAAATGCTGAGGGTGCCCAAGTCCCTCCACAATGCACCTCAAAGGACAGTGAGGCTTGGGGACATAATTCCCTTAGAAGACCCCACTAGAAAGGAAAGCCAGAGTGAGGGAAAGGCAGCACTCAGTGCTCCTGGCTGTTATTACCCCAGCTGGGTCCCTTCATCCTCAGTTTTCCCTTTCCCTCGTGTGCTCGCCAGGACTCTCCCAATTTGCTCTCAGTTCAGTGTTAGTGTGGCCCCTGGTCCAGGGCCTTTCAGCCTCTGAAACCCAAGTCAAAAGGAGAAAGGCCCTGCTGAGGTTAAAGAAATGGGCCACGAGGGATGATGGAGAACAAACCCTCCAGCTGTGTGTCATAGAATATAAAACCAGAGGATGGTTTCATTTGGAACGGACGTTAAAGCCCATCCAGTGCCAACCTGTGCCATGGGCAGGGACACCTTCCACTAGCCCAGGTGGCTCCAACCTGGCCTTGGACACTTCCAGGCATAGGGCAGGTGTCCACAGCTTCTCTGGGCAACCTGTGCCAGGGCCTCACCACCCTCACAGGAAGAATTCCTTCCCAATATCCCATCTAGCCCTGCCCTCTGGCAGTGGGAAGCCATTCCCCTTGTCCTGTCCCCCCAGGCCTTTGTCCAAAGTCCCTCTCCAGCTCTCTTGGAGCCCCTTTAGGTACTGGAAGGGTCTCCCTGGAGCCTTCCCTTCTCCAGGTGAACCCCCCCCCCAGCTCTCCCAGCCTGTCCATAGTTCCAATTCTTGTCTCTACAAAGAACAGCCATTTTACAGCAGTTCACAAGGGGCGAGATTTGTGCAGGCACCGCTGTTTTCCTGAGAGCTGCAGCCTCTTCTCTGAGGGCTGTTGGGCAGCACCTTGGATTCAAGTCCTCTGGGTGACATCTGGGAAAAGTCATTTTGGCCAGCAAAGTCATTTTGGCCAGCAAATTCAGCTGAGATTTCAGAAACATGATTTTCAGAGGGATCCAAGTCGTGAACACGAGCTCTGCCTGTCCAGTCCAAAGTATCTCAAGCCTGAGCTACTCATTCCAAAGATGCATTTGAAATATTGGGCTTATTGCAAGTAGAGACCTGAAAACTCTCCGTGTCCACTGCACATTCATTCCCTCCGGCTTTCCCACCTCGGGAGACTCCTCTGCCTCACTCATTTGCATCCCAGATTTGTGGGAGAGGGGATGAGAGAGATTTCTTTTCACGGAGGAAGTCTGACATGAACTTAGAAGCCACAACAGGAAAGGTCACCGTTTGATCGAATCGCTCCGAGTTGTTTTCCACCCCCTACTCGGAGCAGCCCTCTGGGCTCGGTAATTAGCGACGGAGCGCAGGGGGAGCGCGCTGGACTTTGGCCCCATCTGACCCGATTCGTACAACACGGCTGATTAATGCACCTGGTCACATGGCAGCTGCCAGCGACTTGTTGCTGGGCATCCAGAGGTTTCCAAGGGAACCGCTCCTTCTCCTGCCGCTGCTCCCCAACAAGTGCGGGAGAGCCGCGCTTCGGCTCCGAGGGCCGGGCGGGAGGCGGGAGCGAAGGCGCGCGGAGGAACACCCAAAAAAGAGGAGCACCCGCGTGGAATTTAGGGATGGAGCGGCTCGGACAGGTCCTGTGGGATCGCCGAGCCGCGGGCTCAGCCCTCCCTGTGCACCCTCCCACAGCTATCCCAGCCCACGCTCGGGCACGATCCCACCTCCCGCATCCCACCCCAAACCGCATCCCAAACAAAACAACAGCTCCGTGCGAGTCCAGACACGCTCCCAACCCCCGGGGATTCTCCTCCTCCCGGAGGAGCCCCAGCACACGTTTGAGACCCTTTTGCCGAGGTGTGTTTAAAACTCTCTTTTAACCGCAAAGACCTCGGTCCGGTCCCCCCGGGCGCTTTCCACCGCTGCGCTCCCGGCTCCAGCCTCCCTTCGTGGGCTGGCACAGGGTTCCCGCGTACACCAATCTCCTGTCCCGCCCCCAAAATCCCTCTCCCTGCACGCGCAGCTGGAGCGCTGCCCACACGCGGGCGCGGCGGCTTCCACGCACCCCCGGCAGCTCCTCACACCTCCCTCCACACGTCCTTCCCCCTGCGGGCATCTCCCGCTGGGCACTGCACACTCACACCCCTCCTGCCCGCGATTCCCGCTGGTTTGCACACAGACCACAGAGTCAGAGGCGTGGTCGAGTTGGGAAAAGGTCTCTAAGACTGCCAAAATCTACCTATAAACCTTCTTTCGGTGCAAAGGGAAACTGAGGCACGGGCAGCCCCTGCAAAGCTCCCTGCAGTGCAAACACTCCCAACCACAGCTCTGAACGTGGCAGGAGGTGGCTCCAGGACAGAGAATCACAGGATGCTTTGGGTTGGAAGGGACCTTAAAGATCATCCTGTTCCAACCCCCCTGCCATGGGCAGGAACGTCTTTAATCAGATCAGGTTCCTCAAAGCCCCATCCAACCTGCCCTCAAGTGTTTCCAGGATTGGGGCATCTACCACCTCTCTGGAAAACCTTTGCCAGTGATTCCCCATCCTCACCCTGACATATTTCTTCCTTGTGTGCACCCTGACGTGAGGCTGCCAGCACCACCCAGGGCGGGTGGCAGTCGGGTGGGTACCACTCTTCCTGGCTTTGGAGAAAGCAGCCTGAGCAGAGGCACTGCTTGTCTGCAGACAAGACCCAGCAGAGGCAGCAGAGCGTCCTGCCAAAGGCAGGGCCAAGTGCCACCCTCATTTCTGGGCACACACACTCCCATTCCCACTCGCCCTGAGCACACAGCCAGTGATGCACCTCTCCCCTCCCTCGCTGTGCCTGCACCCAGGGATGTGCATCCCACGTCCACCAGCACCCCAACACCCCCAGCAGGGACTGGTGCTGCTGTGCAGCCCCTCATCCCTGCTCCCCTTCCTTCCACACTGTCTCACATGTGCTGTACCCAGTGCCCAGGCCAGCAGCTCTTGGCAGGAAAACCCAATTCCCTGAACCTGCGAACACAGTTGGCTTGGCAGCAGCTCTGCTCTGCAACACCCGCCTTCCAAACACTCCAGCAGCCCTACACCAGCAAGTCCTTCCTCTTTTCCCTTTCCCTGTGCTGGAGGAAGATGTGGAGGGGGGTGTGTGTGCACTGTCTGCTCCCACAGCACCTTCCCAAGCTCGTTAATGCTGCTCTGGTTTGGTTAGTCAAGGGATAAGTGTCAGCCACAACGAGAGATTGTCAGTGCTGTGCCAGGAGACCTTCCATTCCCATCCCTCACACACCTGAGCCTGCAGTCAGCTCCATTCCACCGACCTTTGTAGAGCACCACTGATTTATCCCCTCTGACACAACTGTTGGCGTTGCTGAAGGACACAAATATCCGGGGAAACGTGGCTCAAACATTTCCTCACACCCCTCACCTCCTAAAGTCTCGCTCTTTTTTTCCCAGCCTGGCTAACTCTTTGCATCAAACTGCTTTCAGGAGATGCTCTCCCACTATCTTTTATCTAATCTTCCAGACTGCAGCCTGTGCCCGCAGGAATAAAAGGTGTGAGTGGCTTTATGTGCCAAACTGGATTTAGAGTCATATAATCACAGGAGGGTTTGGGCTGGAAGGGACCTTAAAGATCATCCAGTTCCAACCCCTGCCACAGGCAAGGAACCTTCCACTAGATCATTTATGTGATGGGGAGAGAAAGATTCAAAGAGCCTGGTTCCTCTGCCTCTTAACTCAGTTTTCCATCAGAACACGATGTTTGATGCAGGAGGTGTATCCGGCCGAGGAGAAACGTTATTTGGACTAAGCTCCAAGGATTAAGCAAGAGGAGTGTCCTGATTTTGGTTGGGGCAATGTCAGCTTTCATTCTGGCAGCTGGAGGCACCACCAGAACTGCACGAAAGGCAGAGCAAGTTAACGATGCACCGGGAAAGTGCAACTCCGGAAAGGGCAGGAAAGGCTAGGAATGAACAGCAGCTCGTTAGAGTCAAGGTCTGAGGGAAATCAGCCCCGCTGGTGGCAGGGTGAGCTCTCTGTCACCACACTCAGGTGACACATGTGAGCAGCAGCAGCGCCTGCCAAAGGACGCGGGGATGTTTGTGTGTAATAACCCCCTTTTAATGAGGTGTCTGCCAAAGGCACAGCCGAGGAGCAGCTCCAGCCTCGGGGGAGCGGGAATATCTCTCCCTGCCTTTATCCCGGGCTCGGATTAAACCCCCCTGTGCATGTGCTTGAACTGGTGACACTGAGACCATCACAAACATAATGAGGACAAAGAGGTCGCTCCGAGGAACGTGCCTGTCCTTGGCGGGGTTTGTGCTCCCGCCGCAGACTCTCGGCTGCCGCGGCACTTAAAGGGAGAATATTGTAAAAATAAAGCCCGTGCAAACAGAGTAAACAAGGGGCTTGAGAGCTGGGTCTGTCAGGGACTAGAGCAGCTCGTGAGGGGAGGTTAAGGGAAAAAAAAAATAAAACAAATAAAAACAAGCCGAAGAGCAAACAAGAGCACTGGAGGCGGTGTTTTCATAAGCATTAAAAGCAGAACCTGTGCTCCGTTTTCACGAGTGGTTTTAACACTTAGGAGTCAAAATCACATGCCCTTCCAATAAAACCTGGGATTCTGTGTCCCTCAGGTATTTTAGATGCTGTTTCTCCCAGCATGAGGAGTCGGTGCCCCGGTGAAATTACGGGGCCGGTGTAAAACGGTCGGGAAGGATCACTTTTTCACACAGCACATAATTCGATTGTGGGGCTCCTTTGCCACAGGATATCTCGTAGCCTGAAAATATAAATAGGTTCAAAAGGTTTTAGACGAGGTTATGGAGGTTTGGTCTATCAGTGGCGATTAAAGTTAATAGTTTGGATGCAACATCCCTGCAGATCGCTGGGAGCTACAAAACTCCAGGTGGGAGAAGCCTTATTCTTTTATACACCCTCATAACCTGTCCTGAGGATCCTCCTCTGCCTGCATCCTGGGCCAGAACACTGGGATGAGGATGTGTCTGCTGTGGATCGGTCAGATTTTATAGCCCTACACATATTGAGAATCACCAATTTTGGCTTTCAGAGGGATCTTCAAAATCGATCATTCAGTAACCCTGATCCTCAGGGATCCCCATCCAGTGGAAGTTGTCCTTGCCCATGGAAGGTTTTATAGTCCTAAATATATCAAGAATCACCAATTTTGGCTTTCAGAGGGATCTTCAAAACCAATCATTCAGTAACCTTGATCCTCAGGGATCCTCATCCAGTGGAAGTTGTCCCTGTCTGTGGAAGGTTGGAACGAGATGAGCTTTAAGGTCCCTTCCCAAACCATTCTGTGATTCTACAACTCTGTGATTCTGATTAATTCTGCTGCAAATGAGATGCTGTTGCCCCTAAATCCTAACAGAATTACACCTCCAGCAGTCAGTTTGGGGTTATTTGACACTGGATCTGACCCCAGTGTCCCCCCTGCAGGGAGATTCCAGAGGGGGGTGATGAAAGCAGGGCTTTTTGCCCCAACAGTACATATTGCTGTGTGACAAGACAGTCCAGTTCAGATCCCACCAGGTAAAATCAGAAAACTCGTGGTCATGGTGCTCTGAAAGGATTTTTCAGGCACTGCTGCCCCACGTGCCCACCAGAGGAGAAAAGCAAACTGTGTATGAGGGAAGGTGTAGAGGGAAGGTGTAGAGGCAAATCCTGCTCTCCCAGGCAGGGGTGTCAGTGTGGAGCATCTCCAACCCCCTGAGAGGTTCAGCTGGAGCAGGATGAGTGAGCACAGGGAGAGGTGAGTCCTGAGAAACTCCTCTGATGGGGGTAGAATTACCAAAAACTGATCCTAGTTCTGAACTGACTGGGATTACCAGGGGCAATGTTTGGTCCTGGACACCTAAAGCAGGGAACGGGGAGCACAGGCCCGCCCGTGTCTGTGTGTTCTGAGCAGTTTTTTCACTTCTGGCAGTGCACAAAGATGCTCCCAAAGAAAGGTGTGTCCCTTCTTTCTACCTGACAGGAGGGGGGAGCCAGGTGGGGGTCGGGCTCTTCTCCCAGGAACCAGCAGTAGGACAAGAGGGCTCAGTCTGAAGCTGTGCCAGGGGAGGTTTAGGTTGGATATTAGGAAGAAATTCTTCCCAGAGAGGGTGCTCGGCCATTGGAATGGGTTGCCCAGGGAAGGGGTGGATTCTCCATCCCTGGAGGTGTTTAAGGTGAGACTGGATGTGGCATCAGTGCCATGGGCTGGGAACCACAGCGGGGTTGGATCAAAGGTTGGACTCGATGATCCTGGAGGCCCTTTCCAACCGGGTTTATTCTGTGATTCTGTGATTCCAACAGACAAGATCAAATTCCAGCAATTGTTGCTGGTGTGTCTGAGTTCCTCTTGTCGGGGTTCCTGGAGACCAGATCCAAACCACAGCGTGCCTGTTCTGCATTTATCCATGTCCCTTCTCCATTTCTCCTCCCCTCCATCTTTCTTCTCCTCTGCTCTTCTCTTCCCCTCAGTCTCTGTCCTCCCCTCCGTGCACCCCACGCTCCAGCTCAAACACCCGAGCCTTGTTTTGGATGAAAATGGTGAAAAATAAACCCCTTGTGAGGAGCTGCAGCGTGTGCTCTGCCAGAGAGCGTGGTCTTATTCATTAGGGGAATGGTCTTGTATGCATTTGGGCCTGTTATCAGTAACACTCCAAAGGGAAATGGACTACTTAAACCTATTATATCACTGCTTTATTCACCATGTGCTGCCATTTACCTCCTACATGATGCTGGGCTCTAATAGCAGCAGTTCTGAGAAACCCTGCACATTAGCCACAAGCAGCTCATTAATCCACTGTTTTCATTCTTGAAAAAAAAAAAAAAAACAAAAAAAAAACAACAAAAATGGGCTCCAACCACACGAGAGCTCGGATGCCGAGTGCTCAGCCAGCACCAGAACAGCTCTGTTGTGCCAGCAGCCCTGAGGGAGCCCCAAACAGAACAGCCCTTTCTGCTCCTGGGGCACACGGGGGGTCCCTGGGCTTGGGGGGGACAGGGATGTGCCCCAGGGAACGGGACAGAGCTGTCAGGCAGCAGCTGCTGCTGGGAGACTTGGAGAATCCCACTCCTGGAGGCTCCAAACCGTGTGTCCTTCACCAGGCTCAGGCCCTGGCTGTCCGTGCGGCTCCATCCCGGGGTATCCATTGTCCTGGAGAGAAGGGAAGGGAATGGAAGGCATGTCTTGACCTCCAGCACGGGCAGGCCACGAGCAGGCTGGGGCCTGGCAGGATTCATTCCGAGCGGGCACAATGAGCTCTGCCTCGAGAGCCCTTGAAGAAAATGAAAGGCCCCGCGTCCCCGGCCCGGGGAGTCCTTTTGCTTCTGCACAAACACACGGAAAGCAGCGGCCGCAGCTGCTCCATCAGGGAGAAGAGCCCTGCTGAGGGCCGGGGTTTCTCTCCCTACCCCGCTGCTCCTCGCTGAGGAGCCGAGCTGCTCCACCTCCTGGCTGCCGCGCTCCCTGTCCCTGCTCCTCTCCATCCCGGCGAGAAACCGCTGGAGAACGGGGAAGGGGCTGCAAACACGGTTATTCCTGCTGGAGAACAGGGAAGGGGCTGCAAACACGGTTATTCCTGCTGGAGAACAGGGAAGGGGCTGCAAACACGGTTATTCCTGCTGGAGAACAGGGAAGGGGCTGCAAACACGGTTATTCCTGCTGGAGAACAGGGAAGGGGCTGCAAACACGGTTATTCCTGCTGGAGAACAGGGCAGGGGGCTCCAAACATGGTTATTCCCACTGTAGAACAGGGCAGAGGGCTCCAAAGAGAGTTATTCCTGCTGGAGAACAGAGCAGGGGGCTCCAAACATGGTTATTCCTGCTGGAGAACAGGGCAGGGGGCTCCAAACATGGTTATTCCTGCTGGAGAACAGGGCAGAGGGCTCCAAAGAGAGTTATTCCTGCTGGAGAACAGAGCAGGGGGCTCCAAACACGGTTATTCCTGCTGGAGAACAGGGCAGGGGGCTGCAAAGACAGTTTTTCCTGCTGGAGAATTTGGTAGGAGGCTGCAAACATGGTTATTCTTGCTGGAGAACAGGGCAGGGATCTCCAAACACGGTTATTCCTGCTGGAGAACAGGGCAGGGGTTCCAAAGAGAGTTATTCCTGCTGGAGAACAGGGCAGGGGGCTACAAACATGGTTATTCCTGCTGAAATCTCCAAGGCTAACAAACAAAGAGGGACAGGAGCTCCCCTGAAAACAGCTGCTCATCCATGTGGGAATAATAGAACATCCATGTCCACAGAACAGGAACAAGAGGCAATACTTTTTTCACGAGTGGTGCTTGAGGAATCTGGGATCTGTTCCTCTGGCTGCTTTTTCCTGCCTCATTTATGGAAAGAGCTGCTGCTCCCTGGCTGCAGATCCCTGCTTTCCTACAGGGCAAAGAGAAATACAAAGGCAAGAGGAGCTGGCCAGGGTCACTGGTGGGTCCAGGAGCTGCTGCAGGATTTACAACCCCTCTCTGAGCTCTGTCTCCTGTTAAAGTAATCCTGGTTCAACAGGATTCGATCCTGTGTCACAGCCCTCACCAACCCCACAGCTCTCCTTTGCCACCTCAGGGAAAGCTGCTGCAGGCACAGGGAGAACCAGAGAGGCAAATGTTGGCCTTCAGGACCTGTGTCATCCCCTCTGAGCCACAGAGATCCCTTTCCCAGGCTGGAAAGAAGGGTGGAGATGCTGCTGCCCACAGAGGAAGGGGAGCTGGATGCAGGATTGAGCTCTGCAGATAATGTGGGGCAGAATTAACCAGAGACAGGAACCAAATGATGGATCTTCTCTGATTCCAGATCCCAGCTGCTGCCCCTGGGCAGTGAGCAAACCCCCAGCACTACCTGCCTGCCAGCTGTGCACAGCTCTGTCCCCTCCCAAAACCCTCCCAGAGCCACCAGGGTGCACAGAACATGGAATATTTAAGTTGGAAGGGACCAACAGGGATCACTGAGTCCAACTCCTGCACGTGTTGCTTTATTTGAGGTGCCTTAGTGAAAGATCTAAGCAGGGAAATCAGGTTTAGAGGTGAGCAGTCGAGTTTATTCCTGCTCCTGGGTGAGGACACGAGTGAAGTGGGAGGTGAGGGGTAGGTGGTGCTGCTGGTGGCAGAATTCCTGCCTGGCTGGGCTGCCAGTCCCGCTCAGGAGAACCTAAAGCCACACAGTTCATGCTGCCCAGGGAGACTGGGGCTGATAAAACCCCTCCTGCCAAAAGGAAATGTGATTCCAGGCCTGATCCAGAGTGTCTGTGCAGAGCAGCTCTCAGTGAGCAGGGAGCTGAGAGGCACTTACAGAGGCATTTAGTCTCACACCAAACACTCTCCTGGGGCACCAGGGGGATGGAGCAAGGCCGGGCAGACTCCTCTCATTGAGCTCAGCTCACACTGAAATCAATACGTTATTAGGCAGCAATTCCAGCTCTTAATATTCCACCTCTGAACAGCATCATGTTTGTGTTGAGCGAGGAAGACTTTGGGCCAGACTCGAGGGGAAATTCTTCACAGTGATGGGGATAATAAATCCTGGAACGGAGCGCTGGGAAAAGGGGATAAAATTTCTGGTGCACAAGGGAACTGAAAAGAAATTCAGACAAAATTTTTGCAGAAGGGGAAGCGAGGCAAGGAGGGAGCATGGGGCAGGGTTGGGGCTTCTGCTCAGACTATTTCTGGTGTCGTGAAATGGAGCTGGTTTTCCTGAGCCTGATCTCCAGCCAGCTCTGAGCAGGGGGTGACAGGCCCCAGCCCTGGGCTGCCTCTGCCCCTCTCCCCTCCAGCCCCAGCTGAAGCTGCCCTGCTAAAAACCACATAACAACCAGGCTGCAAAGCCCCTCTCCCCCATCCCTTGCATCTCCCTGCCCCACCTGAGGCCCTGTTTTCTCTTTTGATGCTTCTAATGAAACTAAGTGGCTGCAAGCAGAAAGTTTCCACCTTCTGCCTCGGGGTTGATTAGTGCCGAGCTGCCGCCGGCAGCATCCCGGCTGGAGCCTCCCTGGATGGGAACCCTCAGGGGAGGGGATAAAGTGGGGATAAAGTGGTGCTCCGTGCCCTCTGCTCACCCAGCACCATTAGAGGGCTGCCTGCCTAACCTGGCAACCTGAGAGAGCAGGACCTGGCTGCTGGGGCTGGGGGCTCTGGAGAACATGAGCCGGTGCACGGCTGGCTGATATCCTGCCCGGCCCCCGGTGCAGCAGCAGGACCCAGAAAGGAAGGAGTGAAGTTCTTTTCTCAGCAATCTCGGCTGGTGCTGCTCGAGGGGAGCTGCTCTCACCTGCTATTTTTGTGTGTGCTTAATGCTGGCAGGAGACACTGCTCTGTGTCCCTGCTGGGTGGAGGCTGCCTGTGTCCTGAGCGGGGAGAAAAGGGGTGTTTGCCGGGTGCAGCTCCGTCTCTCCAACCCCTCCTGCCCCGTCTTTGGAAGCTGAGGGGGAAGAGTCCAGCACACAGGACGGATCAGACCCAGGCTTTCTGCTGACAAGGATTTCTGCTGGAGATTTCCAAGCATTAAGGCCGAACTTTTCCAGAGCAGCCACCACAGAATTACAGAATCAGAGAATCAGCTGGGTTGGAAAGGACCTCTGAGATCATCAATCCAACTCTTGATCCAACCCTGCTGTGGTTCCCAGCCCATGGCACTGATGCCACATCCAGTCTCAGCTTAAAAACCTCCAGGGATGGAGAATCCACCCCCTCCCTGGGCAGCCCATTCCAATGGCTGAGCACCCTCTCTGCAAAGAAATTCTTCCTAATGTCCAACCTAAACCTCCCCTGGCACAGCTTCAGACCCAGCCCTCTTGTCCTACTGCTGGTTCCTGGGAGACGAGCCAGACCCCCAGCTGGCTCCCCCCTCCTGTCAGGGAGTTGCAGAGAGTGAGGAGGTCTCCCCTGAGCCTCCTCTTCTCCAGGCTGAGCCCCCCCAGCTCCCTCAGCCTCTCCTCACAGGCCCATCAGGTTTTCTGCTGACAAGGATTTCTGCCAGACATTTCCAAGTATTAAGGCTGAACTTTTCCAGAGCAGCCACCACCTTTCTGCCTGGTCAGAAACACTGAGGCTGAGCAAGCTGAGCTCACCAGGGTTTCCAGATGGCCAGGACACCCCAAAAATCACACTCAGAAGGCAGGCTGCTGCCTCCTTATTCCCTCTGTCTCAGTTCAGGAGCACCATGCACACTCAGAGCTTGGTTCCAGGGAAGGTCAGTGCCAAACACCTCCACCAAACACACCCTGTGTTCCTCAGCAGTCCAGGTACCAATGGATTCATCATGGACAAGGCTCCTGGCACCTCTCCTGCAGCCTGTGCCTGGAGAAACTTCCCTCTGGATTGCTCCTTTCACCCATGGGCTTTCTTCCAAACAAAGGGCTTCCCAAACATCCTGACCTCTTGCAAGCACAGCCCTGTCCCCAGGCTGGATGCTGATGGAGATCAGGGCTGGCTGATCCTGTGGTGCCTGGCCCTCTCTGGCTCTGGGGTTACACTCCTGCACCTCGGAGTTCCTGGCTGTTCCTGGAAATCGGGGCTGTGCCAGCAGGGCCGAGTTACCCCGAGATCACCTTGCTGACAGGAGGGGAAAGTAAATAAGATTCTGCTCAGCAGTGCAGAGACCAACTGCTCCAGTGCTGCCTGGCAGATGGGGCCCAAGAGGGAGACCATCTGTTTCCAAGTGAGGCCCTAAATTTCTCCCTGTGAGATCCCGGGCTGGAGATATCCAGCGGAGTTCAGGGGGTGCAGAGGAGCAGCCGTGACCTGCATCGCTCCTTCAGTCCTTGGTGGGCACCTCCCAGAGCTGAGCCAGGGCTCAGACCTCCATTCCACGGGCTGGTGGGTTCCTGCAGCATTCCTATTCCCAGCACTAATTTTTTCCTCTCTCCACATCTCCACCCTCTCTCCCTCCTGGCCGTCCTTCCCACAGGTGTGCAGTGTTTCCCATGGCAGAGCTGGGCAGGGGCTGTGTGGTTCCTCTGCCACCAGCTCTGTTCTCTGCCCACCTCGCTCTCCTCATCCCAAAAAGCCCACCTGGCCGTGCCAAGGCCACCTGCCCCATCCCTGGCTGCTGGCACCTCACCTGCTCCTCCAGCACATCCCAGTGATGCCAGAGAGGGTTAAAACCAGCCACGCCGGGGAGGTTGCAGAAATGCTGTTAGACCTCAGGGCAGGGGCTGGCACCTCAGAGGGAAGGGGGTGACATCCAGGGAAAACTGGAGGAGGAAAGAGCAATCTGCTGATAGTCAGCGTGTCTGGGAAGCCGGGAACATATTGCATTAAACCCATAATAACACCTTGAGCAGCGGGGTGGTGGTTTCCATCTGGCCTCGTGCTGAGCTCGGGCTCTCTCCTTCCTTCCCCCCTGCAGCCAGGGAATCTGAGGCTTTGGGATGGCACAGGTCAGCCAGCCTGGGAAGGGGGAATCTGAGGCTTTGGGATGGCACAGGGGGAATCTGAGGCTTTGGGATGGCACAGGGGGAATCTGAGGCTTTGGGATGGCACAGGGGGAATCTGAGGCTTTGGGATGGCACAGGTCAGCCAGCCCAGGAAGGGGGAATCTGAGGCTTTGGGATGGCACAGGGGGAATCTGAGGCTTTGGGATGGCACAGGTCAGCCAGCCCGGGAAGAGGAGCCTTCCAGGGAGAGCAGGGAGCTGCCACACCACAGCTCAGCCTCTTGGCTCTCCTTTTGCCCCAGCTCCATCCTCCTCGGCCTGGGAGGTGGGAAGGCACTGGGGCTCTTTGCTTAATTAGTAGTAACAGCTGAAGCACTTGAGAAACAAAAGCTCTTCTCTCTCTCTCTCTCTCTCTCTCTCTCTCTGCCCCACTTTTCCTTGGGAGCCAGGGGTGGGGAGCAAATTGCTTGGAAGGCAGAAAGCGCCCTGGATCTTGTCACCATGGCTGCACAGACACAGCCTCCTGTTATCTCCAGAGGAACAAACCCCTCCTCCCACCCTCTCCTGTCTCGGCTGGAGCTGATAAAAGAAAAAAATAAACAAAACAAATAATAATAATAATAATAAAAAAATACCCCAGCCCAAACCAGCAAATAAATAGCCAAGGAATGAAACAGCCTCTGTAAAACATCTTAGTTTCTGCAGTGGGGTTTGGGGTTGTTGGGGAGCTGAAGGAGTCCAATGAGAATGTCAGGTTAGAGAGTCCATCTCAGGAATATTGGGATTTACAAAATCAGGACTTGGGAGCATCCCAGATGATGCCATTTGCTGGAGAGTGACAATTTCTAACTGTATGCATCTAACTGTGTAGCTGTGATTTATGTATGTATATGGATGGGTGCACTATCAGCATGATTAAACAGAATTTTTTGATCTTTTTGTTTGGAACCCACAACCATCACACCTGTAAGTTGTGGACAAGGGCTGGAGTTTTGCCTCTTCTGCCTCTGCAGGGAGAGGCACCAGAGGAAGCAGCAAATGGATCACAGAACAACTCAGGTCATAAAACCATGGAATACCCTGCAAGGACCATCAGTCCAACTCCTGGGCCTGCCCAGGACACCCCAACAATCCCTCAGAGGATCATCCAAACCCTCCTGGAGCTCTGGCAGCCTTGGGGCTGTGCTCAAACCCTGGGGAGCCTGGGCAGTGCCCACCCACCCTCTGGGGGAAGAACCTTTCCCTGAGATCCATCCCAAACCTCCCCTGACAGAACACAGGTTTTTGTGCTGCCACATTTCCACTGCTTTTGTTTTCTGCCCACCTCCAGCGTGCACGGGGGCTTTGGGGAGCAAAACAAAACCACAACCAAAGCGGGCCCTGCCTTTGTGTTGGGTTTCCTTGTGTTCTCACAAAAAATATGCCAAACAGTATAGCAGCAAAGCAGGGACAACTAGCAACCATATATTTGTGTTCTGAGCGAAATTAGGGCTATTATGGTCGCTCCAGACGGGCTTCCTACAGGAACTGGGTGGATAATTTCACAGGCATCAAAGCTCTGACCATCTGGTGAACGGGAACATACCTTTTAGCAACATGTCTCGTTTTGGCTCGGTGCCTCCAGGGCCACCTCCCTCCAACAGGCACTATTTCAGTGCTTAATTACACTTACTGTTAAAAAAGGAGGGCTTATTTTTAGTGTCTGTCTTTCCGATATCACCAAATATTCCACTGCCTGCGCCTGGGCCCGTGGGAAGGGGGGTGTTTAAACCAACCTGGGAGTTGTGTAGGACATCGAGGGTCAGGTGATGGCCCAGAGGGGCTCAAAATCGTCTTGGGTTTTAAAAAACAATTATTCATGTGTGAACAAACAAATGAAGGAGAGTGGGAATAACTGATAGCTCAGAGTTTAACCTAGTTTTCTCTTTTTGGCACTGGCTGGCACACTCAGTGCTTTGGCTCTCCTGCTTTTCTCCGATCAGTAGTGGGAATGATACTGCTTGTAACTGTAGCATGAAAATTACGACTTTGTAACTAACACAAGAAACGTTTTGCTTAAATATTGTTTTCATTTACGGCTTTTTTCCCCCCTTGCAACTGCCAAAGAATATCGAGTTGAGCTTTCAAAAAGGCTGAATTAAGTGGCTGATTATGTCTTTCCACATTTCCACACCCGTATTTTCTCCCATCAGCACTTTTTTTTGGCCCAGCTGGAGCAAAGTGTTACCTTTAAAAAGCCCAATCCGGGGCACAAAAGACCATTTTTTATGTGAGAAGTTTCTGCCTGAGACACCTGAAGGGGTGAAGCCTTGTTTTTAAACTTACCTGCCCTTCCTTTGCATATGGATTTGCCTGGATAAACTCGTTTGAAGCAGGACAACAGCTTGCTGGGAAGGTCAGGCTCTTGCTGGTAGCTCTGAGCAGGCTGTTGTTGCTCATGAAAACACTGCTCCTGTGTCCTCCTGCAGCCAAATAAACATGAACATCTGCATTTCCATTTTAATCACGGTATGGATATTAATGGAACTGGGGTGAAAGCTGGGACAAGGCTCCAGCACTCACATCCTCCTGGAAAACTCTCCCCAGGGCCTCTCTCTGAGGGCAGACACTGATGGCTTTGAGAATCTGGGTTCAGAGATCATGTTGAAGGAGTTGTTGGTTTTTTTTCCCCAAACTCACTGATCCATAAAGAACCCGGTGTAGGGTTTCACAGCACACCAGGTGCTCAGGCCAGGAGTGGAGTTTTGGTGAACATGTGAAGGGAAAGTGATTGGAAACCTTGGAAAAGCTGGGGATTGCAACCCAGGTCATGGAATCACGGGATATCCCAAAAGGGAAGGGGCCCAAAAGGATCACCAGCTCAACTCCTGGCCCTGAACAGGACAACCCCAACAATCCCACCATGTGCTGGAGAGTGTTGTCCAAACTGCTGTCCCTCTGCAATTCCCTTTTTCTTCCAAGAGGAAAAGCAGCATCTCTGGGCCTTCCCCCCACATGACCAACAGAAGTTGTGCTAGAGCTCAGGGAGGATGTTATATGGCAAGATCATTAAAATCATGGAATCATGGAACCATTGACATTGGAAAAGAACCCAGAGATCATCAAGCCCAGCCATCGACCCAGCACCATCACCATGTTCACCACCAAATCATGTCCCCACGTGCCACATCCACGTATTTTTTGAACACTTCCAGGGTTGGTGACTCCACCACTGCCCTAAACAGCCTATTCCAGAGCTTAACAGTGAAGAAATTTTTCCTAATGTTCAACTTGACCCTCCCCTGGCATAACCTGAGGCTGTTTCCTCTCATCCTGTCCCTTATTCCCTGGGAGCAGAGCCTGACCCCCTTCTGACTCCCCCCTCCTGTCAGGGAGTTGTAGAGAGGGAGAAGGTCCCCCCTGAGCCTCCTTTTCTCCAGGCTGAGCCCCCCCAGCTCCCTCAGCCTCTCCTTGTGCTCCAGCCCCTTCCCCAGCTCCGTTGCTTCCTCTGGACACACTCCCACCCCTCAGTGTTTCTTGTCCTGAGGGGCCCAAAACTTGCCACCCCTTTGCCTCACAACCAGTTGTGGATAAAAGCCAGTTCCAAGGGCACATGGCTGTGGCGTGGCAGAACCAGCTGACGATTTTCTCTCTGCACAGGCAGCGTTTGACCTTCTCTGTCCCCTGCTGACCACGTTGCCCCTTTTATGCCTCAGCATCACGTGCTGGCTGAGCGTCTGCCCCCTCTGCTACCGCCGCACACACCCCTCACCCCCCAGCACCCACCGACTCCCAGCATCTGTGCCACTTGCTTGGCCTCTTTTTCCTTTATGCTGCTCCCCTCCACCGTCGTGTGACTGCTATTGTGTGGTCCCCGCCACACAAAAGGCAGCCTGACCTAATTTAAATCAGTGCTATTGAAGCCCGGTCTTGTTTTATCTCCCGGCACACAAGGGCTGCGCTCCCCGTTTCAGAGGGAGAAGAAATGAATGGCTAATTGGGGAGGGGGGGGGGGGGGTATTGTGCAAGGCAGCCTTGTCTCCTGGCCCTGATTGTCAGCTCTCCTGCTCCACACAGTGCTCCCAGCTCCCCTCTTGGATCGGGGAGTGGAGGGAGGAAAAGGGGAGAATGGGACTGTGCAGCGTGGCAGGGAAACAAAGCCGAGCACGGCCGAGGCTGGGGGAGGGCTCCTCGCTCGGAAAGGGCAGATGCTGGTGATAATAGAAGGGAATATCCATCCCTCGCCTCCAAACGAGTCCCCCGGTGCTTCTTCTTTTTTCCTGGGTGTTTATGTGACAGTCCTTTCTGGTGCTCTGGGGACTGTCGGTGGGGAGGGGGTGAGGCAGAGGGGGCTCCCACACTCGCAGGGGTTGGAAGTGCTGGGAGCAGAGGGAGTGGGATGAGTCGGGGGCTTGGAGGGGAGACTGAAACGCCGCCAGGCTCTTTGTCCTGCGGGCAAAGTTGGAGCAGTCCCCGACAATGGGTCTTTGTCAGAAAGGCAGGAACATCCTCGGGAGCCATTCCAGCTGGTGGGAAGAGGGAGCTTTGTGTGGGCCCCCAAAGGAGGACCCAGAGCCCACGACCCACCTACACGGTGTGTGCCAAGGTTACCAGAGCCCGGCGCTGCCCGAAGGAGGGATCACCTCGGGATCTGTGTGGGTTTGGGAGGGAACACTGGCAGCACGATGTCTTTCACTGAGTTCCCGCCTCTGCCTCCCACAGGCTCCTTCCAAGAGCCTCCTCCCTGGCGCTGTCTGCTCTGCAGCTCCTTTCCTGGGCTGAAAGAGGTCTGTGGAAGAAAACAAAACCCAAATTTTCATCTTTCCACGAATGGTCTTGGGGCACTTACAGCTCCACTTCCTTCTGCTCGAGGGAGGGGACTTTGTCCCCAGCTATAGATTAGGTTTGTCCCCAGCACTGATGCTCAGTGCAAAGGTTGGAGCCAGTCCTCTCCTGCAGCTCTGGCAGCTGCAGGCAAAAAGAATTTCACTCCAGGGTGTTTAACAACAACACGAAGCAAACAAGCCCCAAGACATCAGGTTTGTTGTGGGCTTGGATGTAACACTAATAATCCTTATCATAAGTCAGATCAGAATAAAGCACTGGCAAGACCTGAAGGTAAATGACACGTGACAACCCTCTGTTTGGCCCCAAATAGAGATCGGCTACAAAACTGTAAAATTAAATTGTAAAATTAAGTGTAGATTTTATTAAGAGCAAGTGTTATTAAAAGTGAGGTTCTTCTTGCTTTCGTCTGATTTTATGATTCATTTCTCCCTTCTAAGCTTTTCTCTGCAGCCAGCAGAGCGTAAAACACACTTCAACCAAGAAAACAACGCAGGAAAAAATAATTCTCGTGTTACCACCTGATTCCAAGGGCTGAGGTCTGACCAAAAAGAGAAGGATTGCCGTGGATGTGTAAATTGTTAACATTGCAGTAAGGTAAAAGAAGAGGAACAAACATATTCCTGGAACCATCTGGGATTGTCAGCTCTTGACTGAGGGTGGGGAGGGACTGGGATGGATTTTCCAGAGAAGCTGTGGCTGCCTCTGGATCCCTGGAAGTGTCCAAGGCCAGGTTGGAGCATCCTGGGCTGGTGGAAGGTGCTCCTGCCCATGGCAGGGGGTGGAACTGGATGAGCTTTGAGGTCCTTCCAACCCAAACCATCCTGGGATTTTCTGATTCCACGATGAGAACAGTCTGACCCGTCAGAGAAGCTTCGTTTACAGGGAGGAGAAACTTCCCCCCACAGCAAGGAGCCCACCAAGGCCTGTCCTTGAGGGCCGTTCCTCATCCAGCCACTGTCCCCTGGGCCGGAGGGATCCCTCTCCCTCCTGAGCATCTCTCCAGGGAGCTCCACTCCCTGTCTCCACTATTCTACCGACATCTGGTGGCAGCTGCTTTAGGGAAAAAAAGACAGCTCTTCAGCGGAGCCCTGCGCCCCCTCAGCGGGAACCTCCCCGCGCGGCCGTGCCCGGAGCCCTGAGGCGCTGCCCGGGGACGCGCAGCTCTGCCACCTCCTGAGGCGAGCGGGGCTGTGGGAGCGCTAATTACTCATTAACGCGAATCGCTGGAGACCCGCGTGGCGTCTCTTGGTGTTTGGGGAGGGTTTTATTTGAGGTTGCCGTGAGAGACACACGCGTCCCCTCAGCCACTGTGGCGGGAAAGAGCAAACATGGGAACCGCCCGGGAAGGTCCCGTACAGCGGGTTTCCGTAGTGTAGCGGTTATCACGTTCGCCTCACACGCGAAAGGTCCCCGGTTCGATCCCGGGCGGAAACACCTGTTTTGCTTTCATGAGGCGCGTTTTTTCAGTTGGTTTGCTCTGCGGGGTTCTTTTATGGTTTGGGTTATTTCCCCGTTTTCTGCTGGGTTTTTTTTTTCTTCTCCTTCTGATTTATTTACTTCCCCGCCGACGGTTCGGGGCCCCCGCCATGAGCTGTAAGAGCACCGTGTGCCCCATCACTGACCAGCGGGGCTCTTCAGGCGGGCGAAAAGCTCGCCCCGCTTGCCAGGGGGTGTCTCGTATCGCTTCGGAATAGGTGAGAAACGGGGGGAAAGAAAAAAAAAATGGGATTAAAACATTGAGCTGCGTTGGCCGGGAATCGAACCCGGGTCAACTGCTTGGAAGGCAGCTATGCTAACCACTATACCACCAACGCTTCTTGTTCTTGTCGTCGCCGGCTTCCCTCAGCAAGCTCGCCCAGCGGGACCCAACCATTCCCCAGGAAGTGGGGGAGAGAAGCGCAGCGAGATGAGAACAGTTCCACAATTGCAATAAATGCTGACATAGGGGCCCATCTCCGAGGCTGGGCGGGGACGAATCTTCCCTCCGTGCTTTTTTGCCCCCCGCCCTCTGTCAGCCTTAATTCTCACTGTGGAGAATTTTAGTCATTGTAATGGGCTGCCCGGAGAGGCGGTGGACTCACGGTCCCCGGAGTTGCTTAAGGACAAGACTTAGCGCCCTGCTCTAGCGGTGTCGGATCATAGGCTAGACTCGACGGCCTCAGAGGTCTTTCCCAACCTCGCGTGTCATTCCGTAAATAGCTCCGCCGTCCCCTCCCTTCCCTTCCCTCACGCACGCAATTGGTTCCTCCCATCTCGTCCCATCCCGCCCATCCCGGGCGCGCTCCCGCCTCCCTCCCTCCCGCGCGCGCTCCCGCCATTTCCGCCGCCGGGTGAAGGGTCGCGCCGTGGCCGCCGCCGCCGCCGCCCCCGCGCCCCCGTTTTTCCGGGGCTGCCCCGCGCCCGGGACATGGAGCGGCACTGACGGACCCGCCGCCGCCCCCTCCTTCCTTCCTCCCTCCCCTGCCCGCCCTCCCTCCCGCAACTGCAGCCGCCCCCCCGCGCCCCCCTCAGCCCGCCCGCCACGGGGAGGTCGCCGCGCCCCGCGGTGAGTGAGCGAGGAGGGGTCTGAGGGGGCCGCGGGGGTACGGGCGGGGCGGGCGGTCCCCGCTCGGTAGGGGTTGTCGCTGTGAGGGCGGGGGGCGCTGAGGCGGGCAGGGAGGGTTTGCCCCCTCCGTGGGCCGCGTCCCCTCCCCGCCCTGGGCTGGGGGTGCCTGAGGGGCCGAGGGGGGGTGTTTGGTTGTATCTTCCCCTCGAGGGGCGGGGGCGGCCTCCCCTTGCCCCCGGGCGGGGAGGTTTTGCTCACTCAGGTACCCCCCGCGCCCCCCCAGGCCTGGCACTAGGGGGGTCGCTGGCAGTTCGGTCCCCCCTCAATATCCCACGCAGGGATGGAGTGATGGAATGGGACTTCCTGCCCTTGAAGGGGGGGTCTGTGTGTGTGTGTGTGAGTGAGTCAGTCCCTGCCCGGGCAGGTGAGGAGCTGCCAGCTCCTCGTTTTCCTCGGGAAAAGAGCTGGGGAGGGGGCCGGGATGCTCCGTCCCCTGGGCTCCCCCGTCTCCTGCTCTCCCGTGTCCCGGCCTTCCCTCTGCACCAAGGGCAGAGCTCCCTCCGAGCTCCCCTCCGAGGGAAGAAGGGCTGCAGAGGGACGCAGCCTCTGCCAGAGCTCCGTCCCTCCCTGGAGAAACCCCCGGCGGTTTATCCCCACCCTCGGCTGCTTTAATTTCTGGAGGAGGAGGTCTCAAAGCTCCCGGTCGCGTCTCTAAGGGCTCCTGTAGGTGACTGTGATCCTTTGGCTCTCCCCGGATGCACCACGGGCCCCTCGGGGTCTCGCTGGCAAAGGAGGGTCGTGATTCACGCCAGGTTTCTGATCCCTCCGTGTCTGTTTGGTTCAGTTTCTTCCTCCCTCCGGGCTCGGGGTGTTATTGTTCCCTCGCTACCTGAAAGGTGTGAGCTGGGCCGGGCAGGATGAGGGTTAAGATGTTGCCCTGAATCATTAAAATCACGGAATAGCTGAGACTGGAAGGACCTCGGGAAGTCTCTGGTCCAACCCCCTGCTCAAGGCAGGGTCAGCTGTGAGATCAGACCAGGTTACTCAGCATTCCTGAGCATCCCTCCCGCTGCCCTTCATGCCTGCATCAAAAATTGCCCTTAAATTACTGGCTGCTGCTGCTGCTTCCTCCCTCTCTGTTCTCCTCTGCAGTTTAGGAGTTTCTTTGTGATGCTTTGTCTCTCCTGATCCCCTGCGAGTGCGGTTTTGGTGGAGAAATGGCTCTTTTGGGAGAGCAGGAGCCTCAACAAAGGGCAGTGGCAGGTCTTGAGTGTGTCTGTGATTCAGAGCTGAAGATCTTTGTACTTCACCACAGCGAAGCACCTTTTTAAGCTCCCGGAAAACAGATTTGTGTGGTGGGCTGGGGCTCCCTGTGGCAGCAGGCTGAGGCAGAGGGAGGCTGCAGTCAGGCTTGGAAGATAAATGTGTTTTTTATGTCCCAGGTGGGACTGTGACCCTCTGGCTGGCTCCTTCTGGTGTGTCCTTTGTTTGACTTTTGCCTCTCAGTGGATGGACCAGACATCTGTTTTCTCCGTTTACTTGCAAGAATGTCAGGATTTTGGGAAGGGAATGACAGAAAGGCTCAGCACTGAGGATTCTTGGATTTTCAGAAGGATTTTCTAGGAAATAAAGAGGCACAGGCCCAGAGTTCAGTGAGGCCCATTGTTCAGGTGAAGAAGTCTCTCAGGTTTATCAGTGCTGTTCATATCCAGCGTGTGCTGGCGGAACAGGTTTGGGCCAAGGATTGAAAACCAAGGATTTATTTGTGCTCAGCTGGAAATGTGACCTATGGAGGATGCTTTTCTACAGCAGTTGTATGAAATTTCCCTTTTCCCTCTTCCTTCCCAGTTTCCTGTCCTGCCCAGCTCTCTGAGTAGTTAATGCAGAAGATAAAGAGGGTTCGTCTGGAAAACGAGACTGCAGGAAGTTGGAGAAGGTACGTGTCCAAGTCCCTCCCAGGGCCTTTATGGTGCTGTGGGACAGAGCAGTGATCACCCCTGGAGGGAATGAGGCTTCTGAAAAACCCCAGCCCTGCCCAGGGAGCTCTGTGTCAGGATCTGTGACTCAGGAAGTGACTCAGGACAATAAATTGTTTCACTGACTCCCAATCCCAAGCTTGACAGTTTTTCCTTGTGCTGATTTCCCACTGTGCTTGCCTGTTCCCTCCAGTCTAACACCTTCCCCCGAAGGAGGGCTTGGATGTCTCGTCCCTCTCACTGGCAGGGCACAAAAGGCATTATTTTAAAGGACCTCCAAGGGGCAGCTCCGTGTTTTTGGGAGTGGGGAGAACAGTGTTCCTGCAACAACCCCGAACCATCTAAACCCTTGCCTCAGCACGAGGGACAGGGGGTTTCCAGCAAGATGCAAATCTCAGATGTGCTGTTGCTGCCTGGTGTCTTGATCCAGCTCACCTTTGTAATCCCCAAACTCACCCTGAGATAAATCACTCCCTTTCCTTGTTTACTTACGTGTACAGTGTTGCCAAATACCTGCTACGTTTTTTCCCGGAGTTTCTTTTTACTCTGTATCATGGCAGGACTTAATTTTAGGTTTGTTTTTTTTTTCCCTTCCAGTGGAAGGTGCCCCTGCCCATGTCAGGGACTTGGAACTAAATGATCTTTAAGGTCCCTTCCAGTCCTAAACCATTCCATGATCCTGTGATTTTATGGGACTCCACCAGGCTCCAGCTGTGCCAGTGGCAATTCCCAACACTTCCACCTCACTTTATCTGGTGGCTGCTTTGCTTATCCCACTACTCCACCCTGTCCTGTTGTCCAAATCTCCAGGATGAGGACAGTCCCAAGCTTAGAGTTGTGCTGTTCACACCATAAAATTGTGGCACTACAGGCTGGAAGGGGCTGCAGGCTCCAGATCAATTTGGGACAGTGACCAATCTCACATTTGTGGACTGGTTTTAGCCCTTAAAGGCTAAACTTTCCCTTGTGAGGAGTCAGCCTGGCTGAGTAAGAGGGATTCATCAGCCTGGTGAGAGCAACCCAAGGGTCCAGCACCTTGAGTCAAAGCCAGATTATTTTAACTGACTGAATTAACCTGCAGTGGGATTGGGTTGGGAGAATTGCACCCAGTTCACGGATTCTAGATGGATTCTAGTGGTCTCCCTGTCTGACAGGCCACACTTCTGCCTTCAGATGTGATCCCAGCTGCTGCAGTGGAGGCCCTGGATGCAGGCAGAGGCCACAGACACACTCACAGCCTTAGAACATCCCGTCACGTTCTCTTTTGTGGTTTCACTCGGGCTTCCTGCCTGGCTTTGATTGGAAAATACTCCTCTGTGTCTGTTTTCAAGCTGTGGGTTTGCTGCTGGGCAGTGGGTACCAGGAGTACCTACAGATTTATTTTGGGAGCTTGTTCTCGTGTTACTATTGGCACATTTTGTACCATTTAGGGACTTGCAGTTTGTGGGGATGTTATATTTGCAGCCCTTGTGCTGCAAATGTGCCTGGAGTTTAAGGAAGTCCTGATGCACTGGGGTGTAGCTTTGCTCATCTCCTGCTGTAATTGCATAAAACCTCAAACTAGGTGAGAAGTTCCTTTTGGAGAGTGTTAGAAGGTGAAAGCTGTGGGGAATCATGGAGTGGTTTGGGTTGGAAGGGGCCTTAAAGCCCATCCAGTTCCACACCCTGCCATGGGCAGGGACACCTTCCACTAGCCCAGGTTGCTCCAACCTGACCTTGGACACTTCCAGGGATGGGGCAGCCAAAGCTTCCCTGGGCAACCTGTGCCAGGGCTTCCCCACCCTCCCAGGGAGGAATTCCTTCCTAATCTCTGATCTATACCTGCTCTCTGTCAGTTTGAAGCCATTCCCCCTTGTCCTGTCACTACAAATAGTCTCTCACCAATCCTCAAGGAACATTCAGGGTTCTCCTGAAAAATGCTCACGGTAGAAAGCGGGCAGAGTGTGTTCTTGTGGTGACAGAAATCACCATCCTGCTCCTTTCCCTTGGTTCTCTCCTGGAAAAGAATTCATTGTGCATCATCCCGAGGCTGGAGTGTTTGAGATTTGGGTTCTGTGTGATTCTTGCTTAATCCTTACCTGTGACAGCTGCACCTCAGAAGTTGTTCTCCTGTCAGTGCAGCCTCAAAGAGAGGCAGCATTCGAAAGCATCTCATTTGGAAATTTAAATCTTGAGTCTGCTGAAGAAAAGGCCTTTTTTTTTTTTTTTTTTGGTGTAATCTTTAGTCCCTGGTTTCCTGCCTTGATTCTGTCTCCCTGGAGCAAATTTCTCCACCCTAATTTTTTTCAGCAAACTGAAGTTCTTCTGAATTTCTTTGTGACATTCTTCCAGGTGCCCCCAAAGCAGCTGAAATGTCCTCATGGAGGGACATCCTGCTTCTCAAATGGGGCATCAGAAACTGGTTTCCCTAGTCCTGGGCTCATTCCTGCTTAGCAGCAGATGACATCACTGACCTTGGGCAAGTCTGTGGGTCCACCTCACCTCAAATTAACATTTGTGTTAATGTGGAGGTGGTTTCTGTCCTCTCCCTCAATACCTGCCAGCTTGGAAGTGTCTGAGGAATGTGTGCCACGTTTTTCAGGATACAGCCAGGGTCTGGTCCTGCTGCCTTCTTCTCTCTGTTAGGAAACCAACTGCACTGTTTTCTTCCTTTTTTCCCATCTCTCCTCCTTCATTCCTGGTATCTCCTCAGTATCTCCTCAGGTAAGTGAGTAGCTGTGCTTGGGTTTCAGTCCCTCTCCCCAGGTGATGAGCAGGTTTTCCTTTGGGACAGGAAGGGGCCTTCACTCCTGTGGTCTCACAGGGCAAGAGTTTATGTGCCTTTATGACAGGTCATGGCTTTGATGACTTATCCATCCGAATTCCTGGAGTGGTTTTCCTTTGAGTCAAGCTGATTGTTTTCTGCACCAGAATCTGCTGCTTGTGCTCATTTCTAGACCCAGTCCTGGGAGAGGAGAGGGAGTTTTCCGAGGTGGATATCTCCATTTACAGGGCTACACCTGGGATGGGAGATGGACTTCTCCTTTCAGTGCGTTTAAAATGCAGTCTTGGAGTGCAGAGAATCCTAGGATCTGCAGTTTAGGAGTGCCTGCTTGATTTTTAAGGCTTAATTCTCTCCCTCAACTCCTCCTCCCTCAGTTTTTTGCCCAGCTCTGAAGGGGAAACGAGGATGACTGCGGTGGACACGCTGTCGGACAGCTCCGAAGTGGTCGAGATGGAGGATGTGCCTTCCCAATTCCAGGTGCAAAAGCATTCTTGGGATGGGCTGCGTGACATAATCCACAGCAGCAGGAAGTACTCGGGCATGATAGTGAACAAAGCTCCCCACGATTTCCAGTTTGTCCGGAAAACGGAGGAGTCCAGCCCGCACTCGCATCGCCTCTATTACCTGGGTAAGCCACTGTGCCAGGAGCAGGGGGGGAATGTGGGCTGGGAGCACTTCCAAGCTAAACAGGCGAGGGAAAGGGTGGGAGGGATCCCCCTTTGTGAAATGGGGGAGCTGAGATTAAGTAACTGGAGGTTTGCAGGATCTATCCCAGAGCAGAGCCCTCCCCGATCCCACACCAGCTTTTGGCTGTGACAGGGGGGAGCGTTGGCTTGGCCAGCCTGCCTTCCTGTGTCCTTGGGCACCCAGGGGATGGGGCAGGAGAAAGGATGTTCCTCAGACTCGGGACTTATCTTCTGCCTGTCTAGCTTGGGAGAAATGGGATTTACTTGCTTCATTAACCAGACTGACTTTCCAAGAAATTCGCTGTCAGTAATTTACTAATTATATGTTGTAACGTATTAATGGCAGGGTGGTGGTGTCTCCTGCTTTATTAAGCGCCATCAAGGTAGAATGCTTTCAAGACTAGGGGAAAAAAATTAGTTGGGAATGAGCTATTACTGGCATTTGCAGGGAAATCTCCCTTTCCTTACAGTAGGGTGGAAAGCAGAATGTGTTGTACAGGTCCCTCGTTACAGCTGGAGCCACAATGTAATTAGTGACAGGTTTTAGTAACTGGATAATTTTGTGGTTGGTAACATGGGAAGCTTTATAGACTATAAAGAGTTTGTTGTGCTTTGGGGCATGAGCTGATCATTACTGGGCCAGTAAAGAAATTGCCTGATGTGCAACTGCTTCCCTGGAGTGACCCTGCTGGTTTTTTTCCTATTTTTCCAGGTTTTGAGTGTAGGTCACTGGAGGACATTGGATGCTGGTTTTGAGGGACGGATTTGTTTTGCCATTAAGCAGCTCCTGTGTGCCAGTGACTTGATTTGTGTTCCTCATAAATTCTTGGGACACAAGTGCTGCTCTGAAGGGCAGTATCCAGAGTTGGCATATTTTTCTTGTTGAGTGTGGACAGCGAGGCTTGATTTAAAGCTGAATGTATTTCAGGTTCACTTTGTTACTGCTTTTCATCTAGATGACTAAAGATCTAAGTGGCTAATTTTAAACTTTTTTTTTAATGTTCTGTTGTATGAAGTGGCAACCAAACCAGCTACTGGTGTTCTGCCAGGGTGTGACTGTTCCAGGAGCCAGAACCAGGAATGAGGATACATGAGTGTCTTTTCAGTGTTCCCTTCCTTAAGGAATTGTGGAGGGCATAGAACAGATTGAGCCATCACTTAAGATCAGTATCAGCCAGGTAATCCCTTCTCAGCTGCTCCCAACAAAGGGGAAATGCTGATTCTTTTGCCATAATGAGCATCTTTTGATGTGTGCTGGGAAATACTCAGAAGCCATTTCAGCACATCAGAGAATCCCAGAATAGTTTGGGTTGGAAGGGACCTTAAAGCTCATCCAGTTCCACTCCCTGCCATGGGCAGGGACACCTCCCACTATCCCAGGTTGCTCCAACCATGTCTTGGATACCTCCAGGGACGGGGCAGCCACAGCTTCTCTGGGCAGCCTATAAGTTCCTAAGTGTTTCACTCAGTGTGCTGTCACTGCCCCAGCATTAAA
Organism: Pipra filicauda; assembly: GCF_003945595.2. Classification (NCBI taxonomy): domain Eukaryota; kingdom Metazoa; phylum Chordata; class Aves; order Passeriformes; family Pipridae; genus Pipra; species Pipra filicauda. The sequence continues at coordinate 1,182,787 of NW_024104404.1, forward strand.
AAACCATTTTAAAGTTCTTACATGAACACTGTCAGTGACTGTGTGCTGGGGAGTGGGATGGAGAGTCCTGAAGAACTTTCCTGTAGGATTGAACACTTTTCTTCACTTGGAAGCAAAGCCTTTTGGAGGAAGAAGGCAGTGTTTTCCTTGTAAATGCCAATTGATTGTAGTCAGCCTGAGGTCATTGGAGAAAGTTTTCTAACATAAGGAGAAGGGAAGTCCAGGTCACAGTTGCCTGAGTGTCAAACACGTGTGTATAAAGTCATTTGTTCCTCTGTGCAGTTCTCCTGTTTGACCATCTTAAATCATCCCTGGGCCCTCCCCGCGGAGTTTCGTGTTGTCTCATGGCAGATGCTGCTTATGTTAAACACCACATGCTCAGCACTTTGGTGTTCCTGGATCTCTGAGGATTAGATCCTCACATATTGCTTTGCTTCCCGAGCACTTATTAATATTTCAGTTTTAATTTGAAGGAACTGCACTGCTGGGTCAGCCAGCTCCGAAATCTCTCTGTTCTGCCCAGAACATGTGCCGTGTAGGCAGTACCAGGGCACATAGCCCTGTGTGAATTTCTGATCCAGGGAAGTCTCTGCACCAGACGTAGAGGGGCAAGTTCACGGTCTTTGTTTTTGTTGAAACTGCCAAAACCGTGTGTCAGGATATTTTACAGACGTTTGGGGAGTTGGATGAAGGCCAGGAGCTTATTTGATAACCACAGTCAAAGGCTTATGTAAAATGACAAGGTCTTTTGACTCTGTAGGGTACTGTTTCACATTTGAATGGGCTCTCCAGAGCTTCCAAGCTTTTTCTTCCTCTCTTCCAAGCTGCTGCCTTGGCCTGAGCAAGGTCCCTGTAGCGAATTCCTGGATGAGAAACATGGAGAGGGATGTTGAGTCACCCATTTAGGGAGTGGTGCTTTTTTTTGAGTGGATCTGGACAGACACAGAGGGGAAAGTCGGACCTAATAATTTCTGTGGAGGTTGGTTAGTGTTAAATCTCGCTCAGGGAAAATTCCAAGTGCATGAATATCTAAATTTAAATAGTTCAGATGTTATTCTGGGATTGAACTGGGAGCTGCTTGGCAATGAACGTGGGTAAAAGCCTCTGGGCAGCCCCAACCCCTCTGTTACCAGACTTTTGTTTCAATTTGCTCTGGGTGCTCTTTGTCCTGGCTAACTAATCTAAAGCAGGATGATGCTTTTGCCCTCCTCATAGGAATGCCATATGGTAGCAGAGAGAATTCCCTTCTTTACTCAGAGATTCCCAAAAAGGTACGGAAGGAGGCCTTGCTGCTCCTGTCCTGGAAGCAGATGCTGGACCACTTTCAGGTGAGTGGAATTGTGAGGAAGAGCCTGGGTTGTCAGTGCTTGGGGAAACTGGGTGTTGCTGTGGTGGGTGCATCTGTCTGCTGTCTGTCATCCCTCCCGCTTTTAAAAAGTTGGGAAAGTTGAGTTTAAATTGCTGCTTTTGCCCTACACTCCGTTGTGAGTCGGAAATTTTCTCCTCCCTGATTTCGGTATCTTAATGTCCTGTGTCACTAAAAACACTGCTGCAGAGAGTGCTGGGGCTGCTCTTTCTTCCCTGCTAAAAAGGTTCCTGGTGGAAAAGGATTTGGCTGTCTTGACCTTGTTTGGGCTGCTGGTCCTCCTCAGGGAAATTCAAGATCCCCGGAAGAGCTTTTGTTTGCAGTGTCTGACATGGAAACTGTTTGTGAAGGCTGTAGATAACGTCATTAAGTTAATTGGTTACATCTGATTTGCATAAGCAGAGCAAGTGTAGCTCTTCTCAGTTCGTGCTGAAGTGCCAGCTGCAGAAATGAGGGATTCAGAGTTCATCTCTCCTGTGGAGGGAAATTTGGGGGGTGGGGGTGGTTTAGACCTCCTGGACCCCTCACCTGGAGTACAGGAATTGTGGACCTGGACAGTGAAACTGCTGCCTGGTTTGGGCTGGTGTGATGTGTTTTGGCCAGTCTTGGAGTGTTTCTGTTCTGTGGAGGTTTCTCTCCTTGCAGATTCTTTCAGATTTTTCCTTACCTTCGATTCTAGGCAACCCCCCACCACGGGATGTATTCCAGAGAGGAGGAACTCTTGAGGGAACGCAAGCGGCTCGGGGTCTTTGGGATAACATCTTATGATTTCCACAGTGAGAGTGGCCTGTTCCTCTTCCAGGCCAGCAACAGCCTCTTCCACTGTCGAGATGGGGGCAAGAATGGATTCATGGTGAGCCTGCTGGGAATTCTGGGAATGTCACCTGGAAGGGACTTTGTGCTTTGGGTTGGAGATGGCTCCACATGGAATCACAGACTGGATTAGGTTGGATAGGACCTTGAAACTCATCCCATTCCAGCCCCCTGCCACGGGTAGGGACACCTCCCACTAGCCCAGGTTGCTCCAAGCCCTGTCCAACCTGACCTTGAACACTTCCAGGGATCCAGGGGCAGCCACAGCTCCTCTGCCCAACCTGTGCCAGGGCCTCCCCACCCTCCCAGGTGATATCCCATCTAGCCCTGCCCTCTGGCAGTGGGAAGCCATTCCCTCTTGTCCTGTCCCTCCATCCCTTGTCCTAAGTCCCTCTCCAGCTCTTCTGGAGCCCCTTTAGGCCCTGGAAAGGGTTCTAAGATCTCCCTGGATCCTTCTCTTCTCCAGGCTGAACAATCCCAGCTCTCCCAGCCTGGCTGCAGAGCAGAGGGGCTCCAGCCCTCAGAGCATCTCTGTGGCCTCCTCTGGCCCTGCTCTAACAGGTCCACATCTTTCACATCAGCATCTCTTTGGTTCTGGTGGTTTCTCCTGTGTCCTGTCAGGGCCGTGTTTACCATCACTCCACGGGCTGTGCTGTGTCTGTTGCTGCAGGTGTCTCCAATGAAGCCTCTGGAGATCAAGACTCAGTGCACGGGGCCACGGATGGATCCCAAAATCTGCCCTGCTGACCCAGCCTTCTTTTCATTCATCAACAACAACGATCTGTGGGTGGCAAACATCGAGACTGGCGAGGAGAAGAGGATGACATACTGCCATAAAGGTAACTGCTGCTTCCTGCCAGGTCCAAAAGCAAATTCCTTCTGAGAAATGCGGCCTGGAAAGACTTTTTATGGCTTATTAAGTCTCTTCTTCCTTTGGATCAGCTTTTTCCAAGGAGATGTAAATGCAAATGCTCTGTCTCCTGTTTTTCCCTCCAGGCTTATCCAATGTCCTTGATGACCCCAAGTCTGCTGGTGTAGCCACTTTTGTCATTCAGGAGGAGTTTGATCGGTTCACGGGCTATTGGTGGTGTCCCACAGCTTCCACAGAAGGTCAGTCCGTGTTCTGCTCATCCAATCCCCACCCTGGGACTGCTGCCTCCTGCCAGGAATGATATTTTGAGCACAGGTTTCCTTTGGCCTGGGTTTGAGCCCTTTCTGGACTGAGGGAATGAGACACTGAGGGGATTATAATGGTGCTCAGAGGAGTCACTGAGAGCTGTGGCTCTGCAGGTTTTCCCTCTGCACCAGGGCTCCAGGCAAGCCAGAAACAGCTGGAAAACACTGTGGGGAACATTCTTGCTCTCTGTCCCAGGTCCAGAGGACTTGAAAACACTGCGGATCTTGTATGAGGAAGTGGATGAGTCAGAGGTGGAGATAATTCACGTTCCTTCACCTGCCTTGGAGGAGAGAAAAACAGACTCCTATCGATACCCCAGGACAGGTGAGGGAAACACCTGATGCAGCTCTTGACTCCCACTGGCAGCAGCCGTGGAATTGGTGCTGTAAACTTTGCATGATTAATCTGGGGCCTTGTGTAAAAACTGGTTGTAAATGCTGGGGCCTAATTGAGTCTCTGAGGCCGAAACCTACAGCAAGAAAGGACCAGGATTTAAAGTTGGGCCTAAATGAAAGGATTGCTGAGGAAATGGGATGTGTCTGGTGGCATACCCTGGAATACATTTGGAATCCCATCTTTCCTCACTCTTCTGAGAACATGCACAGCAAGGCAAAGCAAACTGTTCCCATTCCCATAATGACTCTGTGATGCCAGTGGTGTTTGCTCACTTACATATTTGATATTTGTACATTCACACCCCCCCATTTTGGCAGGACCAGGGGCAGTTCCTCTCTAGAAGCTGTGTTTTGTATAATCATGGAGTGTTCAGGTTGATCATCTTGGTGGTTTTTTTTTTTTTTCACTTCTCTGCAGGCAGCAAAAACCCCAAGATTACATTAAAACTGGCAGAATTTAAAACAGACAGCAAGGGAAAGGTAAGTGATGACAACTCGTGATGGGGACATTGCACAGGAGGGTTGACTGTTTCTGAAGCTCCTTAGAATTAAAGCAAGGTCACTAAGAGATCCTAGATAGTGTTAGTCTGGTTTTTTTTAATCCTCTAGTAACACCTGTTTCTCTAATGTGTTTATCCAAGGAACAGAAAGACTTGAAAATACTCTGGTGGAGATTCAGCTGGGAGCAGGGAGGGAAGCGGGGTTATCCTGGTGCTCCACATTGTCCATGTTAAGCAGGAGGGCTGCAGCCTGATCTAATCGTGGGCTTCAGTCCCTGCCTGTGTCCTTTCCTGTGGCTGAATGCCAAAATCATTTTGCTTTGAAGCCTGGTTTTTTTTCCCTTCTCTTCCTGCTGTTCGTAGCAAGCCTTGCTTCTCCCGGCCTGACCCTTACTGGTTAAACCAGGCCAGTGGTTAAACTTCTGTGCTCTCCCACCTCCCTGGGCTCCCCCAGGAGGAGGTGAGGAGCTCTGATAGCAGCATAAATTTGGTGTTGGCCCTTCCTCTCGCTGCAGATCGTGTGTGCTCAGGACAAGGAGCTGGTGCAACCCTTTGCTGCGTTGTTTCCCACCGTGGAGTACATCGCCCGCGCTGGATGGACCCGGGATGGCAAATAGTATGTCCCTTTTCCTTCCAAACTAACATTCCCAAGGGCTTCTCTGGTTGCAGACCCTCGACATGCTTTGCAGTGTAGTCATGGCCTGGTTTTAAAGCCAGAAATGGCACGTGAATATTTGGCTTCTTCGGTGCTGTAACATCCTAAGAGTAGGAGTGAAGCAAAGGAAGAGCAGAGTGACAGTCTGTGGGGTTTGTCACAGCCACAGAGGTAAATGTGATTCATTAGGTGGGCAGTCCTAGGGGATTCTTTTGAGTTGAAGATGTTTCACACAACTACAACATGTTTTTCCTGCAAATGGAAATGTACTGGAAGCAGTTTTATCTTTGCTCATTGGTCCAGTTTGTGATCAAAGCCAAATGTATCACAGGACAGCAGGCAGGTTCTGTGGTGCCATGTCCTTTCTGTAGTGTGTACAAGGGGAAGGATTGCTCTGGGACTGGCTGTTGCTCCAAATGGGATGCACAGCCTTGCCTGAAGAGTTACAGAATTCACCCCAATCTGACTGGTTTGAGATTTTAAAGCTCTGAATTTTTTCCCCCTCAAAAGCCTGCTCGGCTGCTAACCGGTGTCTGTGCAGATCAAGTTAAGGTGACTTGGCTGTCTTTGAAGGTGGCATTTTGTAACTCATCATTAATTTTCTGCTCTGGGAAGGAAATTCAGAGAGCTTTCCAGCAGGTAATCCCGGAGGTGATTGTGGTGTTCTGCACCAGAGCTTATCTAAATGTGCTGAATGTCTCAGTTCCCGAAATCTGCGGTGCTGGGGAAGAACTGGCTCTTTTCAAAGCCTGTCTTTAATGATGAGACTTCCCTTGATGCACTTCCAGGCTCCAGGGTGGCCTCACTGTGCAGTGGTGGTTTGCCATCTGTCATGTTGAGAGCCTGCAGTGCAGCACCACTTCCAGGGACTCTCCTCAGAGAGGAACAAGGCTGAGACTGGAGTGACTCCTTCACCTGGCACTTGGCTTTAGGTCTGTGCCTTTCCCTGTCAGTGCAGCAAATGGATCACTTTGAGAGGGATCACCTCAAAGCTGGCACACAAACAGAGCTTCATAGAATCACAGAATCAGCTGGGTTGGAAGGGACCTCTGAGATCATCAATCCAACCCTTGATCCAACCCCGCTGTGGTTCCCAGCCCAGGGCACTGATGCCACATCCAGTCTCAGCTTAAAAACCTCCAGGGATGGAGAATCCACCCCTTCCCTGGGCAGCCCATTCCAATGTCTGAGCACCCTCTCTGGAAAGAAATTCTTCCTGATATCCAACCTAACCCTCCCCTGGCACAGCTTCAGACCCAGCCCTCTTGTCTTGCTGATGGTTGCCTGGGAAAAGAGACCAACCCCCACCTACTGTCCAAGGAATCACTTCAGAGCTGGGACACAAACAGACCTTCCTGCTGGAGGGGCTGTCCAGGCAGGAGTTGTGTTCTGGAGGCAGGGCACTCTTCGAGGTGCTCCCTTGGAACAGGCACTGGCAAATCTGTCAGACACTTGTCTGAGCGACACCCCTGTGAAATACCAGAGCTGTCTGGCACTGTGTGTGTGTGTTGGCAAAGCTTCCAAGGGATTAGAAAGCAGCAGTGATGAGAAAAGCTTTGCATTCAGATGCCCAAATCCTTTTTTGCCAGCGAGGGGAGGGGGATGCATGTTGGGAGTGTTAGAAAGGGCCATCTATTCTGTGGTGCTGACATTCACCTCCAACTTCTCTCCCCAGTGCCTGGGCTATGTTCCTAGACAGACCTCAGCAGCGGATGCAGCTAATCCTTTTGCCTCCAGCACTCTTTATTCCAGTCCCAGAAAACGAGGAGCAGCGTGCTGAATTTGCCAAAACTGTGCCAGAAAATGTCCAGCCATTTGTGATCTATGAAGAAACCACTGATGTGTGGATAAATGTAAGAGGCTCGGGGCTGGGAGGAGAACACAGGCTGCCCCTTCCTGCCCTTCAGTTAACCATTCTCATGTTGCCTGGGTGTCCAGTTTAGTCCTGGCTCCAGCAGCTTTGCTACTCAGTAGTCCCAGATGTGATGTTAATTCAGGGCTTTAATAAAGCCATGAGAAGGAATTCCTTGCACTCAGCACTGGAAGAGACAAGGATCCTGCCATCTCCTTGCAGTTGATACTGTTCATTTAATTCCTTCCAACATTCTGGTGAACACAGGCACTTTTGCACATTTTTGCACATTTACATTTTTTGAGATGTAAGAGTGCTGTGCTTTTTGGGGTGTTTTATGACAAGATTAAACGGCTTCTTGAAGCATCAACAACCCTAATCCCTGGAATTTGTTGTAGTTATTTAGGTGGGTGATAGACATGGGGGGCAGGGAGTAAACTTCAGCCTCAAAGCATTTTGGTCCTGAGTGATGAAGGGGCCTGAATTTCACACCAGGGCATTCCCAAGGTGTTGGAATAGCAACTTGTGTGGCTGAAATATCAGAGGCAAGGCTGGTGCTGGTTTTGGTGGCAGCCATGGGAAGCCCAGAGCACATGATCTCTACAGGGGCCCAGAGTTTCTCTGTGGTAGTAGGAAAGCTTGGAATAGCTTTTCCCTGCTTTTATCCCCCCTCCTTTCCGTGGGAATCCCAGCAGTTCAGCGTGGCCTCCCCTGGCTTTATCCCTGCTGTCTCCCTCCAAATCACTCACAGGTTTTTCACCTTGTGTGGCAGGTCCACGACATCTTCTACCCCTTCATCCAGCCAGAGGGGGAGGAGGAAGAGCTCTGCTTCATCCGAGCCAACGAGTGCAAGACAGGTTTCTGTCACCTGTACAGGGTGACAGCCATCCTGAAGCCAGGCAGCCACGACTGGGTGCAGCCATATGTCCACAGTGAGGGTAAGGAGCAGCAGGAGCTCCCTCCCTGACTGCCCTGTGTTGTCTTTTGGGGAGGGAGGGCAGTGATTTCTTCTCCTGTTCTTCCTTCCAGACGATTTCAAGTGTCCCATCAAGGAGGAGGTTGCCCTGACTGGTGGGGAGTGGGAGGTGCTGGCAAGGCATGGATCCAAGGTAGGGGATGTTTTTATTCCCTTGCAGTGTTTCAGCTCTGTGTTGTCTGCCCCCAGGCCTGGCCTGAGTCCTCTGGTCCGCCTGGGACATGCTAGAACTGCTTAGGCTTCATTTTGTTCCTCTCTTTATTGCTGCCTCTGCTTTCCCCAGAAGTGCTGTAGGCCAGTGCACATGGATCTGATTGCCTTTTTAATCAGACTTTGGATTGCTCCTTGGGAAAATCCCAGGAGTGGGTCAGGCCATAAAAAAGGACACGAGTCTGAGGTTTAAGAGCAACAAAGAACCATTTTGTGGAGGAGCCTGGGATTGCTGCCTTTTGCTGAGGCATTTTAACTCCAGCGAGTGCCTGCAATGTGGAAATGTGTCCTGGCACTCGGAGTGAACTCTTGGTCTCCAGCTGCTCCCTCAGCAGAGCCTTTAGGAAGAAGGCAGCTGGGGAATATAAAGCAATTTAGAATATGGAGAAACTGTATCTGTTGTCGGTTGCAGAACAGCCAGAAATGAATTTTTATTAATCTTGTAGAAACCTAGTTTCATTTTTTGCTTCAGGAATTAACTCCGGGTCTGATCTTTAACGCTCCCAGGTGATTTGTGTCAAAATAAAGACCTTGTCTGTTCATTTCCAATTAATCTGGATTTTCACTTCTCGCTTTTTAAAAGACCAACAGCTCCAAGCGTTTGGTTTCTGCTGCTTTTCCTCAATCTGCAATTAACCTGCTGTCCCTCCCCATGTGGATTCTCACTGTACATGCTGTTGATTTTGGCCACAGCTCTTCCCTGCATGTGTTATGGCTAAAATTGTGTTAGCAGCAATTATTTTGATGCATTTGTTGCTCCACAGGGCTCTGCCTGGTTTTCCTGGCCAATTGAGCTGGATATTTTTTTCCCTTTGCTGTTCACAGGGGTCTTCAAACTGTGGGTTAGCCAGAAATAGCATTTGGAAACTGTAAGGTGGAAAATAGTTCAGTCACTGTTGCTGGATCAATGCAGTATTTAAAAGCTGTTGTCTCTGTTCCTGGGTGGTTTTTAGAATTAGCTTTCTCTGGACAGTAAAAACCTGTTTAAAATGTGTCCTAAAGTTTGGTGCTGATGGCTCTTGGACTGGTCCTTCCACAAATGAGAATTCATGATGGCTGGGAAAAATATACCTGTACCCTTATAATCCTCTGGGAGGAGGTTGGAGCCAGGTGGGGGGTCTCTTCTCCCAGGTGACAAGTGACAGGACAAGAGGAAACAGCCTCACATTGTACCAAGGGAGGGTTTAGATTGGAAATCAGGGAAAATGGCTTCACTGGAAGGGTTGTCAGGCACTGGAACTGGAGTCACCACCCCAGGAAGTGTTGAAAAAAACACGTGGATGTGACACTTGGGGACGTGCTTTGGTGGTGCTGAGTTAGTGGTTGGACCCATTGATCCTGGAGGGATTTTCCAGCCTGAATGATTCCATGATTCTGTAAGATGCCATATTTAAGCACAGCATCTTCCTCGTGTCACCAGCGGGGGACAAAGCCCAGCTTTTTGTGCTCATTAATAAGCAAATGCTTTGAGTCTTAAAAAGAAAAAATAAATAAAAGCTGCAGGGCTGTGTTTTGTCCCTGCATTGGATTGTGGGAGTTCTCCAAGTGCTCTGTGTGTGTTCTCTGACCCCTCACACCCCCTGAGCAACCCAAAACCCTGTCATGGTGTGTGCTCTGAGCTGACTCTGCCCCCGGGCAGACCCTCTGGGCAGGCAGAGGAGCAGAGCTTGTCACCCACGTGTCCCTGAGCCCTCTCTGTCCCTCACAGATCTGGGTCAACGAGGCCACAAAGCTGGTGTACTTCCAAGGCACGAAGGACACCCCTCTGGAGCACCACCTCTACGTGGTCAGCTACGAGTCCCCTGGGGAAATCATGAGACTCACCACTCCAGGCTTCTCCCACAGCTGTTCCATGAGCCAGGTTGGTTGTTCCTTGGATTCTCACCTCCTGACTGCCAGGGACCCAACTGGAGATGAACCAGTAACGAGTCCTGGGGGCTGCTGGAGACGTGGGAGCTCTTGTCTGAGGAGATGAGCTGCGGGAGGGGCAAGACCTCGTTGCCCTAACTCTTGTCTCTCCCGTGCCAGAACTTTGACATGTTCATCAGCCACTACAGCAGTGTGAGCACTCCACCCTGTGTGCACATCTACAAGCTCAGCGGCCCCGACGACGACCCGCTCCACAAGCAGCCCAAATTCTGGGCCAGCATGATGGAGGCAGCCAGTAAGTCCTGGAGAACGTGCCAGAGACTCTTTTTCCAGCAGGGATGGGGAGGGAATTGGCCTGAGTGGCTTCACTCTGAAGGGAAGAGGAGTTGTGGTATCGTGTGGGGGAGATGTCTCACGGACAGCTCGCCCAGGAAATGCTCTGTGGGCTTTTGAGGTGTTGCTGTTCCACACTTGGAGCAAAAACAGTGCTCAGGGATGCAGGGTTTGCACACCCTCAGAGCTGTGGGTTTGCCATGGAATCACAGACTGGTTTGGTTTGGGAGGGACCTCTAAGTTCATCCATGGGCAGGGACACCTCCCATTAGACCAGTTGCTCCAAGCCCTGTCCAACCAACTTCCAGGTTGGTTTTTCATCCATGGTTTGCCTGAAGAGGGAAGGGACGAGTGTCTGGGATGCAGTGGCTGCTCTATTCTGCACTGTGGGCTTTGAAGGTTTAGATACAGCTCAAAGCAGCACCTGAACCCCTCCTGCAAATGTTTTTTTTCCATCCATGTTCTTAACTCCCACACCTTGCTGTTGTGGCACAGAGTTCCTTGTTGGAGAATTCCCAGCAGCTTTTCCTGTGGGATCCCTTCTTTATCTCCCTGGGCAGGCAGGTGGGGGCTCTGTGTTTCCCAGAGAGGGGCTTTGGTGTGGTTTGGTATTGAAAGAGCCCTGACCAGGGTCAGGTTTGAACAGAAGGAGCTTGTTCAGGTGGGATGGGAGGCAGAACCTGCCATCACCTTCCTGCTGCAGGTTGTCCCCCGGATTACGTCCCTCCGGAGATCTTTCACTTCCGCACTCAGTCGGATGTTGAGCTCTATGGAATGGTCTACAAACCTCACGATGTCCAGCCTGGGAAGAAGCATCCCACGGTGCTCTTTGTGTATGGAGGCCCCCAGGTAATGATCCAGGGGGGCTGCTGTGCCAGGGATGGGGTTGCTGCCCAGGGCAGGGCTCTGTGGCTCGGTCGTGCATCACGACTTGCACTGTGGTTTATGAGCACTATTGTAGAATCATGGAAGGGTTTGGGTTGGAAAGGATCTTAAAGATCATCCATTCCAACCCCCTGTCATGGGCAGGGATGCCTTCCACTAGACCAGGTTGCTCCAAACCCCCTCCAACCTGGCCTTGAACACTTCCAGGGATGGGATATCCACAGCTCTGGGCAACCTGTGCCAGGGCCTCTCCACTCTCACAGGCAAAGAACTGCCTCCTAATACCTAATCTAAACCCACTCTCTTTTAGTTTAGCCCTGTGTTCCGACCTCTGCTTCAAACCTCAGATGATTTTTCCAGCATTTGTTTTGATTTCCATGGCTCTGATAGCTCAATTACCAGCTCAGGACCCTACGGAGCAGGGCAGACACGGGAAGGTACTGGGAGGCAACTGCTCAGCTCTGAAACTCTTTCTTGCCTCCTTGTGCAGGTGCAGCTGGTGAATAATTCCTTCAAAGGCATCAAGTACCTGAGGCTGAACACGTTGGCATCCCTGGGCTATGCTGTGGTGGTGATTGATGGCAGGGGATCGTGCCAGCGAGGACTCAAATTCGAAGGGGCCCTAAAAAACCAAATGGTAACGTCCTGCTTGTGCCGATGAATCTCTGACCATTTGTCCTTCCTAAGGGTGTTGGCTGCTTGTGTGAGGTTTCTAGATTTAGGAATGCCACTAACATGGGCCTCCTTTTGTTGCCTTTTAGGGTCAGGTGGAGATAGAGGACCAGGTGGAAGGTTTACATTATGTAGCAGAAAAATACGGGTTCATCGACTTGAGCCGGGTCGCCATCCACGGCTGGTCCTACGGGGGGTTTCTGTCCCTCATGGGGCTCATCTGTAAACCCAATGTCTTCAAGGTGAGTCTGGACACGGGGTTGTCACTGTGGGACTCTTGGCTCTCACAGCTTTTGTCACTCCTGGCAGCTGGAGTTGGATTTTGGGCTTGTTTCGAATGGACAGGTGGAAATGTCCCTCAGTCCTGCTGGCTGCAGCCTTGGATCCTGATAAAGCTTACACCTGGCTGGGGCTGGAGGAGGATGGCACTGGGATGGGCTCCTTCCCCAGGGACTGCCTGTAGCTCCTGGCTGTAGTCCTGTATCCTGCTCCAGCTCACACCTGGCTGGGGCTGGAGGAGGATGGCTCTGGGATGGGCTCCTTCCCCGGTGCCTGCCAGTGGAGGGCTTGGCCTAGCATCCAGTGAGATAACTGCTGTGCTATTCCCAGTCCCCTTCCCCAGTCCATCATCCCACAAGTCCTCCTTGAAAAGGAGCAGCCTGTAGTGCTGGTGTGCAGGAATTTGCCCCGTTGTGACCATGAGAGGGAACAGCAGTAGGAGGAACCTGGGCTTTACGTGGCTGAAGGAGAATCCCGCTCTGAGCGACAGGGCAGTCCAGAGCCTGCTTTTTCCTGCCTCTTCAGGAAAACAGGGAACACTTGAACTCTTCAGCAGGTGATAACTGAGGCTGTCTCCTGTCTCCCTGTGTGCCAGATTGCCATAGCAGGTGCTCCTGTCACAGTGTGGATGGCCTACGACACCGGCTACACCGAGCGGTACATGGACATCCCGGAGAACAACCAGCAGGGCTACGAGGCTGGCTCTGTGGCATTACACGTGGAAAAGCTTCCCAACGAGTGAGTGCCCGCTCAAAACCTGCCCCTGGGTCCTGCTGGGTGCCACCACTGGCACCTCTGCTCAATCCCAAAGGAATGGGTGGGTTCTGATCCCGTTTTAAGTCCCGGTGCCGGTCGCTGCCGTCGGCAGCAGCTGGGCCATGGCACTGCCAGCCCCCTCTGCCAGGAAGGGGTTGAAGCCCATGGCCATGGCCTGGCACTGCTCTTGCTCAGTTTTAGCTTGCCCAGCTGGCAGCTCTTTGCTCAGACCCTCTGAAGAGCTTTTAGGTGGTTTCCCAAACTTGTCCTCATCCTGTTCCTCCTCCTGTTCCTCACCCCATCTCCAGGCCAAACCGTTTGCTGATCCTCCATGGCTTTTTGGATGAAAATGTGCACTTTTTTCACACCAACTTCCTGGTATCGCAGCTAATCCGGGCTGGAAAACCTTACCAGCTGCAGGTAGGAGGGACAGGAGTGGAGTGGGAAGGTCCCATAAACCTGGAAGAGTTCTCTGCTGTGTGTGTTCCTGGGGCAGGAGGAGGTGGGGGCAGGTGCTCCCACATCCTGTTGTGATGTTGGTGGCAATCAGCACCTCGTTGGAGGCCGGGAGGTGGCACTGTGGCCGTTCCATCACTGCCAGATGTGGCACGTGCAGGCAGGGCTGCTGCCCTGGGCCTGGAACTTTCCTTCTCCACGAGCTGTTGCTGTCCCACTTGGCTGGTGGCAGCAGAGGTGGCTGCAGTGAGGGAGAGTTGGTGCTCCAGACTTTTCCTGACACCTCTTTGTCCTGATGGAGACTGAGTTGAGGGAACAGGGCTGAGGTGAGGGAGAGTTGGTGCTCCAGACTTTTCCTGACACCTCTTTGTCCTGATGGAGACTGAGTTGAGGGAACAGGGCTCCAATGAGGGAGGGGTTGGTGCTCCAGACTTTCCCTGGCACATCTTTGTCCTATTGGAGACTGAGCTGAGGGAACAGGGCTCCAATGAGGGAAGGGTTGGTGCTCCAGACCTTCCTTGTCACCTCTTTGTCCTGATGAAGACTGGGTCGAGGGAGCAGGGCTGATGTGAGGGAGTTTTGTCCCTGCTGAGTGACCGAGTGCCCTGTGTCTGCCCCTGCACAGATCTACCCCAACGAGAGACACAGTATTCGGTGCCCTGAGTCAGGAGAGCACTACGAAATCACGCTGCTGCACTTTCTACAAGAATACCTCTGAGAGCACGAGCCTCTGCAAACTGGACACTGACAGCTCACCCCCACTCCTGTGCCCTCCTGCCCCCGACAGCCGTCGAACCCAGAGCACAAGTGGCCGAGTGCCCACGGCGGGCTGGGTGTCCCCCCGCGCGAGGGGAAGGCTGGAGGGCACCTTCCCTTCCTGGACAGTGCCACCTTCTCTCACTTTCCAAGCTGGAGGTCTGCCCCTGCTCGGCTGCTCGTCCTCTTCCTCTCCTCCAGCCTGGCTGTTCAATGCTTTTTTTGCTGCTACTCCCTCTCTCCTGGGAATCAATGGACAGTGGTCTGTCTCCCGAGGCTGAGGTTTGTGCCCATCTCTCTCTCTCTCTCTCTCTCTCTCTCCCCGCCAATCCTTCTCCCCCTTTTCCACTGCCCCTGAGCAGTTCCCACACTCTTACCTGCAAGAACTCAGTGCCTGTGTTGGAAACGGAAGAAGAGCCGAATCAGAAGCTGCCTTAAGCCAGGTGTGGGAGGGAAGAGAGAACTACCTACTGCTAACCCCGGGGATCGAGCTGTGACCTGGCCCTGCTGCCACCCTGGAGCCCTGGGATGTGAAGAGAGCTCTACAGAAGCATGCAACACTAGTCTTCTTTTTTTTTTTTAATTTTTTTTTTTTTTTAGATATATCTATCTATTTTCCAGTTTCATTTTGCAGAGCAGATGGAGGAAGTGGCTGGGGCCGGTGACAGCGTCCTCTGATCCTTCCTCTCATGGCCGCTCGCGCGCGGAGTTGTGCCAACAACAGGTAGCACTTGGCAGCTGGCTACAACCAGAGCCTCTCTCCAGAGCTCACAGCAGCATCTGGGTTTTTTGCAACACAAGATGGATGATATTTATGCAAATCCTCCCTCCCTCCGTTCTCTGTGCCGCCTCCTGATCCCACCTCCTCCTCCCGCCCCCCTCCTCCCCGAGCTTTCAGACGTGCACTGAAATTGGCTGTGCTTCAGTTCTCTGCGGGTCAGTGACTGGTCCCCCTTGCCCACCTACTCAGAAAAAAAAAAAACAAACGCTCTCTCCTGGTTTTTAATTTACCTGGGCAACAGGAACTGCAGTTCTGGGGAGGGGGGATTGAGCAATCACACCTCAGGGGAGCACATCCCCCCCTTCAAGCCAAGGGGTTCTGCCAGGGGGCAAAACGCAAACAAGAAACAAAACCCACCCAAATGAACCACGTTGACTTTGCCCTGGAGTATTTTAAGTGCGTATTATGAAAAGAAAATATTTTTATGGATTCTTATTCTTTTATAATTATGAGTGTTAAGATGTAGCGACTCATTAAAATATTGGAAAGAGACGTGGTGGTGCTTTGGGGGGGGCGGGAGGGAATGGCAGCTGCTCCCACAGCCAGAGTGGCTCTGGTGAAAGCCAAGTGCTCTGTTCCTTTCTGTGCCGAGCAGTGGAGAGAATATTAAATCCCCTGATGTTCCTCGGGGGAAGCACAATCCCAGCAACTGAGGACTGGGAATCCTGGGCTGTGTTCCTGGCTGGGGGTGGGCACCTCACCCCACACCCCACATCCCTCCCGTGGGATTTAGGGGCTCTGATCCCACGCTGGATCCCACAGGAGCTGCTTTTTGCAGAGCTGGGCCTGCCTCTGCTCGCCCTCAAAGCTTCCCAAACCTGGCCTTGCCTCCTCCACGGGAGCCAGGCATTAATTAGCCCTCTGTTAATGCCCTGAGGATGCTGCCTGAGGCTTGTTTTAAATGCAAAGCTTCTTACAGCTGGAGCATTTTGTCTCCTGAAGACAACTGGGAGCACATCTCCCCCTCCCCGACCCCTTCTTGTCCCCGTGCCCAAATAATTGTCCCGATTCTTGCAGTTTGTTGTTTGGCTTCTACAACCCAGCCCCGGATGCGGGTTTTGAGGTCGGAGGGGCGGAAGGAGGGACGTGATGGAGGGAAAGTTGCAGCTCTCTTGAAGGGTCTTTAAGAGCAACCTGCAGCCAGCAAAGCTGCTCCCCCCCTCCCTGCCACCCTCACAGCCGGGTGGGTGCCTGAGGATGGTAAGAAGCTTTATTTTTGCAGGGGTTGTTGCTTTCCAGTCTTAATTTAAACTGCTTTTTTCCTGTCCCCGAAAAGCCAAGTGTTTCTTAAAATGTCTTTAAAACGCTCTTGTCTAGAAGAGTTTGCAGATCTGTCGGCTCCTCTGATCCCCCCCAGCTCGCTGCAGGATTGTTTGGAGCCCTAAAGAGGGGTTGCTTGTCTCCTTTTGGGGGGGCTGAAGAATCCCGAGAGGAATTAAGTGGGAAATCTGCCTCCCGCAATCCTGAGCTATTCCATATGGAACAGGCTCTGTCGGGGGATTGAAATACAAATGATGTGGGAGGTCCCCGCCCCGACATCCCGAGGGAAAGGTAGTGGGAATAGGGAGCAGCTGGGTGTGCTGGGTGGAGGATTTGCAGCTGGAGGATGAAGTTGAGATAATTTCCTGAGCAGTAACGACGGGGAGGAAGCGGCGGGTGCTGGGGAAACTGGGCAAAAACGACTCTTCCTCAAGAATTTGGGACTCGAGAGCGGCTCGGGAGGCATTTCTCCCGCAAAAACCCGCCCTGCGGGGCTTTATTTTTAGGTGGAGGACGTGGAGGGAGAACAGATGTTCTCGAGGGCTTATTTTTAAAACAAAACTCGCTCCTCGAGCTACAGAATTAGCTCAGAAAAGTCACTCCTTGCCCTGAAAGATGCTCTCACGGAAAACTCCCCGGCATCTCCATTCCCAGAGCGGGCGGGATAAAGGTGCGACGGCGGCTCTCGCTCTCGGAGAGCCACGTCAGTGGAAACTCTGGGGGGCTGGGGGTGTCTCAGGCATTTGATCTCTGGCCTGGGCCGTGCAGGCAGCACCCCCAAAATACCTGGAGTGGCTCAGAAATCCCAGGGTCCCCCAGAGGGAGATGTGGAGTATCCAGGGAAGGCACAGGGGGCTGTGGTGGAAGGGGCTGGGCTGGGCCGGGCCGTGTGTGTCTGTGCTGGCCGAAAGAAAGGGTGTAAATTGATCTTGGAAAATCCTCACGGAGGGATTTTGGTGGAGCACGTCCACACAGGCACCCCAGGACAGATGGGAGGCTTCAGGCCTGGGTGTGGAGCAGCAGCTTCTCAGCCTCTGGAGAGAAACCTCCTCTCTCTGGTTCCATCTCCAGCCGCTCTCTTGGAGGCTGGTGCGGATTTCTGGGGCATTTCCAGTGAAAACAGCTCCATCCAGTTGGGTCATCGCAGCTCCTGCTCTGCTGGGCTCTGCCTCGGGTCCCAAAGCCTCTCTGGGTTGGAGCTGGGATCGTGGAATCACAGAATGGTTGGGGTTAGAAGGGACCCTGGAGATCCTCTTGTTCCCCCCTTGTGTTGGGTTGTCCCCCGTGAACACACAGACCCTGCTCCAGAGGGGTCCAGACATGACCCCTTGTCCTTTTGCTTGGGGCCCCATCCTGCTGGTGCTGAGTTCCTGGGGAGGGTCATTCACCCTGCTCCTTGGTGGTGCTGGGAGAGACGGTGTGGGAAGGGCAAAAAAGAGGGACAATCCAGTGGTGGAGGAAACCAGCGGGATTTTGCACATAAGGAACAGGGAGAGGCCGTGGGGTGCTCGGGGGGACAACCAGCCCCATCCCTGCCGCCCTCGCTGCCCTTCTGCCGGGATTTGCCTCCTCCCACCGTCCAGGCTCTGCTCTCTCCCAAAGCTGCTCCTTCCTCTCCCAGAAAGGACAGTTAAATGCCACCCAAAGGGCGGCTGAGACCTCCTAAAGCTCCTGTTAAACAGCAGCGAGGCCGCTCAGGAGCTGACCCAGCTGATGGAACCAACTCTTCCCTCTGGCTCGGCCGCTCTGTTTGCCTTTCCCTGCCTCCCCCCTCTCCTCTAATCCAGGCTGGAACTGCTCCCAGGGCCCAGCCTGGGGCTCTCCTGACCCCGCTCTCGCCGTCCCCCCAGCTGGGAGCCCTGGCTGTGACTCTGGGGGTGCTGCTGGCCCTGCTGGGCTGCGCCGCCGCCCCGGATCCCGCCCTGGAGGAGGCCTGGGAAGAGTGGAAGAGTCTCCATGCCAAGGAGTATCCAGGGGTAGGTCCTGCTGCCCTCAAACCTCCCAGCACGTGCTGAGGTCGGTTCTGGAGGATCTCACCCAGAGCCGCCCGTGTGCACCCACATCCTGTGTGTCCCCACGCTCCCAGGGGACATTCCCGATCCTTCTGATCCTTGTGGCAGGAGGATGAGACCTTCCGCAGGCAGATCTGGGAGAAGAACCTGCACCACATCCAGCAGCACAACTGGGAGGAGGCGCAGGGGAAGCACAGCTACCGCCTGGCCATGAACCACTTCGGGGACCTGGTACCTGCTGACACCTTCCCTGGGGACCCTTCGGAGCACCCAGGGCTGGATCGGGGGATCAGAGACCTCTTGGGCCACCCAGGGCTTGATCTGGGGATTGGGGACCCCTCAGTGCACTCCAAGCTGGATCAGGGGATCAGCAATCCCCTGGGGCACCCAGGGCTTGATCTGGGGGATCAGAGACCTCTTGGAGCACCCAGGGTTGGATCTGAGGATTAGGGATCCCTCAGTGCACCCAGGGCTTGATCTGGGGATTGGGGACCCATTGGAGCACCCAGGGCTGGATGTTGGGATCAGAGACCCCCTGGTGTACCCAGGCCTTGATCCAGGGACTGGGTACCCCCAGCCTGTTCCACAGGGAGCTGCAGGTGCCTCTGGGGCCGGGCTGCTTCCTGGGGGTCAGTGGCTGGTGGGGCCCTGTGGTGCTGCCAGGGGGGCACCCTTGGCATCCCACGGGTTTTCCTTTGGTGACCTGCAGACAAACGAGGAGTTTAAGCGGCTCCTGAACGGCTTCATCCCAGCGCAGCAGGAGGAGCCAGGGCGGGTCTTCCGAGCCTCAGAGACCCTGAAGACCCCAGTGAGAGTGGACTGGCGGGCCAAGGGCTATGTGACACCCGTGAAGAACCAGGTGGGCACAGGGTGGGGGGTCTGACCGGGGCTGTGGGAGTCTGGGCAGCAGAATCGAGCAGCAGCATCCTCCCAATCCCCCCAAATCCTCTGGACAACCCTAAGGAGCAGCTCCCGTAGTTTTGGCCATGGTGACTTTGTAGCTGAGACCAGCACTGGGGGGGCCACAGCATCCCTGCCTGGGGGGTTTTGGGGCAGTGCTGTGACCCCCTCCTTGCGGTTCCCACCTCACCCAGGGGTTCTGCGGGTCCTGCTGGGCGTTCAGTGCCACGGGGGCCTTGGAGGGGCTGATGTTCAAGCGGACGGGGAAGCTGGTGGTGCTGAGCGAGCAGAACCTCATCGACTGCACCCAAAAGCTGGGCAACCGCGGCTGCTGCGGTGGCCACATGGAACAGGCCTTCCAGTACGTGCACGACAACGGCGGCCTCAACTCGGAGCGTGTCTACCCCTACGTGGGCACGGTGAGGGACAGCGGGGCACCCGGGGCAGGGCAGAGCAGTGCCGGCGTGTCCCGGCCGTGGTGACACCCTCCCGCTCTCAGGACAACTCCCGCTGCCGATACAACCCCCGGGACAAGGCGGCCAACTGCTCCGGCTTCGTGAGGGTGGCACAGGGCAGTGAGGAGGCCCTGGCGCAGGCGGTGGCCACCGTGGGCCCGGTGTCGGTGTCGGTGGATGCCAGCTCCTTTCGCTTCTACAAGTCGGGTACCGTGTGCTCCCTGTGGCGTGGGGGGGTGAACTGAGGCAGGGCTGGGCTGCTGAGCTTCCCCAGGGGAATGGGACCCACCACCCCGAGGAGAAGGGAGCAGGGCCAGCCCCCGGCTCAGCACAGCTCTGCTCTTCCCAGGCATCTTCGGCTGCGGCTCTGGCAGCTGGAGAACGAACCACGCCATGCTGGCCGTGGGCTACGGCACAACCCGGATGGGTGGGCACAACCTCAGCTACTGGATCCTAAAGAACAGGTGAGGGCTGAGCGTGTCCCCCCAAACCCGCTGCCCCTCCCGCCCCCACACCACAGAATCGTGGGGTTATCTAGGTCGGAAAAGCCCTCTAAGATCAACCACTAACCCTGCTCTGCCAAGGCCAGCACTAACCCGTGGCCCCGTCCCATGGGGCCTCTGGGGGCTCTGGTTCTCCTCCTTGTCTCTCCTCGAGCCAGGGCTGTTCCCTGTGCCTGGGATCAAGGAGGAGCTCACTCCTGTCTTTTCCTGCAGCTGGACAGAGAGGTGGGGAGAGCAGGGCTACATGTTCCTGCTGAAGGACGCCGGCAACCAGTGTGGGGTGGCCAACCAGGCCAGTTACCCCCTGCCCTGAGCCAGGAGAGCCCCCCCCCCGCCCCAGCTGAGCTCCCACGGCTGTTTCCTTCTGGAAATGGGGCTTTTCTTCGAGTGCAGCAAGAAGCAATTAAAAGTGGCATGGTTAATTGTCCTTGTCTTGGAATCCATGTGGAATGGTTTGGGTTGGAAAGGACCATAATGCTCATCTTGTCCCCATGGCCCCCTTGTCCCCCTGTTCCCACAGCCCCCTGTCCCACTGTCCCCCTTGCCCCCTGTTCCCACAGCCCCCTGTCCCTGTGGTCCCTTGTCTCTGTAGTCCCCTGACGCCACAGCCCCTTGTCGCGGTGTTCTCCTGTCCGTCCCCACAGCCCTCCGTCCCCTTGTCCCCTGTCCCCGTGTCCCCCCAGGTTTCCCCTGCCCACACCCCTTGCCCTCACCCAACATGGCGGCCATGGCGCCGCCGCCGCCGCGCGCTGACCCCTCCCGCCCGCCGTAGCCTGCGCTTCCTTTCCAAGATGGCGGCGCCCACAGGGAGGAGCGGCCGGCGGGCGTGGGCCGCGCTTGTCCCCGCTGCCCTGCTATGCCTGGCGGCCCGGGCGGCCGCGGAACCGGGCGCGGAACCGGGCTCGGTCGGGTTCGACGTGCGACCCGGCGGAGAGGTTCACTCCTTCTCCCGGAGCCTGGTGAGCAGTCGGCAGGGAGGAGAGGGAGGGAGCGGGTGCGGAGAGGGGTACGCGCCTCGCGCTGATTGGCTGTGAACCACGTCGCTCACGCCTCCCGCCGCGGGGATTGGCTGGATGCGAAGGGGGGGGCGGGACCAGTGTGGGGGGTCCGGGTGGGTGTTTGAGGGAGGGGATCCCGGGGGAGGGAGGGCACCAAGGGGGGCTGCAATGGCCGGGGGGGCACAGGGAGAGGGGGGGGTCCCCAGGGGGAGGGGGGGCACCAAGGGGGGCTGCAATGGCCGGGGGGGCACAGGGAGAACGGGGGGGCGGGTGTCCTCGGGGGGAGAGGGGGCACCAAGGGGGGCTGCAATGGCCGGGGGATCCCCGGGAGAAAGAGGCACCAACAGGGGCTGCAATGGCCGGAGGGAGCCCAGGAGAAGGGGAGACCCCAAGATGGGGGTTCTTCAAGGAGAGAAGAGTCCCCAAGGGGGGCTCCAAAGGCAGGAGGAGCCCAGGGCAAAGGGGGGTCCCCAGTGGATCGGGAGGTTTCCAAAGGGGCAAGAGGGAGGGTCCCCATGAAAAAGGGGGTCCCCCAGGGGTCCTCAGGGAGGGGCTCTAAGGGCAAGGGATGCCATGGAAGAGGGGGGATCCACAGGGGAGGCTCCTGAGGCAGGGGGATCCCACAGAGAAAGGGGGTCTCCAAGGGAGGGTGCATCTCCAGAGGGGCTGGGGAGGGGGTCCCCAGGGAGGAGAGGGGACCACGAGGAAGGGAACCTCCAAAGGCAGGAGGCTCCCAGGGAGAAGAAGGGTTCCCTATGGAGAGAGGGAGCCCCCACAGAAATGGGGGTCCCCAAGGACTTGGGGTTCCCCCAAGTGGGGGTCTCCAGCAGAAGGAGGTCCCCAAGGTGGGACAGTCTCTGCAGCGAGGAGGTCCCCAGGGAAGGCAGCCTGCCATGGATAATGGTCCCCAAGGGCGGGTTTCCAAAGGGATGAAGTATCCCAAGGGCAGGGAGGGGTTGCCAAGGGAAGGGGGTCTCAAAGAAAGAAAGTCCCCATGGGGAGGAGGCTCAGCAAGGAGAAGGGGCTGCAGGTCCCTGGGCCCCCCAGGACACGAGTCCTCACCCCAAACCCCGGACGAGAGGGAGCGGCTCAGGGGAGGTTTAGTTGGATATTAGGGAAATTTCTCCATGAGAAGGGCTGTCCAGCCCTGGCACAGCTGCCCAGGGCAGTGGTGGAGTCCCCACTCCTGGAGGGATGTAAGAGCTTGGTGGATGTGGCACTTGGGGACGTTGGGTTGGTGTTGGCCTTGGCAGTGCTGGGGGAATGGTTGGACTCGATGGTCTCGGAGGTGTTTTCCAACCTGAAGAATTCCTTGATTCTGTGGAAGAGAGGGTCCTGCTTAAGCTCACGTCCCTCTCTCCTGGCAGGGGGATTACAGCTGCACCTTCACCTACTCATCCCAGGGAGGGACCAACGAGGTGAGCTGGGCAAACCCTGCCCTTCCCCAGTCCCAGTCCCTGCACGGAGGGGGGAAACCGGTTTCCTTTGGGAAGAGCTGATTCCAGGGACAGGGAGCTGTGGGGAAGGGTGGTTGCACCTTTTCCAGCACTGTGTGGAACGTGTTGGATTTGCTCCCTGCACCAAAAGTGTCCTTTGTGTGTTGTAAGGAGACTGTGACAAGGGTCTGGAGGGACAGGACACAGGGAATGGCCTCCCACTACCAGAGGGCAGGAATAGATGGGATACTGGGCAGGAATTCCTCCCTGGGAGGGTGGGGAGGCCCTGGCACAGGTTGCCCAGAGAAGCTGTGGCTGCCCCATCCCTGGAAGTGTCCCAAGGCCAGGTTGGAGCAACCTGGGATAGTGGGAGGTGTCCCTGCCCGTGGCAGGGGGTGGAATGGGATGAGATTTAAGATCCCTTCCAACCCAAACCAGTCTGGGATTCTGTGACTTAACAAATCTCCGTGCTGGATGTCTCTGGAGAACTGGGAGTGACGTTTTCACACCCCAGTTGGTGGGAAGGACCTTGCAGGAGTAACTCCTGCCTCCTCTGGGAGGCTGGAAGGTTTTTTGGTTGTACTTTGTTATCAGCAAACCCTGTCTCAACCAGGTCCTCATTTTTTAGCCTAAAAGGAAATAAGACTTTTAAACTCTTTTCTGTGACAGCACTGATGGGATTGTGGAGAGGACAGAGAGCCACCAGGCCCTGAGCTTGGTGCCAGAGGGACTGTTGTGTTATTTTAGGGCTGCTGGAGCTCATCCTTCAGCTGGAGGGGGGGTCAGTGGCCCCGGGGCCGTGCAGGGAGCACGAGGCTCTTCCCCCCAGTGACTGTTTGGACCTTTCCCTCTGCAGCAATGGCAGATGAACGTTGGGATCAGCGAGGACAACGGGCTCTTCTCCTGCTCCATCTGGAGGTTTGTTCTGTGTAACCTCAGCCAAAGCAGCAGCCAGGCAGGGGGGATGTGGGACAGGGATTCTGCTTCCCAGGTGGATTTGCCTCCCAGCAGGGAGGGTTTTCCTCTCCCAAGGGGTGCTGTGGCTCTGCTGGGCTCTTCTCCCAGCGTTGGTTTATAAACATTCTGTGTCCCCCTCTCCCACCCTCAGCGCTGGATGGAGCTGCAGGAGATCCAGAGGTGGCTGTGGAGGGAGGGAGGGAGGGAGCTGGGAATCCTTCACTCCTCTGCACCTCCACCCTCTCTGCCGCTGACAAAGGCTCTGCTTTCTTGTTTCAGGCCCCAGGGGAAGTCTTATCTCTTCTTTACCCAGTTTAAAGCTGAAGTGAAAGGAGCCAAGATAGAGTATGCCATGGCTTATGTAAGTCCCAGCTGATCCCTGGGAAGCAGGAGTGTGGGAGGCTGCTATAAAACATGAATTAGGCACGGAAAACATTTATTAGACATCTGTGCAATGAAATGTGCTCCAGCACGTCCCGAATTAGAGACTGGTGGCAGGCAGGAGAGGGGCTGCAGGTGGGCTCCTCTGCACCACTGTGTTTCTGCCCCCTCAAATCCGTGGGTTTGCTGGGAAGGGGGGGCTCCAAAAGGCACAGCACAGCGGGAGTCTTGGATCACCTCAACAAATCGCGTGTGACAAAGTAAATAAAACCTCTCTGGGTGGTTTTGTCTGGCTCCTTCTTCCATTTCCCAGCCTTTAGGGGTGAGGTTTTCCATCACCCCAAGGACACCAGTCTGTGCTTTAATAGGAAATGGAAAAACAGGCAGAGATTTTCCTGCAGATTTCCTTCGTGGACGTAATTCTTTCGCTCCACACAGCTCACAAATCCGTTCTTTTTTTTTTTATTATTTTTATTTTTTTCCCCCCAAAATGTGCTGCTGTTTGTTCGGTTTGAAGGCTGTAACTCCTTGGATTGCCTCAACCCTCTCACACCTTCTTCCTTCCTGTTTCAGTCTCAAGCTGCTGTGGGTGCCCAGAACGACATCCCCTTAAAACAGGAAGAGTTTGAAGTCACCGAAACAACAGGTCTGTGACCGAGGGAACCGTGTGAGGAAGGGGGTGCTGTGGGAGGCAGTTTAAGCTTCAATCCCATACACTGACAGGTGGCAACGTGTGGGAGGACAGTGCCAGGGGTGCAGTGCTCTGGAGAACTGGCAGCAGGGGTTTGGGGCTCCCATTCCAGCTCAGGGAGGTGGAGGAAGGAGGGTTTATCCCACCAGCCTGTCACGTGCAGGAGGAGGAAGTTCAGTGCCCAGACTCGCTGCCTTCCCCACCCTGGAAGGGACCCAGCAGGGCTGTTTTGTTCGTGCCTCTGTGCTTTTTTTGGGCTGTTTTGTTTGTGCTTTCCCATCTGTTGATCCTGTGCTTGTTCTCTCTCTCTCTCTCCCTCTCTCTCCAGTGTCTCACAGGGAAGGCAAGTTCCGTTCTGAACTGTCCAAGCTCATGATTGTAGCAAAAACACCCCGTGACGAGCTGTGACCCCCGAGGCCAGCCCTGGGCAGGGTGTTTTGGCCAGAAGGACGTGGCAGGAAAAGAAGATTCCTGGTTTAAATGAGGGGTTTTTTTTTTGTTTTTCTTTTTGGGGTTGGCCAAACTTTCCTGTTTTTCAATACTGAAACGTGCTGGGGTCCGACACGAGTGGGGCTTGGAGGTGTGAGAGGGCACATTTAATTCTGTCTTGTGTCAGAGTAACAACGTGCTTTTGCAGCTGGAAACCTCCCTGGAGATTCCTGATCCACAGGCAGCCATTCTGGGCCCTCCTCCTGCTTGGCTGATCTGCTGAATGTGGCACAGGGGGCTCCTTATCTCCCTTGCTGGGAAGAGCAGTGCAGGAAGATAAGTGAGTGGCTGGATTTAAGCAGGGTTTGCTGAAGGGAAGTTGTTAACTCTGTAGCCTCTGGAGGGGAGATGGGATTTCTCCCTCCACCAGCGTGGCAGGAGGAAATAATTCATTTAGGGAGGAGGAGAGGATGGAGTTGGCCAAAGCTCTCTTGAGACTCTTTATGGAGAGATCATCCCTGGGGTGGATGCCCTGGACCTGCCAGAGCTGGGCTGGGATGGCTTGGATGGGGGGGAAGGCAGAGCAGCTTATTCTGACACAACCAGGAATCAATCCAAGCAGCACTTCCACGTCTCAGCACAACCACAAGACTGTTTTATACCTACAGGAAAAGTGATTTTTTTTTTTTTCTTATCTAGAGTAATAACAGGGAATGTGCAATCCCTTTCCTGTGTAAATCCAGCACAAATAAAGCAATGAAGCAGCGTGCTCTGGCCTGAGGTTGCTCTGCTCTCTCACTCCTGCCCTTCCCAGCTGGATGGACCTTCAGGGTTTGCTCAGCCAGGAGGAGCCCACGGGAATTTTGGGGGGCTGCAGAGGGTTTGTGGGGGTTCTGCCCAGCCAAAGAGAGCCCCAGCATGTGACAACAAGGCTGCAGTTGTCAGTTTGCACTGTCACCTTTGATCCCTTTTGATGGTTGTGATCACTGGTAGGTGCTTTGCCCATTTTTGGGGCAGTTCCCTGTTTTTTTGTCAGTCTGGGTGTGCTTTGCACTGGGAGTTTTACAAGCTCTGCTCTCCAGGCTGTTCTGAAATGCATTTTTCTCCTCTGTGTGTCACTTTATGGACCTGTGGGTGACCTGCAGGGCCCAGGAGTGTCCCCAGTGTGCTCCCCCCTGTGCTCTGAGCTGCATTTTGCAGGTCTCTGACCCTTCTGCTGTTTAAACCAGTCACTTGGAGGGAACCAGAGCAAAGGGACTCATTTCCCAGGGTTGGGATGGGAAACCCAGGCTGTGAGATGGTTCTTCTGGCAGAGAATCTGCTCTCCAGGGCTTCCCTGGGACAAAAAGGGAAGGATTTGGGGGTGAGGTGAGTGTTTGCTGTGGGGGAGAAGGCTCAGCTTAGACACCTGGATGTGAAGAGAAGCTGGTGCCAGGAGTTTGGGGGGGTTAAGTGTGGGCCTGGGGTGTAGGAAATCATGGGGACAAAGGGAACAGCCATGAGTGGGGCTCATGTGACCAAGGAGCTGGCACCAAAATGCACCTCGAGAAGAGACCAGCAAAGCATTTCTGGCTGCCAGCGTGTCCCTCAGCCCCATCTCACCACGTCTGCCCGTGGTTTCCAGCTCTGGCTCCTCTCCAGCACACACCTGACAGCTGCCACCAGCTCAGGGAGCACAGGAATTGTTCTCAGAGGCCACTTCCCCCTGGTACCAACACCCGGATGGGTCCTGTGAATGTGCTTTACCCCCACCCCGAGCTGTGCCACGCAATTATCTGTGACTGCTGGAGCCAGGGCTGTGAAATGACAGAGATGGGGGGCTTGATTTCTCTTTATTTATAATCTTTTAAGGCTGAAAGTTATCAGTGCCTGGAGCCAGCAGTGGGGAGGGAGCGGCGAGCGGGAGCCCCGGAGCCGCTCCGAGCTCCGGCAGCCGCCCGTGCCCGGACACATCCCACGGAACAGGAGGCACAAGAAGGTCGTGGAGATAAGGCCAGCTGGGACTGTGTGGTGCCTTGTGTGCTAAAAGGGCAGTTTTCAGTGTTCAGAGCAGAGATTGTCGTGCTGGGAGCGGCGGCAGCCGGCGCGTCCCCGCTCCGAGAGTTCCAACTCTGCGGAGTCACCCACGGCCTCCTGCTGTCAGGGTTGTGCTTTTTGGCTCCTGCTGAGCAGCCAGGGGATGTGGGGATGCAGAGGAGCACGTGTGGGTGTCTGCTGGGTGCAGGATTGCACAGAATCTCGGAATGGTTTGGGTTGGAGGGGCCTTAAAACTCACCCACTGCCACCCCCTGCCATGGGCAGGGACACCTTCCACTGGTTGCTCCAACCTGGCCTTGGACACTTCCAGGGATGGGGCAGTCACAGCTTCTCTGCCCAACCTGTGCCAGGGCCTCCCCACCCTCACAGCCAGGAATTCCTTCCCAATATCCCATCTAAATTTCCCCTCTTTCACTTTGAAGCCATTCCCTGTGTCCTGTCCCTCCATCTCTTGTCCGAAGTCCCTCTCCAGCTCTTCTGGAACCCCTTTAGGCCCTGGAAGGGACTCTAAGGTCTCCCTGGATCCTTCTCCAGGCTGAACACCCCCAGTTCTCTGCTCCCCCCAGGATCCCAGACCTTTGCTGCTGTTTTATGCTGGGTTTAACACCCCGTTTGTTCCACTGGTTCAGCTCTGGCCATGAAAATCCAGGAGCTGCTGTGCCACGGAGCAGGGACAGCCCAGCCAGGGAGCCAGGGAGTACAAACCCCAGGTCACAGAGAGCCACCACCATCCAAAGGACAAACCCAGCTGTCCCCAGGGCTCATTTCATCGCTGTCACCCACCGCTGGAACAACCCCAAGGAGCTCCCAGGCCAAACAGGTGAGTTTATTTAAATAACTCATCAGGGCTACAGAGTTTGCTAAAAAAAGAACAACCATCACTCAGACAAAGTGGAAAATGGATGAAATCCCACGGAGAACTTCGGAGAACCACCGAGGGCGGCGTCAGAGCCGTGACAGTCATGGGAGGCTGGTGGGGAGCTGGGGCTCAGATGGTACCTGGGATGCAGGGAAGGAGCAGCTCCCTTGTCCAGGTGAGGTGGGATCCTCCTCCTCTCAGGGACTTGTCTTTGAGGAGAGCAAAGCCCACACCTTCCCATCCTGGGCAGCAACACTCTGCACCATGATTTGCTCCCACGGTGTTATGGAGCTGCTGAAGGAAAACCACGGAGCCCCACAACCCTCCAGGAAGGGGGTCTCACAACCAGCAACATCCCACCTGCTCAGACACCCCTTTCAGAGGTGTTACACACCACCAGGCTTCGCTTTGGTTTTCCCCCCAGAGGGTTACGACAGAGTTCAAGGCTCAGAGTCCTCGGACTCTGAGCTAAGGACACTTGGTGGGCAAAGGAAATCAAACTGTACAGCAGGAGCCCAAAATCCCAGGATCCCCCAGAGAGGACTCGGCCCAGCGCAGGGAGGGCTTTGAAGCCCCCTGGGCAAGGGGTGGGCAAAAGTCAAGATGTCCAGTCTCCTGTAGAAACGAGGGGAAAACGAGCGAGCGCTGCAGAGGAGGAGGAGGGGCCGTCGAGCCTGGCGGTGCTCAGAGCAGGCAAACAGCCCCACTCCGCCCTCCCAGGAGGCAGAGCCCAGCTGCCAAGAGCCTTCAGATGTTGTCCTCCTCCAGCATCTTGTTGACCCCCTCGCAGATCCTCTGCAGGTGGGTGCGGTAGGGCTCGGAGGGCCCGTAGAGCGCCGACAGGAACTCGTAGTCCGCAAAGTGGTTGAAGACGTGGTTGATGCGGGAGTGGGACTTGGCCGTCAGGTGCCCGTTCACGGCCTGGTGCAGCAGGTCCCGGCACTCCAGGAGCACCCCCGACATGACCCTGCGGTCGAAGGTGAAGTCTATCTGGTGGAAGCTGACGGCCGTCATGGCCAAGGTGTGGACCTTCTTGCGGAACCGCTCCATCACCAGCAGCTCCTCGGGGCTGAACTGCCCGTTGCGGTACAGCACGCCCAGCTTCATCACGATCTTGATGAGGTTCTTGATGATCTTCTGGGCCTCCTTGCGGTTGTGGGTGTACTCCTTGGTGGCCCGGTACAGCTCGTCCAGGATCTCGCTGCTGGTGTCGTCGATGAAGACGTTGGCGATGGTTTTGGTGGCCATCTTGCTCAGGAGCTTCTTCTGGGCCTGCAGGGCCAGGTTCTTGGTGCTGAAGGTGTCCATCTCTGTGAGGGCAAGAGGCACATGGGGGTCAGACCACACTCTGCGCTCATCCCCACACCACCTGCAAGCTGGGCTAGTGGGAGGTGTCCCTGCTCATGGCAGGGGGTGGAACAGGCCTGGGCTTTGAGGTCCCTTCCAACCCAAACCACTCCATGGCTCTATCATTCCTCACCTTCCCACGCAGCCTTTTGGCAGGAGAAAAAGCACCTCCAGCCAACAGCCAGACCGAGGCAGCTGCTGGGTGCCAGGGCAGGCAAGAGCTGAGCTCACACCCCGGCTCTGGATGGTGGGATGAGCTGAGGGGTGTTCCCACCTTCCCTCTCCCAAACCCCTGTGGAGAACCAACAGCGAGCGAGGCGTCCCTACCTGAGCACCGCCCGTGACCCTCCATCCCCGGCTCCCTCCTGCGCCCGGTGCCGCCCCGCTCCCGGGGCAGGAAGGGCTCTTGCCCCATCCCTTCAACATTTTTCCTTCCTTAAACCCTGACTCACTTCCTGCGGGGTGAGCCGGGGACAGCCCAGGTGACAGCTGAGTCACCCCCGCGGCCTCGTGCCGCATCCACCCCGGCGCTCGGCGGGGCCGGAGCGGCGCGGCCGGTTTGCGGCACCCGCTGATTTCTGTGGGAGCCCTTCTCCCTGGCACTGCCCTGATCCACCCACACGAGCTCGGACTTGTTCTGCCGCTGCCTCGGCTCCCTCCGGCGTCGCACGGAGGTGAATAATTCAGCGAGACACAGCCCTCACCTACAGCCCTCACCTACAGCCCTCACCTACAGCCCGGCTCCCGCGTCCCGGCGGGACCAAATCCATCACCTCGGGCAGATCGCGGCTCTCGAAGCCGCCGTGACGGAATAAAACTGGAGCTGCCGACCCTGGAGAGGCGCCTTGGCCCGGGGAAACCGCAGAGCTACAAATCACCGGGAGGCGAGAACAGCGGGAAAACAACCGGCTCCGGAGCCAGGATGGATGGGCAGAGCTGGGGCTGCTTATGCAAGAGGCTGCACATGGCATGGACAGCCTGGCAGAGCGAGAAGGGATGGGCTCAGGCTATAAATACATCCCCTGGGAGGGGAGAGGAGATATTTCAGCTAAAGGAGGCTGCCGGTGTGAGGATGGATGGGGATAAATTGGCCACGGATAGAGAGCAGGTTTAGATTGGATATTAAGAAGAAATCCTTCCCTGGGAGGGTGGCAGGACCTGGCACAGGTTGCCCAGAGAAGCTGTGGCTGCCCCATCCCCAGAATTGTCCAAGGCCAGGTTGGAGCAACCTGGGCTGGTGGAAGGTGTCCCTGCCCAAGGCAGGGGTGGAACTGGATGGGCTTTAAGGTCCCTCCAACCCAAACCATTCTGGGATTCTGGTGCAGAACTGGGTCTGTCCCCACCACAGGAAGCTCTGTGTCTCCCCTAGGCCAAGCTGCCACCCAGTCCCAGACCCCTTTGGAGATCTCCAATCCTGCTCCTACCACTCTGGAGCACACACCAGGCTCTCAGGAGCAAATCCCAGCTCCCTGTGGAGCCAAGGCTCACCCAGCCAGTTGTGCAAGGACAACTGTGATGGGCCCCGACTCCCTGAGCATCTTCCAGCCTCCAGCTCCCTGAACCCAAGGGCAGCCAAGGCTCTGTGGGGACATGAATTACAGGAGCAGTGACGGAGCCGCCGCGTGAGCCGCCGCCTGCAGCGTTATTTACGGCCCTCAGGAAAAACACGGAGCTTCGGAAGCGCTTCCTTCAAGGGGAAAGCGTCGACTTGTGCCAGCGGGAGCCTCGAGCTGAGGCTCCTGCACTGGACAAGACAAAAATGACGGCACAGATGTTGTGTGACAGCAGCTTCCAGGCGGGTCGGGCCCATTTGATGCCAAGGCTGAGTCCAGGAGGTGCCGCCAGAGCTGAGCCTGGAGGGACGGGCAGGGTAGGAAGAGGCAGCGTGGCTCCATCTTCTCTCCCTTGGCTCTAAGGGGACTTCCTTTGGCACCCTCTTCAGAAGGAGCAGGGCTTTGTCACCCCAAAGTCCCCTCCCTTGTTGCTGTGGGGTGCCCCGGGCTCCCTGCCGGGAGCTGTGCCTGGATAAATAGGAATTCCCACACTGGGCAACCACAGCCATAAAGCAAGAGCAAACTCCACCTACAGAGCCCACAGAAAATAGGAAGTGCCATCTCCTGAGAGCTGCCCACAGCTCCCAGATGCCAAGTGGAATAAGGAATCAACCCTCTGCTCCCTGCAGCAAACAACACCAGGCCGCCCACAGCCCTCTCCTGCTGGGAACTGGGGCAAGGAGCATCCCGGGGGAAACTGAGGCACAGAGGGGTTTAGGGACCTCAAAAGCAGTACAGGGACCCCAAAAATGCAACCAGCTCCCGTGAGCTGTTCCACAGGTCGCTCCCTGCTAACCCCAAGCAGACCCAAGCTCACCTCCCGTTGGCTCCCGCTCAGCACCGGGACGGTTCGTGGGGCACCCTCTGCACCACACTGGGACCTGCTGACTCAGCACCAACAGGGAGATTTTCACCGGAACGAGCCGTTTTCCTGCCGGGAAGGGCCCCGCGACCCCATTGTTCACGGAGGGGCTGCTCTCGGCGCGCGGAAGAGGCAAGTCTTGCCCCGAAGGAGCAAACACGAGCCTGAAATAACCCACTTCGCTTCCTTCCTGTCGCTGAAGTTTCCAGCCCGGCTCAGGGCTTGGGTTGCCCCCCCCCTCCACCCCCTTCTTCTTTTTTAATGAAAACGCCCTCAAAAAAACAGCTTCTTCTTCCGAAAAGGAGCAGCCGGGTGTTGCTGTCACCGAGTCCCCTCCCAGCTCCGGAAGAGCGCGGCGGGGCCGCGGTGCCCACGGCGGCTTCGGGGACAGTCCCAGCCCTTTTTGGGGGGGTTTCCACCCATTTTGGAGGTCTGGGGGGGGCAGTTCTGCAGCCCTCAGCGGTGGTGTGGAGGTTGGGATGTCCCGTGAGAGGACACAGAGGGTGTCCCCGCCGTGGGACGGGTGTGCTCCCCTGGGGATGGGCTCGTGCCGTGGCCACCTCCGCCGGTGGTTTGGTGTTCACCGCAGCGGGACGGCACCCGCAGCACCTCACCCAACACCTGGCTGCGACCTCGCCCCCCAGGGACCCCCAAAAAAACATCTCCCACACCATTTTGGGCACAAGCATCAATTAAAGCTCGAGGGGAACACGAGACCCCGTCATCCTGCTGGCACCTGGCACCGGTGGCACCAGCACTGGCCACGGCAGAGCTGCCAAGGTGAGCACCAGCTGGAGGTCCTTTATGGAAAGGGGCCAAATCCAGCAGTGACACCGTCCCAATTATCATTTCTACCAGTCCCAAAAGTCCTTCACCCCGACTGTCCCCATCACCTGGTTCCCACCAGCGGGCTCCCCCTCCCCCAAATTCCCCCAGTTCCCTTGGCAGCAGGTGAATATTTCATGCAGGAAAGGGAAAGCACTTAAATAATTTATGGAGCAGCGCAGAGGGGGAGGCTCTGCAAAGCTCCAGCTCAGAGCAGAGGCACCTCTGCCTTCTCCTCCTCCTCCTTTTCCTCTTCCCCTCCTCCTCACCAGGGCCATAGGAACTCGTAGTGTCTTGCTACAAGTTCCCTCCAACACGGAAGCATCAGTTCCCAACCAGGATAAACATTTAATAGTGGAGATCTCCCTGGTTTTCCCTCCATCCCACAGGCTGTTTCCTCCCACCGATTCGGAAAACACCTCTGGCTCTGCAACCCCAGCATTCCCATTCCTCCTGAATCCTTGGCTAAACGCCAAGGGGGTGGATAGGATCCTGCTCCGTCCCCTGGCATCGCTTTC
This sequence comes from Pipra filicauda, assembly GCF_003945595.2. Classification (NCBI taxonomy): domain Eukaryota; kingdom Metazoa; phylum Chordata; class Aves; order Passeriformes; family Pipridae; genus Pipra; species Pipra filicauda. The sequence goes on from NW_024104404.1 coordinate 1,215,541, forward strand.
CACCCACTCCAACCCCTATTAATTAATTAAACACCGCCGCGCTGGATTACAGGGGGGGAGCGCCGGGAAGTAACCGGAGAGCCCCAGCAGCCTGTCCCCACCATCCGTGACCCCTCCAGCTCCTGGGAGAGCAGTGAGAGAGTGGAGGGAGAGCGGAGGAGGAGGAGGAGGGAGAGAGGAGGAGGGAGGGCTCAGGCCGCGCCTCGCACGTTGCCATGGGTGCAAAGAGCAGCCGGAGCCGCCGGGCTGACACACGGATCCCACGGATCCGGCGCGTGTGTGCCCAGCGGGGTGAGGCCGGAGAGGAAGCCGCTGAGTAAACACCTCTCCCGAGGCAAAACTCAGCTCTTGGCAAGGCCGGGATGAACCCTCGGCCGGAGCGAGGACCGGGAATGCCGCGGGGCATCGCCACGGCCCGGCACCGCACTGGCACCGAGCGCTTGGCACGACCCCATCACTGATCACTGCCCCTGCCACCTCTGGCACCGGGAGCTGAGCTCCTCCATCCCCAAAGTCTCCTTCCCGCAAAGATGCACCCACGGGAAGGAGGAGAAGCTTTTTTGGTTTTGCCTGGGAATGCTGATCCGCCCCGGCGGCTCCGACGTGTCTGTGCAAGGAGCCGGGCGGCCGATCCGAGGGGGCTCCGGCGATGCCAACCCCGGGTGTGGGTGGTGGTGAATCCAGGCGGCGCTTCCCGTGGGAATGGGATCCTGGCACACGGGGGGGGGGAAGGGGGGTGATCTTGGGGGGCTGATCTGAGGATCTGGTGGCGTATCAAGGAATTTCCCCTGGGATTGCTGTGCCCCAGGGGGAGGCAGCTGCGGTATGGAGAGGAGGAAGAGGAGGAGGAGGTGCAGGAGGAGGAGGAACGGGGGTTATTTTATGGAGAGAAGAAGGAGGAGGAAAAGGAGGAGGAATGGGGGTTATTTTATGGAGAGAATGGGGAGGAAGAAGAGGAGAAGGAATGGAGGTTATTTTATGGAGAGAAGAAGGAGGAATGGGGGTTATTTTATGGAAAGAATGGGGAGGAAGAGGAGGAGGAAGGGGGTTTATTTCATGGAGAGGAGGAAGAGGAGGAGGAGGAAGGGGGGGTTATTTTGAAGCATCTGTCTCGCCTTCCATTTCCTCCTTTTCTTTCTCCAGCTGCCATCAAGCTGCTCTCTCTGGCAGCAACTTCCTTTCCCCTTCACTTGGAGCAGACGGGGACTTATGGGGAAGTAGAAAACAGAGGGTGGGAGAGGGGAAACTGAGGCCAAACCACCATCCTTCCGTCTGTCCGGCCCACGGTGGGGGCCAGGGGGGCATCACATGCTTCCTACCCCGGGATCAGGAGGACAAAGTCGCTCCAGGAGGGAAGAAAACTCCACGGGACAATCAGGATCCGGTGCTGGGCTTGGGGTCAGCAAAGAATGTTTATGGCCCAGATCCTTCCCTGCTCCAGAGGGAGATGGGTCAGAGTTGGGAAGTTTTTCACCCAACTCGTGCTCTGGGTGGGATCTGACCTCTCCAAAGGGATTAGTCTCTCCGGGAATGGAGGAATTTCATCCTCTGGAGCGCAGGGAGGGGAGGAGGGACTGGCAGTGCCCGAAGCCAAGTGCTGCCATGGGGCACCCGGCCCTGCCCTCGCACGTGGGTCTGTGATGGCCCCGTGACAGGGGCTCCGGTGCCTTCTCCCGTTAACCAGCACCCACCGGACCCGGTGGTGTTTCCAGCCCCCTCGGATTTCCGTGGGATTTGGGGGGAAATCGCCCTTTCCCCGTGTTTTATCCACCTGGGGAAACCGAGGCACGGCCCGGGGCTGCCGGGAACGGCCCCGGGCTCTGCCCACCCGGCAGCTCCCGCCCCTCGGGGCTTCCCAAACCCTCCTCTACCCCCGGGGCTCCCAGGGGGCTGGGTAGGAACGTCGGTGCCCGGTGACACCGGGGAGGGGGGGACACAGCACGAAACGGGCCGGCACCGGGCACCCCCGCCCCCACGGACCGGGGGAAACAGGGATACCGGGGGGGCTGGAGGGAACCGGGAGTATCGGGAGGTGCCGAGGGAGGGGGTCTGATCTGGGAGGTCGGTGCCCGGTGACACCGGGGAGGGGGGGACACAGCACGAAACGGGCCGGCACCGGGCACCCCCGCCCCCACGGACCGGGGGAAACAGGGATACCGGGGGGGCTGGAGGGAACCGGGAGTATCGTGAGGTGCTGGGAGGTGCCGGCTGATCTCGGTGGGCGGCAGAGCCCGGCCGGCCCTTACCTGCCTGCTCGGGGAGCGCGGCGCCGGGACCGGGGCAGCTCCGGTGCCCCCGGCGGGCCGGGCCGGGGCGGGGCCGGGGCGGGGCCGGGCGGGGGGTCCCGCTTCCCCCGGCGCCTCTCCCTGCCCGGCGGGGCCCCGCAGCCAGTACCGGTGACCTCTCCCCGATCCGATCCCAGTGCCCGGTGCCCGGAGCCGGTGCCCGGTCCTCGGTGGAGGTGCCGGCGCCCTGTGTCGATGTCCGGTGCCGATTCCCGGTGCCTGTCCCCGGTTCTCGGATCCCGGTGCCCGATGTCAGTTCCCGGTCCCTGTTCCCGGTTCCCGGTCCCTGTTCCCGGTTCCCGGTCCCTATTCCCGGTTCCTGGTCCCTGTTCCCGGGCCCTATTCCCGGTTCCCGGGCCCTATTCCCGGTTCCTGGTCCCTGTTCCCGGGCCCTATTCCCGGTTCCTGTTCCCGGTTCCCGGTCCCTATTCCCGGTTCCCGGGCCCTCCCGCCCTCGGTCGCTCCAAGTCCCGCGCGGTCCCGGGAGCGGCGGGGGCGGGAGGGGGGCGGGGGGCGTGTCCCGCGGGCGGCGCCAGCCAATGGCGACGCGGGGCTTGCTACGAAGCAGCCAATGGGCGTGCGCGGACGGGGGTGTGGGCGGGGCCGGGGCGGGCGCGCCCCCGCGGGTCCCGCGCGTGGGACGGTCCCGTTAGAACGGGGGGGGGGGGGGAACGGGACCCCCGGGGACACGGGTGATGGGGACACGGGGGGCGTGGGCACGGGTGGGTGATGGGCGTGCGGGGGGATGAGGGAACACGGGCGGGTAACGGGGCACGGGTGGGTGATGGGGACACGGGTGGGTGAGAGAACACGGGTAGGTGACGGGTCACGAGTGGGCGGCGGGACGTGGGTGGGTGATGGGGACATGGGGGGTGACGGGACATGAGTGGGTGATGGGGACCTGAATGGGTGATGGGGACACGGGTGGGGGATGTGGGTATAGGTGGGTGACAGGACACGGGTGGGTGACAGGACACGGGTGAGTGGTGGGGACACAACGGAGTGGTGGGAACATGGGTGGGTGACGGGACGTGGGTGGGTGGTGGGGACACGGGTGGGTGACAGGACACGGGTGGGTGGTGGGGACACGGGTGGGTGACAGGGGCGCCGTGCCACGGCGCTTATGAGCAACAGCTTAGGAGGGCGCTGGTAGACCGGGCTGAGCGAGGGCAGTACCCGGGGGTCTTGGCACGTCCCCCCTCGTCTGGGGGGCCCGACGTGGGGATGTAACAGCCCTGGGAAGGGGGGGGACGGGGCGGGGCTGCCCCAGTGCCGGCCGAGCTCTGTGTGTGGAGGGTTTCGGCAGGGGGGTCGTGGCTCTCAGCTCGTCCCGGTGCTGGGGCCCCCCCCCATGCCATGGTCCCACGGAGCAGTGCCCAGGTCTGCACCCCCATTCCGAGCTCCCTTCCTCCTCCTCCTCCTCCTCCTCCTGGCTCGGTGGTGGGCAGGAGCCACGGCACACGATCCTAATCCCCAAAGGTGGCATTAAACAGATTAAAGGTGGGATTTAGAGCGGATTAAAGTCTGGATTAATGGGAGCCTTGACTTGAATCTTGGTCTCACGCAGCGACTGGGAAGCGAACCCCAGATCCTCACCAGCCCCCCAGCCCTGCTGCCCCCCACCCCACCCTGCAGCAGTGCCAACTCCCCTGGGGCATCACTCCCACTCCCGCTATCCCCAAGGATTTGCTCCCGACCCCACGTTGTGCCGGAACAGCCGGAGCAGCTGTTCTCGCTCTCCTGAACAGTTGTGCCATCAACCTGCCAGGCATAAATCACCCTCTGGGCTCATCCGGTCCCGCTGGCCCTTGGCAGAGGTGTGAAACCAGCCATTAGCCAGGAATGGCATGGAATGGGCTGGTGGGCTCAGGGAAATGCTGATGGATCCAGGGGAGGTGGTGAATAGAGCTCGAGAAGTGCTGGCAAAACATGGTGAGTTCCTCTTGGCAGGGCTGGTCCCCATCACTGCCTGGTCCTGTGTCCCCATCACTGCCTGGTCCTGTGTCCCCATCACTGCCTGGTCCTGTGTCCCCATCACTGCCTGGTCCTGTGTCCCCACCATTGCTTGGTCCTGTGTCCCCCCTGCTGTCCTGTCCTATGTCAGCATCACTTCCCCATCCCACATCCCCCATTCCTATCCCATCCCATGCCCACATTCCTGCCCCATCCCATGCCCACATTCCTGCCCCATCCCATGCCCACATTCCTGTCCCATCCCATGTCCCCATTCCTGTCCCATCCCATGTCCCATTCCTGCCCCATCCCATGCCCACATTCCTGTCCCATCCCATTTCCCCATTCCTATCCTGTCCTGCACCCCCATCCCAAATCTCCATCACTGGGATAACCCTGCAGCTCTTTCACCTCTCTCAGGCCGCTGCTGAAGGTGCAGTGGAGGGTGACAGGGTGGGCACGTGGGGGGCACCCTGCTGCCCCCAGGGCACTCCCGTGTGCCCATCACCCAGCACCCCGATTCCCATCTTCGGGACAATCTCAGGGATGTTCCCACACCTTGCACAGCTCTGCACCTTACTCCAGCCCTGAAGAGGGACCCCAAACCCTCCTGGGGTCCCTGCAGGGCTGGGGTCACACCGGGGGGAGCCCCCCCAAATCCGTGGATGCTGCCCACGTGGGTGGAGCAGCCCCATCAGTGGGGATGGGAGCTGGCGCCGCATGAAAACAGGGAATAAAAAAGAGAAGCAGCAGGATCTGGGCCAGCTCCGAGTGGCCTCTCCCCCTGTCCCTCCTCTCCTTTCAGGGAAATGAAACAGGGCTTTGCAGCAGCTCCTCTCCCGCCCGCCGAGCATCGCCCGTCCCCGGGGAGGCTCACGGCTCATCTCGTTCCCTCTCCCACGGCAGATCCCGCCTGGATATCTCTCACACCACCAGTAACACCAGTCGCGGCTGCTCCCCCCAGGCCAGGTGCGGGGGGCTCCGCTGGGGCCAGCGGGGAGCGTCCCCAGGGAGGCAGCGCCTGAATAATTCAGGAGAGCTCGGCGAGAGAAACAGGATCTGCTGCCCGCCGGGTCGCAGAGGGGTGCTGGGAAGGGCACGGAGCAGCTCCCTGTCCTTCTCCTCATCCCCAGTGTCGCTTTGTCACACCGCTTCAAGGACCCTACTCCACCAGGATCGAGAGGCGGTCGCTGCCGGCACATCCCGGCTCCAAGGGGACCAGGGAGCGCCCCAGCGCCCTGCTTGGCTGTGCAGAGGGACAGGATGGGGACGCGGTGTCCCCAGCACCCACCTGTCCCCATGGGGATGGCACATGCCAGAGCCCAGCAGCTCCTGGGGCAGGGGATGGCGTCGCTGCCCATAAAGCCACTATTGTCACCGGGGCACGTGTGGGGTGGGGAAACCCCCATCGCGGGGCGGTGAATCCCTCAAGCCCTTCCCTCTCCAGCATTTTGCATTCCCACCGCTCCCTTCCCTCTCCGCACAGCTGTGCCCGGCCACAATGGCCCCTTCTTGCCGCGTCACCGGCGCCGGCTGCTCTCCCTCGGCCCCTTCCCCAGCCCCGAGCCACCCCGCTGGCAGCCGAGGCGGAAAAATTCATCCCAGGAAAGAAAAAAAATCCGTCCTGGCAGGCACCAGCTCCGGGAGAGAACCGCGAGCAGGGTCAGCTCTCCTGACCGATTATCCCAGCGGTGCTCCGGGATTTTTAGCTGGCTATGGATAGAAGGAAAGGCAGAGGGTGGAGGTGTCACTTTAGGGGTGCTGGTAGCACCCAAAGGGTGTCTGGTGAGACCATGGGACTGTTCTAAAGCCGCGGGGACAGGCAGTGGTTGTGGCACAGCCACTCAGCTCCTGAATCCTGGGATTCCCCGAACAGCTTCATCAAGGAGGAGAAAAAAAACAGGCAGAGCTTGGCACTGGCACCAGAATCCTGGTGGCATCCCGGTGGCATCGGTGTCACCAGTGCAGGCAGGACCCAGGGTGATAATGGGGAACTGATAATTCAAGGTCCCCCAGGGATTTGCTGCTCCTCAGGGTCCCAGACCCAGGGAAAGGTGCAGCCCCACAGGGATGAGGTGCAAATGGGGGCTCGGGACCCACTGAGCTGGAGGGGTGACACCGAGGGTGCTTGGTCGCAGGGTGGAGGCATCTTTGGGGTGGTGGGTGCAGCCCGATGGAGGTTGATGGGGCTGGGTGCTGATGGGTGTCCCAGGATGGAGCAGGACACACCATGAGCTGCACCCCAACATCACCTGTCACCGCACTCTGGGGGACGCTGGGGCTGGTCCCCAACTCAGACATTTAACCTCTTTGCTCCCGGTCCTCCCCCAGGGCAAAGGGGTTTCGTGGGTCCCCAGGGCCACATGCCTGAGCAGCGCAGTCCCCTGCCGCCCTCCTGGGCACCCCCACCGCACATCTGGCCCCGTGCCACAGCTGGAGCGGGCGCCTCCTGCCTCTGTTTGTTCACAGCGAGCGCCGAGGCTCGTGAGTTAATTAAAGCTCGATCGAAACTGTCGTCAGGCAGTGCCGCTCCTCGAGAGGCTGCGAGCGCTCCCATCCCCCGGGAAGGGATGGAGGAGGATGCTCGGGATGCTCCGGGGGAGAGAGAGAGACACCCTGGGGAAGGAGTTGTTGTGATTACCCTCCCCGGGAGGAGGCAAAACTCCAACCCCGTCCTGGGGACACCGCGTGTGGTGTCGTGTCACTGCCTGAGCGTGACCCACTTACCCAGCGCTCAGCTGAGCCCCGGCTGCTTAATTTGGGGCTGGGGGCTGCTGGGAGGGGGGGCCCTGCCAGGCCGAGCCGTGCCGTTCCAGGCCGAGCCGAACGCAGGGCCCCGGGCGCGCTCCGGCCGCGCCGGCCGGGACAAAAGGGAATGTAGGTTAAAGCACAAAGTGCTGCGGAGCCCGCTCGGCAGCAGCGAGGGGGGGCCGGGGCAGGCGCCCACCGCTGCAATTAGCTAATTGCTCCGTGTTCGCTCGCAGGGGACGAGGGGGATGCTGTCACCGCTCCCTGCTGCACTCTCCATCTGAGAAAGCCGCCCCCGGGGGCACCGTGCCCCCCGTGTGCCCCCCTGCGCTCTGCACGGAGCTGGAGGAGGAGGGGGAGCCCCCAAACCTGCTGTCCCCAGCCCGGCTGGATGTGATGTCCCCGATGTCCCCACTGCTGGGACAGTGGGGGTGATGCTCTCTTAGCACCAGGGATCCATCTGGCTTTCCCTCTACGTTTTGGGGGTGCCCTGCTGTACCCCAAAGATCCCTCATGGCCTAAATTCTGCCCAAGTCATTGAGTGGGAACCAGAAATGTCCCACTCAGATGGTGCCTGAGGAGAGTGCGGGAGCCCGTGACATCACCAGGAGCCTGAGTGACAAATGGCATCATCAGAGTGGGTCATTGTGTCACCCTGTGGGGCAGAGGGACCCCCGGGCTGTTGGGTGGTGGCAGCAAGGATGGGGTGGGCAGACAGGATGCTGCTGACATCAGCAGGCTGATCCATGACCTCAGCTGGTGGCAATTAGGAGGGGACAGAGAGAGGGGTCTGGGCAGGCTGTGCAGGAGCTCTGGGGTGAGGAGGAGGAGGAGGAGGATGGTCCCATGGAACGATGTCCTCAGCTCATGGCTGCAGAGCCTGTCCTTGTGCTGGTGACATATTGACTGACAATTCTTAATCAAGTGGATTATTAATTAGCAGCAGAGCCGGCTGGTTAATCCTGGGCCTGGCTGGGAGCCGGTGGTTTGTGCTGACAAAGCCTGGGATCGTGACACAGTCGGTCACGTGCCACCATTCTGGGACCTGCTGTGCCAGGACCCCCACGCTGGCCCAGGGCATCCCACTGCCGCTGGAAAGGCATGGATGGCATCCACCCCGGGGCTCGGGTGATGGCCTCACCCACCGTGCACACTGGTGACCCAAACCCCATAGGATTTCATCCCAAACCCCAAAAGTGGTGGGGGTCACCACAGGATTCGCCCTGGCACAGCGGGACAGGCGGCTGGTGGGTGGGCACCCGTCTGCTGTGTTGCCTCCGTGCCATCTGGGCCATGCCGGTGGGGGTGACATGCGTGTCACTGGTGCCACACGTGTCCCCTGCCCTCGCCGTGGTGGTTGTGCCATGGAGGGTGGAGGGTGCTGGGGCCCAGCCCTGCCTGGGGCATCCCCCTGCCCTCGCCTGTGGGGATGGTGCCCCCCAGGAGAGCACCTCAGACCTCTCGTGTGACCTTGACCCCACTGTCCCCAGCCCAGCCTGGGGGTCCCAGGGGGACCTGCGGGCTCAGGGACGGGTGGAAGGGGCTGAGGATCAGCTCCTCCATCCCCATCTGAGCCCACTCCAGGGCCATTCCCCCCGCGGATCCATCCCACATTTCCCTGCCTGTCTCAGCCATCTGCCGAGACCTCCCGCGGGCAGGGGGGATGCGCAGGTTTGCTCCCCAAATCCCTACCCCGGTGCCGGTCCCAGAGCTGGGCTCGGAGCATTTTGCTCACCGTTTTGGTGCAGAAGATTTAATTTTGGTCCTAATCCCTCCCAGCGCCGGGCTCGCCTCCCCGCGCGGCTGTCGGCGGCGATTTCCCAGCCCTAATTAAAGCTCGGAGCGTGTGGCGGCGGCTCCCTGGGGATGCTTCCCTTGCTTCCCAGTTTCCCGTCAAGATCAAGGGGATAAACCAATGTTACCGGCAAAGTTAATGCCGGCAGCAGCTGAGGGAAGCGGTGACGAGCCCTGAGCTGGTGGCAGCCGCGGATCCGGAGGCGAATCCCGCCTCGGAACGCTGCCTCGGGGGCCCGAGGATGGCAGGAGGGCTCGGGGGGGGGGTGGTGAGATGAGTTGTACAGGTCTCAGCCCAGCCCTGAGACCCGTCTGTGGCAGGTTTTTGTGGTCTCACTGGGTGTGTGGCATCACCAGGCAGCCGTGTCCCTGCCCGAGTGTGCCCAGGTCTGGCAGGAGGGGAGGTTTTGGGGTGTCACTGCCCTGCCCAAATATCCCCAGGTCTGGCAGCAGGGGAGGTTTTGGGGTGTCACACCCAGATCCTCTGCCCAAGTGTCCCCAGGTCTGGCAGCAGGGGAGGTTTTGGGGTGTCACTGCCCTGCCCAAATGTCCCCAGGTCTGGCAGCAGGGGAGGTTTTGGGGTGTCACACCCGGATCCTCTGCCCAAGTGTCCCCAGGTCTGGCAGCAGGGGAGGTTTCTTGGGGTGCCAAAGCCATCCATCAGCTGCTGTTCCCCTCCCACTCCCCATTTTCACCCCAAAATGACACCTGCTGGCCCAGAGCACCCCACTGACCCCCGGGGAGGGACACCCAGGCTGGCACCCAGCCTGGCGAGCCGGGAGAGCCGGGAGAGCGGAGCTGCCTCCCTCCTTCCAGGCACCTGCCAGGCAGCCAAATCCCGGACATCTGTGCCCGCTCCCAGCTGCCAGCCAGCTGCTCTGGGCACCCAAAAATCCACCCAGGGCCCCGCAGGGTGGTTTCCCAGGCCTGGCAGGGGGATGGCTGCTGCAGGCAGGGCTGCTCCGGCTGCCTGGCACGGCTGCTGCCTGCTTAATTGCGCTGAAAGCACAACAGATGGCAGAAGGGCTTCAAGATGTTCTTTTCCAACATTTTGGGCTCGTTTGCTCGCCTTCCTCCAAAGCAGCTCCAAGGAGGGAGGTTGGGAAGAGCCCTGTGTGCATGGGGAGGGATGGTGACCACGAGGACGAGTCCAGTGGTGCAGCTGGGGAATTAAAGGGAATTAAAACACTTGCTGGGCTCACACTGCTCCGCTTTCTTCCCGCTGTAATCCCTGGGCCTGCTGCCCTTCCTGCCCGCACCTCCAGCACCTGCCTGCTGCTCCCAGGAGACAAAAGCCCCTTTGCCATGTGCCCAGGGCAGCTGGTGGCAGCAGCTGGAGGCTGGGGGGTCACCCTCGTGCCACGGGGGGCTGGTAAGGGACCTCGTGGCTTCTTCCCAGAGATCCGGGTCCTGCCACGCTCCGGTCCCGCCGTGTCCCCGGCTGTGCCAGGCTGTGCCAGGCTCTCCCACTGTGGCACCGGGAGCAGCACCAGGGCCCAGCACGCACCAAGCACCCCGGGGTGGTGTGTCATCTCCACCCTGAGCTGGGTGCTGTGTGTCTGTGCAAGGCTGGCACCCATCCAGGTCCAGTACCCAGACCAGCACCCAGCACCCAGCATGGCTGGGCTGGACCAGTGTCCAGGACCAGCAGCACCCAGCACCCAGCATGGCTGCACAGGACTAGTACCCAGCACCCAGCATGGGTGTGCTGCACTGGCACCAGTTACCACCCCAGCACCCCTCCCTGTCCACAGCACCCATCCCTGTCCCCGTAATTTATCCCTGTCCCCATAATTCATCCCTGTCCCCAGCACCCCTCCCTGTCCACAGCACCCATCCCTGTCCCCGTAATTTATCCCTGTCCCCATAATTCATCCCTGTCCACAGCACCCATCCCTGTCCCCAGCACCCATCTTCCATCACCCATTCCTGTCCCTATCACCCACCCCTGTCCTCAGCACCCATCCCTGTTCCCATAATTATTCTTGTCCCCATAAGTCATTCCTGTCCCCATCACTCACTTCTATTGCCAGCACCCACCCCTGTCCCCAGCACCCATCCCTGTCCCCAGCACCCACCCCTGTCCCCATCACCCACCCCTGTCCCCATCACCCACCCCTGTCCCCAGTACCTATCCCTGTCCCCAGCACCCACCCCTGCCCCCAGTACCCACCCCTGTCCCCAGTACCCACCCCTGTCCCCATAATTCATCCCTGTCCCCAGTACCCACCCCTGTCCCCATAATTCATCCCTGTCCCCATCACCCATCCCTGTCCCCATCACCCATCCCTGTCCCCAGTACCCACCCCTGTCCCCATAATTCATCCCTGTCCCCATCACCCATCCCTGTCCCCAGTACCCACCCCTGTCCCCATAATTCATCCCTGTTCCCCTCACCCATCCCTGTCCCCATCACCCATCCCTGTCCCCCTCACCCATCCCTGTTCCCCTCACCCATCCCTGTCCCCCTCACCCACCCCTGTCCCCAGCACTCATCCCAGCCCCTCCACCTTCCCCCCCCCCGCGGCTCTCGGGGCCGAGGTGTGTCACCGGGCGCCTTTGATGAATTATTTATGAGGCAGGTGACCTCATTCATTCAGATTGATTTTCCTCCGTGTCACTCCAATTCCATCGTGCTCCTGGAACCGGCGGGCGGGCGGCACGTCAGGTGCTGAGCCTCGGGGACAGGCGGGGGCACAAGCCCAAGGCCCGTGCTTTGCCACCTCAAAACCCATTAATTTTAATAATAATATTAATATTATCACCGCCAGCGTCAGTGTCAGCCTTGTCATTATGAAAAGAAAGGTTTAAAAATAAAATAAATACATTATTATTGTTATTATTATTATTATTCCTCTCTCCTATTCCCCCCAGCACCCCGGGCTGTGCCCACCCTGCCTTGCCTAGTGCAGACAGACCCACATCTGCCAGCAGGTGGGTGGCCCAGGGCCACCAAGGGCCATGTTGTCACCTCTGCAGGGTGTCCCCAAGCAGAAGGGTGGCAGTGGCAGCCTGGGTGCTCTCCCACTGCCTTAAGGACGTGGGTTACAAAAGCACCGTTGGGTTAAAACTGGAGATATTTTGGGGATTTGGGGATATAGTTGTGTTTAAATGCTCTTCTCTGTGTTCAACCAGTTGCTTGAGTTTATTAGAAATATATATTAAAAAAGTGACGTGTGTTTGTTTGTACACAGAGAGGCCTCTCACTGCCTGTCTGAACGTTCCATGCCTCAGATTCCCTCCTGGCTGGGCAGGAGGAGCAGCCCCTGGGCCCCTCTACCCGGAGGTGGCCCCTGGGGACATGGATTAGGTGGTGCTGGGTGACGGTGGGACTGGATGCTCCTGATGGTTTCTTCCAGCCTCGGTGTTCCAGTGACTCTGGGATTGCCCAGACCTGGCCTTGAGGAGCCACGTGTGGTCCCCGTGGTGCCACTTCTCCAGCTGTTGGTGGGGTGCTGGGTGTGGCCCTTTGTGACACAGGGACCCTTTGTGATGTGGGACACGGTGGTGCCCAGAGACCCCTGTGACATCAGAGAGCCCCCCCTGCCCCGGGGGGATCCAAGGACACAGAGCTCAGCCCAGCCCAGAGAGCTGCTCTGCCAGGAGGGAGCAGCTCACTGCATCCCTGTGTCTGTGCAGCACAGGGCAACCCAGAGGGACAATGAGAGGATGGCACAGATGGACAAGGAGAAGGGGAACCCCAGTCCCAGCCCACCTGGGCCTACAGCTGGGCCTGCAGAGGAGGCCAAGTGGACGTGCCATGGGCCAGAGCTGGGCAGCTGGATCAACACAGAAACAGGATTAACATCCCATCAGCTGGATCGACTCTGGAATAAGGACTGCTGGGTCGATGTTGGATTGTGGACTGACACCCCATCTGATGGATTGACACTGAACCCTGGACCAGCATCCCATCTGCTGGATGAACACTGGAACCAGGACTGATGATCTCCCAGGAGGGAGCAGCTCACTGGATCTCTCTCTCTCTCTTTTACAGGACAGGACACAGAGACAGACAAGGAGTGGATAATGGAAACACAACGAGAGGAGGATGGAGATGGACATGGAGAGGACAAGGGAGATGGACAATGAGGATGTGATGGAGATGGACAGAGAGAGGACATCGGAGATAGACAAGAAGATGACAATGGAGATGGACATGGATGCAAAGAAAATTAAAAATTGGAAGAACTACCAGCAATTAACAGATGACAATGGAGCCATCCGGCCAGAGCTGGGCAGCTGCATCAACACAAAAACCAGGATTAACACCCCATCTGATGGGTCAACACTAGAAACAGGACTGATGATCTCCCAGGTGGGAGCAACTCACTGGATCTCTTTCTCTCTCTTTTACAGGACAGGACAACAAAGGTGGACAAGGAGTGGAAAACAGAGACAGACAATGAGAGGGTGATAGAGGTGGACAAGGAAAGGTCATGGAGTTGGACATGGAGAAGAAAATGGAGGTGGGCAATGCAGAAACAATTAATATGGACAAGGCCTGGGGCTGCCCCAAGCCGGGTCCAGGTGGTGCCGATTTTGGTGGGGTGCTGGGTGTGGCCCTTTGTGACACAGGGACCCTTTGTGATGTGGGACATGGTGGTGCCCAGAGACCCCTGTGACATCAGAGAGCCCCCCCTGCCCCGGGGGGATCCAAGGACACAGAGCTCAGCCCAGCCCAGAGAGCTGCTCTGCCAGGAGGGAGCAGCTCACTGCATCCCTGTGTCTGTGCAGCACAGGGCAACCCAGAGGGACAATGAGAGGATGGCACAGATGGACAAGGAGAAGGAGAACCCCAGTCCCAGCCCACCTGGGCCTACAGCTGGGCCTGCAGAGGAGGCCAAGTGGATGTGCCATGGGCCAGAGCTGGGCAGCTGGATCAACACAGAAACAGGATTAACACCCCATCAGCTGGATCAACTCTGAAACAAGGACTGCTGGATCGATGTTGGATTGTGGACTGACACCCCATCTGATGGATTGACACTGAACCCTGGACCAACATCCCATCTGCTGGATGAACACTGGAACCAGAACTGATGATCTCCCAGGAGGGAGCAGCTCACTGGATCTCTCTCTCTCTTTTACAGGACAGGATAACAGAGACAGACAATGAGAGGATGACAGAGATGGACAAGGAAAGGATGATGGATTTGGACATGGAGAGGAAAATAGAGGTGGACAATGAGGACCTGATGGAGATGGACAAAAAGAGAATGATGCAGATGGACAAGTAGAAGACAATGGAGATGGACACAGAGCAGGGGAACCCCAACTCCCAACCCACCAAGCACCAACGTCTGGGCCTGCAGAGGAGGCCAAGTGGACATCCCACCAGCCAGAGCTGGGCAGCTGGATCAACACAGAAACCAGGACTAACATCCCCACTGCTGGGTCAACACTGCAACCAGGACTGATGATCTCCCAGGAGGGAGCAGCTCACTGGATCTCTCTCTCTCTCTTTTACAGGACAGGACAACAAAGGTGGACAAGGAGTGAAAAACAGAGACAGACAACGAGAGGATGACAGAGGTGGACAAGGAAAGGTCATGGAGTTGGACATGGAGAGGAAAATGGAGGTGGGCAATGCAGAAACAATTAATATGGACAAAAAGAGGATGAAGGAGACGGCCAAGGAGAGGATGATGGAGATGGACGCGGAGCAGGGGAACTCCAACTTCCAACCCCTCCAGGGACAACAGGACAATTGCCGGGCCTGGGGAGGAGGTCAAGTGGACGTGTCATTGGCCAAAGAGGCACAGTTGGATCAACACAAAAACCAGGATTAACATCCCATCAGTTGGATTGACATTGGATTTTGGACTGACATCCCATCAGTTGGATCAACACTGGACTCCAGACTGACATCCCATCACTGGATGGACACTGGACCCAGGACTGGTGAGCTCTTTTTCTCTCCCTTTCCCTCTCTTTCCCTCCCTGCCTGGGGTTTTTACAGTAGGTCAGGGACTCTCAGGGATTCCCCCTGCCCTGCCCAGCCCAGCCTGCAAAGCCTGGGCTGTGCCCTGTGCAGAGGGGGGGTCGGGTGGCACTGGGGCCAAAGCCCCCCAGGGCTCTGGGCACAGCAGGGCCCACAAGGCCACAGGGCCTGGGGCTGCCCCAAGCCGGGTCCAGGTGGTGCCAGTGTTGGTGGGGTGCTGGGTGTGGCCCTTTGTGACACAGGGACCCTTTGTGATGTGGGACACGGTGGTGCCCAGAGACCCCTGTGACATCAGAGAGCCCCCCCTGCCCCGGGGGGATCCAAGGACACCGAGCTCAGCCCAGCCCAGAGAGCTGCTCTGCCAGGAGGGAGCAGCTCACTGCATCCCTGTGTCTGTGCAGCACAGGGCAACCCAGAGGGACAATGAGAGGATGGCACAGATGGACAAGGAGAACGGGAACCCCAATCCCAGCCCACCTGGGCCTACAGCCGGGCCTGCAGAGGAGGCCAAGTGGACGTGCCATGGGCCAGAGCTGGGCAGCTGGATCAACACAGAAACCAGGATTAACACCCTATCAGCTGGATCAACTCTGGAACAAGGACTGCTGGATCGATGTTGGATTGTGGACTGACACCCCATCGGATGGATTGACACTGAACCCTGGACCAACATCCCACCTGCTGGATGAACACTGGAACCAGGACTGATGATCTCCCAGGAGGGAGCAGCTCACTGGATCTCTCTCTCTCTCTTTTACAGGACAGGATAACAGAGACAGACAATGAGAGGATGACAGGGATGGACAAGGAAAGGATGATGGATTTGGACATGGAGAGGAAAATAGAGGTGGACAATGAGGACATGATGGAGATGGACAAAAAGAGAATGATGCAGATGGACAAGTAGAGGACAATGGAGATGGACACAGAGCAGGGGAACCCCAACTCCCAACCCACCAAGCACCAACGTCTGGGCCTGCAGAGGAGGCCAAGTGGACATCCCACCAGCCAGAGCTGGGCAGCTGGATCAACACAGAAACCAGGATTAACATCCCCACTGCTGGGACAACACTGGAACCAGGACTGATTTCCTCCCAGGAGGGAGCAGCTCACTGGATCTCTCTCTCTCTCTTTTACAGGACAGGACACAGAGACAGACAAGGAGTGGATAATGGAAACACAACAAGAGGAGGATGGAGATGGACATGGAGAGGACAACAGAGATGGACAAGGAGAGGACAGAGGAGATGGACAATTAGGACATGATGGAGATGGACAAAGAGAGAATGACAGAGATGGACATTCTGAGTACAATGGAGATGGACACAGAGCAGGGGAACCCCAACTCCCAGCCTGCCCTGGGCCAACAGCGGGGCCTGCAGAGGAGGCCAAGTGGACATCCCATGGGCCAGAGCTGGGCAGCTGGATCAACACAGAAACCAGGACTGACATCCTATCAGCTGGATCACACTGCAACCAGGACTGCTGGATTGATGTTGGATACTGGACAGACATCCCATCTGCTGGATCAACTCTGCAATCCAGACTGATGCCCCATCTGCTGGATCAACACTAGAAACAGGACTGATGATCTCCCAGGAGGGAGCAGCTCACTGGATCTCTCTCTCTCTCTTTTACAGGACAGGACACAGAGACAGACAAGGAGTGGATAATGGAAACACAACGAGAGGAGGATGGAGATGGACATGGAGAGGACAAGGGAGATGGACAATGAGGACGCGATGGAGATGGACAGAGAGAGGACACAGGAGATAGACAAGAAGATGACAATGGAGATGGACATGGATGCAAAGAAAATTAAAAATTGGAAGGACTACCAGCAATTAACAGATGACAATGGAGCCATCCGGCCAGAGCTGGGCAGCTGCATCAACACAAAAACCAGGATTAACACCCCATCTGATGGGTCAACACTGGAACCAGGACTGATGATCTCCCAGGACAGAGCAGCTCACTGGATCTCTCTCTCTCTCTTTTACAGGACAGGACACAGAGACAGACAAGGAGTGGATAACAGATGGACAAGGAGAGGAGGATGGAGATGGACATGGAGAGGACAAGGGAGACGGACAATGAGGACGCGATGGAGATGGACAAAGAGAGGACACAGGAGATAGATGAGAAGATGACAATGTAGATGGGCAGGACATGGAGCCAGCCAGCCAGAGCTGGGCAGCTGCATCAACACAAAAACCAGGATTAACACCCCATCTGATGGGTCAACACTGGAACCAGGACTGATGATCTCCCAGGAGGGAGCAGCTCACTGGATCTCTCTCTCTCTCTCTTTTGCAGGACAGGACAATGGAGACAGACAAGGAGTGGAAAACGGAGACAAACAATGAGAGGATGATGGAGATTGCAAGGAAATGGCAATGGAGACGGACAAGGAGAGAACAAGGGAGATGGACAATGAGGACACGATGGAGATGGACAAAATGAGGATGACAGAGGTGAACAATGAGAGGACAACGGAGACGGACAAAGAGAGAACGACACAGATGGACAAAGAGAAGGGGAACCCCAACCCCAGCCTGCCCAGGGCCAACAGCCGGGCCTGCCAAGGTGGCCAAGTGGACGTGCCATGGGCCAGAGCTGGGCAGCTGGATCAACACAGAAACTGGGATTAACATCCCATCAGCTGGATCGACACCGGAACCAGGACTGCTGGATCGATGTTGGATTGTGGACTGACATCCCATCTGATGGATCAACACCGGAACCCAGACTAATGTTCTCCCAGGAGGGAGCAGCTCACTGGATCTCTCTCTCTCTCTCTTTTGCAGGACAGGACAACGGAGATGGACAAGGAGAGGATAACGGAGACAGACAATGAGAGGACAGTGGAGATGGACAAGGAGAGGACAACGGAGATGGACAAGGAGAAGACAATGGAAATGGAGAAGGAGAGGACAGCAGAGATGGACAACGAGAGGATGACAGAGATGGACAAGGAGAAAATGATGGAGACAGACAAGGAATGGACAGTGGAGATGAACAAGGAGAGGATGACATAGATGAACAGCAAGAGGATGACAGAGACAGACAAGAAATGGAAGATGGAGATGGACACTGAGAAGACATGTTAATAAAAGATGCTTTTTTTTTAATGCTGCTCGTCTGTTCCTGGTCCATCTCAGGAGAAAGGCAGGTGTTGGCAGCATAAATAATCATGGAATCACAGAATATCCTGAGGTAGAAGGGAGCCACAAGGATCATCCAAGTCCAACTCCTGGCCCTTCACAGGACACCCCAACAATGCTGCACCCCCCTGCCGAGCACCCCCCTGCCAGGGCATCCCCCTGGATACACATCCCCCCGGACACACATCCCCCCAGCTTAGCATCCCCAAAAGCAGCATTCCTCCAGCTGAGCATCCCTCTGCCAGCCCGAGCATCCCCCTGGGGAATCATCCTGCAAGCCAGGCATCCCCCCAGACCAGCATCTCTCCAGCTGGACATCCCTCCAGCTGAACTTCCCTCTGCCAGAGCATCCCCCTGGACACTCATCCCCCCAGCCAGGCATCCCTCTGGCTGAGCATCCCTCTGGCTGAGCATCCCTCCAGCTGAGCATCCCTTTGCCAGAGCATCCTGCCCTGGCCAAGCATCCCTCAGCCGAGTGCCTGAGCACCTTTCAGGCTGAGCATCCCTCACATCAGCATCCCTCTGGCTCAGCGTCCTTCCAGCCGAGCACCCAGTGCTGGCCGACAGCCAGTTTTCCCCCAACAAACCCACCGAGATCCCAAATTCCCCCCGCAGCAGCCACGGCGGATCAGCTGCCCATCCCTATTGTCACCCAACAATGGGAAGAGCCCGGTCCCGCTCCCCGGGAGCGCTGTTAGCCCAAATATTTGCTTCCCGTCTCCAGGGTGACGGGGTTGCCGTCGCTCACCCGCATCCATCCCTCCTTTGATCCTTTTCCTCTTGATCTCCAGCGCGCTGGATGGATGATCCCGGTGTCACCCTCTCCTCCGTCCCTCCTCGGGGGGAAGCAGGAGCCAGCGGCATCCGCAGTGTCTGGGAGTGGGGATTCCCTGATGGGGATGAAGGAGCCGGGGATGGGGATGGTGGAGATGAGGGTTGGGGGATGAGAACAGGACTGGGGGGTGATGGGGATGAAGGAAGGGCTGGGGATGGGGATGGTGGAGATGGGGGTGAAGGATGAAGGAAGGGTTCCTGGTGATGAAGATGATGGAGGGATGGAGGATGAAGGAAGGAATTGGGGAGATGGTGGTTGTGGCCTTGGGGTTTGTATCAGGTGCTTGAATCTGCAACCACCATCTCCCCAGGGCCACCACCACACCCCTATGGCCACCACCATCTCCCCAGGGCCACCACCACCATCTCCCCATGGCCACCACCACTATCCTGTGACCACCACCACCTTCCCATGGCCACCACCACCTCCCCATGGCCACCACCACTATCCTGTGACCACCACCACCTCCCCAGGGCCACCACCTCCCCATGGCCACCACCCCCCCATGGCCACCACCACCTCCCCATGGCCACCACCACCTTCCCATGGCCACCACCACCTTCCCATGGCCACCACCACTATCCTGTGACCACCATCACCTCCCCATGGCCACCACCACACCCCTATGGCCACCACCACCACCATCTCGTGGCCACCACCACCTCCCCACGGCCACCACCACCTCCCCTCACACAGTCAGAGCAGCTCAATGACCCAGGATGGGAGGACAGACTGTCCCTGGTGGTTCCCCACTCCCTCCACCGTGCTGGGACAGCAGGACCTGCCTCAGACCCGTGGCAGAGCTCTGGGGAGGATCCATCCAGCTGCTCCTGCTCCTTCCCCCCCTCCTACACACTCTTCCTGGAACAGGTTTTTCCCAGCCCGGGGAGCCAAGCAGAGCCACTGGCAGCTCAGCCTTGTTTCTATCCTTCCCAAAACTCACCCAGGCCCAACACCGGCCCTTGGGGCGGGAGCTGGAGCCGGGAAATTTCTCCCAGAACAGGGGGAATTTTGGAGCCAGATGGGATCGGCTCCAAAATCTCCGGGAATTTGGCGGCGTCAGGGGGAGGGACCGACAGCAACGAGCGATTTCTGAGCCGCATTTTTAAAAACACAAAGCAAAATCTTCGCCAGAAAATGTTATTTCGATCCCTTCGGCAGCCGCCAAAGTCGTTCCGAGGCGACGCTTTGTGTTCAGAATGGGACCCAAATCTAAAGGAGCTGGGAATGAAGCTGTTGGGAAAGCTGCTGGGAGCTGGGATGGAGCCAGGGTGAGGAGTGTTGGGGTTTGGCAGCCCCTGGGGCTGGATCTGCAGCCCCATGTTATCCTCCCGCTGCGGGACCGCGGTGGGGGCTCAGGGGGTGCCACCACCCCTGGTGACAATCCGGTCTCGGTGTCCCTGAGCCTGGGCAGGGGGGCTGAGGAGCTGTGGTCCTGTGGCCTTTCCCTTGCAGACCCAAACCCCACAACACCCACATCCCAAATCCCCTGGGAAAAGGATCCAGCCCCCCTTCCTAAGAACAGCGTGGCTGTGGGCTCTGGAGATGGGGAATGAGGGGGAATGTCATCACGGACCAGGAGGGACCAGAAGAGACCAGGAGGACCAGGAGGGGTGTCATCCTGGGGCAAGGAGAGCCATGACTGCAGGACCAGGAAGGGTGTTGCTGCACAGGACCAGGAGGGATCAGGAGAGACCAGGAGGGATGTTATTGCATGGGACCAAGAGGGAGCAGAGGGGACATCAGAGGGGTCATCACTGCTTGGGGCCAGGAGAGACGTGGGATCCAGGAGGCACATGGCTGGAGGCCCAGGAGGGATGTCACTGCAGGGCCAGGAGAGATGTGGTTCCAAGATCAGGAGGGATGCTGTGGCATGGAGCAGGAGGGACCATAACCAGGGGATGGGAAGGACCAGGGGTGAGTCACTGCTCGGAGCCGGGAGGGACATGGCTGGAGATCCAGGAGGGACATCACCACAGGATCAGGAGGGACCAGGAGAGCCAGGAGGGAGCATCAGGGACAAAGCTTCAGGCCCGGGGGGGGGATACTGTCATACGGAGCCAGCAGAAACACCATCAGAGGGCCAGAGGACACCAGGAGGGACACTGTCACCGTGTGGGAGCACCCGAGGACACCGCAGCCCCCGGGAAGCGGCCGCGCCGGGGGGGTGGGAATGGCCGGGAGAGACGTGCCCGCCCGCACTTTGCTGCATGACGGTGATTAAGTTGCTTCCCTTCGTTATGGTCCCTCGGGGAGATGTTAACCAGCTGCTAATAAAGACGGATGGTTCTGAAGTGGCGTCTCCGGAGCCTTTATATCCCTGGAATTTCGGGAAAAGCCGCCGAGGTGCCCCCTCGGACAGAGCCGTGGCCTCCTCGTTCCGCAGCCCCGCGGGGAACCCCCAGCGCTGGTGGGGCGAGATCTCCATCGAGGGGGTGACCAGGGGGACACCGGGGGAGGATTTTGGGGGGAGCTCGGGGGATGCCGTGAGCCCGGAGCTGCCCCGGGGAGGAGAAGGGCGACCCGAAGGGCCGCGGGGGGCGGGAAAGCAGCGGGAAGAGGAGAAATCCAGCAGCAACTGCCCATTAAAATTCATGAACGCTGTTAAAAAGCAGAGCGCAGCGCGAGCTCCCGGCTGCTGCTGACAAAGCCGGCGAGGGAGGCGGCGGTGCCAGCTCCGTGCAGCGGCGAATTTGGGGGTTCGACCCCCCCTTCCCAAGCCGGTTTCTGGCTGGGTGACACCGTAACGAGGGGCGCTTCCTTAGCACCCACCGGCTGCCGGGCAGAGGTGATGGATGGAGGCACCAAACCCGCACCCCTTCCTTCACAGGGGACCCCCAAACCCCCTCCGCTGCCTAAAGGGGGATTTGCATCTTAGAGCTCGTTTATTTTCCTTTTTTTCCCTATACATTTTTAGCCCCCTCCCCTCACAACCCCCCTCCCAGCTGCCTGCGAACGAGCCCCGGCTCGTTTCCCTCGCCGTAATTAGCAACGTTTCTGCAGGCAAATGGCAGTCGGGAGTGGAGGTGGCATTTCCTTAATTAAAACAATTAATTAGGGTGGGGCGAGAGGGAAGATAAAACATCTTCCCCATAGAAATGGCTCTTGGAGCGGCCGGTCCTCCACGGCGGTGCCAAGGATGTGGCTTCATCGGGGTGGCGACGGTGTCACGCGTGTCCCTGTGGATGCCCACCCTTGGGTGCTGCCCCACTGCTGAGCACCGCGGGGTGCCTTTTGGACCCTCATCCCGGCTCGTTGGCCTGCAAGGACAGGCTGCTCGTCCCAAAATGTCGCCGTCACGGCGATGGTCGCCGGCCCCAGCCGGAGCATCCCGGCGATGCCGATCCGGCATCGTGCCGGCCCCGGTTCTCTGCCGGGGTATAAATATCCGTGTGTTACTTAGCGACTAATTGCACGGAGCGCAACAGCGGGGGGTGCCAGCCCCTAATGAGGATCTGGAATCAAAGCTGCTAATTACCCCTGTGCCGAGCTGCTGCATCGCTCCCGCTGGGCTCTGGCTGTCCGGCTGTGCCACTCGGCTCCCACCCGCCTCCCTACGGCACCACCGGCCCCGGAACCCCCGTGCCAAGGGGTTTTGGGGGGCAGGCGAGAGGCCAAATCCAAGGGTCTTCCCACTTGGATGGCGGCCCTGAGGCAGGTGACATCCAGCCACCCACACGCTGGTCACATCCCTTTGGATGAGCTGGCACAGCCACGCTGGCGTCAAGGGCCAAGGGGTGCCCGTGGGTGGGTGTGTGCGTGGGGGTGTGTGTACAAGCCGACAGGGAACAGGGCTGTTTTAAATCCAAACCCTTCCACGTGCTGCTGGAACACCCCCAGCCAGGCCGCTGGAAGCCCCCGGCAACACCAGCCCTTCCTCGGTGGTGTCGGTCCCCCTCGCTGAGCTCCTCCAACCCCGGGATTGAACCGGGACCTTTCACTTTATCCCAGAAGCTCCAACACTCCCTGATTCCCCAGCGGCTCCCCACAGGACAGGGCTCTGACATTCCCAACACAGTCATTCCCTGCTCGCAGCACAGGAATAACCTCCTGCTGAACCACCGCGTCCCCGTGGCACCCTGCGCACAGCCGGTGCTGGAGCGACCTTTCCCCAGAGCACAGAATTTCGGGGAGCCAGGAACATCCCTCCGGGCTCATCATCTCCCCACGGTTGGGGGGGATATTTTTTTCCTCGGCTCTGCGCACCACGTGGATGGTGGGAAGCAGGTCCCGGGTAAATATCTCCCGGCGGGTGCGTGCGGGGATGCTGCCTTCACAGGATTTACAGCTTCAAAGCCTCGGCCTCAAAGCCTGCAGATATCTTTTCATCATTTCAGCCGCGGTCTAATTACCCCGCTGGCCGCCGGCGCTGCCCGGCGCTCCCAGGTACAGCCTCTCTTAATAGCTGGGATTTATTATTTAAATGTCGTTTTTCAGCTCCTCGCTCCCATTCCGGCTCCGAAGGCGCCTGTGGCCCCCTCCCTGCACCCCAAAACCCGGGCGCCCTGATCCGCCAGCAACCCGGCGTTCCCGCTCTCCGCCTGCTCTGAGCCGTGACGAGTTATTAATTAACGGCGAGGTATCATTCCCTGCTTCATCCTCGGTGTAATTAGATCGTGGGAATGCCGGGAAGCGCTGCTGGTTAACGCTCGCCGGAGGGGGATGAAGGGAACCGGAGTCATCCCAACGCAACCAGCGCGCTCCAGATGCTCCCCAGCTGCCAAAATCGGGGGGGGGGGGGGGGGGGGGGGCAACACGGGGGGGGACTGGGGATGGTGGTTCTGCCCCACCTCGGGACTCCTCGTGCCAGGCCGGCGGGTTTTGGCACGGAGCCGCCGGTGCCGGTGATTTACGGCGGGCACGGCCCCGCCGCGTGCCGTGATGGATGCGGGAGCAGCCCCGGCCGCGGCGCCTGCTAATTAAGTCGCTTTGGATTGATGAGAAATTGCAGCTCCCGCTAACGATGGCAGCGGCTCACCCCGGCTCAGCCGCGGCCGGGGGGCACGGCGGCGGGGCCGGGGTCGATGCCGGCGGTGCCGCTTCCCCGGCTCCCGGAGGGGGCTGCCTGTCCCCGCTGCCGGCGCAGCCGGGAGGATAATTTATGGTTTCGTATCAGTGCCGCTGATCTTGGAGCTTTTCCAGCCTCCTCTTCCCTCTCCCCCCCCCTCCCCCCCCACGCTGCTTTTCCTCGAAAGCCGACTTGCCAGGATGGGATCCAGCTCCTCCTCCCCCAGCACCCCTGGCTGTGTCACCCCTCGAGGACCCGGGTCCCCCCCCCGTGATGAGCTCGTGAGTGTGCTGAGCTGTGACAGGGCTCTGCAGGGCTCTGGCACCGCCTGAGCCGGTTCCTTCTCCCGTTTAAGGATGCTCCGGAGCTCCAGCCGCACAGGCAGGGCCGGATAACACCTTTCCCACGGCCTGGGGGCCCCCTGGGGACGCGCACCCACCCGGGAGCCCGCGGGAGCGTGGGCACCCCAGCACCCGTTCGCAGAGTGTGATTTTTTTAAGGTGCCAAATTGCCTTTTAGTGAATAAATTGCTCTGTGGGAGTGGAGTGTGGGGATCTGGCAGGGGATCTGGGAAGGGATCCGGGAAGGGATGTGGCAGGGGAAGCTCAGCCATGGGCAGTGGTGACCCCTCAGTCAAGGAAATGGTCCCGGCGCCACCAGCAGGTCCGGTTTCGGGGAGATTTTGGTGGATTTTGGTGTTTTCTCGGTGGCTGTCAGAGCTCTTTGCAGCCGGAGGAGAGGCAGACACAGGTAAGCAGAGCCCTGGGGATGGCGGTGCCCGGTGGGCACCGGGTGGGTGACGCTATCGGGGAGCCCGGTGACCACCACGGCACAGGCAGGGTTAAGGTGAGCGGCTGCAGGCACAGCCCTGCCAGGGGGATTATCCACATCCCTTGGTGCAGGCAATTCCCTGCCTTGTCCATCGATCCCTGCGAGGTGTTAAGAGAGGCTGGAGCATCGATCGGGAGCAAAGCTCCGGGCTCGGCGAGGCCGAAGGCTTCCCCAGGAAGGGGCCGCAGGACCCGGCCTGGGGATCTGGAGGCCGAAGCGGGCACAGAACGCCCTTGGGGGACAAAGGACGGTGGGGTGGGGACGTGCCGGGCCATGGGAAACGCCGGCGAAGCCTCCCCGCGCCTGCCAGGCGCCCGTGGTGTGCCGGCTTGGCACTTGCCCACCACAAACTGCTCCTGGATCGTGTCCCGGGCGCTCCCGGTGACAGACGGGGACGTTCAACAAGCCACGGGCTGATGCCCAAAGCACCCGGTCCCACACCTGGGGAGGGGGGGGTCTCCCCCCAGCCCGGGGGGCGGCGGGGACCGGGAGCATCCCCAGCTCCGGGGGGGGGGGACGAATAACACACCGATAAAAAAAAAAAAACCATCGGATTCCATTTTCCTGAGGAGAAAGGAAGGGCTAAAGACAAAAGAGGCCGTTTACCAACCGGCTGGCAGCCCAGGGAAAATTGCTATCCAGATAAAAAAAAAAAATATCACAGATTAAGGAAGGAAAGAGCTGACCTTAACTCCAGTCCTTAGGCAGGGAGGAAGGGCAGGATTTTCACCGTTTAATTGGGTTTTTTTAACCATTTCTGGTGGTTTGTTTGCTCTACTTCAAAGCTGGGAGTGTATCGTTTTTACTCTCTGGCTGTAATAATGGCATAAACAAAGAGGGTTTTTTTTTAAAAAAACGGCTTTTTTGACTCTGATTGTCCTTGGATTTTGTGAATTTGGTCGTTTTTTGAGGAGCAGAACCCCAGCTCCTGGGGTTTATCCTCTTGGAGAGACGACATCAGAGCTCCAGGATTGGGCTGAAAGCTGGAAAATAGCTGATAGAAAGGGGGGGGAAATAAATCCCAATAAATGCCAGGGTGGGTTCAGCAGCCGAGTTTGTGCCATTATTTGGGGTGAAATTCTTGCGATCTCTTTGCTGGCCGTGGGAGGGGATCCCCCATGCCCAGGTTTGTCTCTGCAGCGAGTGTTGCCTGAGCTACCCCGGGGGGGTGGAAAATGCTTTGGCTTCGGCTGCAGGGCTGGTGTTAGCCACGCTTGAGGGGAAAATCACAATCGCTGCCGGGGCCCCAGGCCAGGATTTTCCCCGGGAAGAGCCGTTCTGCCAAGGGGGATCCATATGGGGGCCGGTGGGATCCGTGCCAGCCACGGGGACAACCCGTTTTGGGGGAGGTGGGGGGGGTGGTTGGGTTTGGGGGGGGTTGTTGGTGTGGGGGGGTCACTGGGGAAACTGAGGCACGGGGTGGGAGTGAGGGGACAGGGAAAGGGTCAGTGGGGGGACATGGGGTTGGAAAGGGGGACGTGCCTCATCCCCTCATCCCCACAGTGTGATCCCAGCAGGAATCTTCATCCTTGCTTAGTTTTGCTCCTCTTCCTCTGCGGGATATGGAAATCTTAAGGATTTAATCCTGCAGGGGAGAAAGGAGGGAAGCCGCGGGAGGGGAGCGAGGATGGGGGCAGCTCTACCACGTGGCAAAGCCCCTCAGCAGGGGCTTGGGGGGCACGGGCACCTCTGTGCCCCCTCCCACCGCCACCCCCCGCCCCGGCATCGGTTCATCGCTGGAGGGAGGGAGAACTGAAAGTCTCCGGGTTGGAATAAAGGAGGTTGTGAAAGTCACTGACTCCGGATGGAACCGGAGCAGGAGAGAGCTGAAAGGAGGTTAAAAATAGCCCCGGCTCGGTGGGAGGCTGGGGAGGGGGACTGGGGGGGGACATGGGGAAGGACTGGGGTGTGGGGATGGGCTGGATGGGAACAGCTGGACTGGGAGAAACTGGGCTCCTGGGAGCACATCTGGATGGGGTGACAGCGAGAGCAGCTGCTTTGGGGGCACGGGGGCAACAGCTGGATGGGAACAGCTGGGATGGGGTCACGGGGGCACACCTGGATGGCAGGGCCCCGGGATCCTGGGGAGAGCTGCCCGAGGGGCTGTGCAGCGCTGGCAACAGCTGGATGTGGCCTTGTGGAACAGCTGGATGGGAGAGCCCGGTGAAGGTGACAACTGCAGCTGGGTGACACGTTTGGGGACAAGACGCTGTCCCAGCTGGCACCGGGCCAAGCCGGGTCCCGACGGGGCTCAGGAGGGGCTCAGCTCCTTCCCAACCCCCCCAGAGCAGCCATAGAAGGTCCTCTTTTCTCTGGATGAACTCGATGAAGTCACCAGTCGCCTCCCAGAGCGGGGACACGGCAGCGGGGTGGCAGGAACGAGGTCATTAAAGCAGAAAGAAAAATACATTAGAAATGTTCAACTGCTCAGTCTTGCCTGAAATGTGCTTAAATCAGCCCCGGGTAAACAATGAGACGGGATTAATCGCAATTAGTTTTCATTAGAAAGGTGGCATCACCCTCCCCGGCTTCCCAGGGGCCGCTCCCTGCCTGCTTGGGGACCGGGGCATCTCCCGGCCGGATCCGGCCCCGGGAAGGAGGGAAGGAGGGTGACCGCATCCCTCCGAGCTCCGGGGCTGTGGGGAACCGCGTTATCTCCGCCGAGGCAGCGGCGAGGGGCCGGCGGCAGCCGGAGCTTCAAAGGGAACCCACAAATCCGGCGTATGCAAAGCCCCAGCTGGTCCTACAGATAAACAGGGACAGGGCTGGGCGGCCCAGCCAGTCCCGGCTGCCGTGCCACGGGCAGGGCTCGGCCTGGGGGGTGCTTGGGTTTGGGGTGCGGGGGTGATGCTTGGCCATGGGGTGATGCTTTGGGGTGAGGTTTGGCCCCAGTGTGATGCTCAATCCCAGGGTGATGCTCAGCCCTGGAGTGATGTTTAATTTTGGGGTGATTCTTGACCTCGGAGTGATGCTCAGCTCAGCCCTGGAGTGATGTTTAATTTTGGGGTGATTCTTGACCTCGGAGTGATGCTCAGCCCTGGGGAGTGATGCTCAATCCCAGGGTGATGCTCGGCCTCCAGGTGACGCTCAGCTCTGGAGTGATGTTTAAATTTGGGGGGATTCTTGACCCCTGGGTGATGCTCCTCCTCGGGGCAGTGCTTGGCCCTGGGGTTCTGCTCGGCCCCAGGGTGATGCTCAGTCCCGGGGTGATGCTCAGCCCCGGGGTGTGGCTCATCCTCGGGGCAATATTTGGCCCCAGCCCGGGCACAGCCCCAGTTTTTGCAGCCCCCTCCCCATTTTCAGGCAGGACTTTGAAGATGGGGCTGAACCTCCAGGGCTCGCAGGGATGTGTTGGGAAGGGGGGCAGGACGCCCTGTCCGTGTGTCCTGCATTTTGGGGTGCTGATGGTTGGTGCTGGGTGCTGCCACCAGTGCCACCGGTGCCACCGGAGATCGGCACATCCTTCTGTGCCTTGGCTGACACGAGTTGCCAGGGCTCAGCTCATCCCAAAACACCTCCTGGGCAGGAGGGGATGGAAAGACCCCCACGCTGCCCCTCAAAACGGGGCAAACTCAGCCCTTTTTGGGGCTGTCCCACGTGTTCAGCGGCCTCAGTGGGCACCCGCCCGGGGGGTGCACCCACTCCTGCCGGTGCCTCCCCAGCACCCGCCCAGCCGGGGGGGTCCCTGTCCCCCCATCCCACCCCCCCGGGGGCACGGCCCCCGTCATTAGCACCCAGAAAATGTTGGGTTTCTGGCTGGGAAAACACAGCAGATATGTACATTAAACATCAAATTATAAAATTAACAGATTCCAACTGCGGATGATTTGCATGTGCAAATTAACTTAATTACCACTCTTCCTCCCCGAGCGCCACCGGCTGCCGGGAAGGGCCGGCACCGCCACGGCCGCCGGCGGGTGCGGGGACCGCGGGGACACGGGGGAGGGTTTTGGGGGATCGGGGGGGTTTTGGGGGAGCGGGGGGGACGCTCCCGGGGGAGGGAAGGCGGGCACGCGCGCGCGTGAGCGCGCACACACGTGTGCACACGCGTGTGGGAGGCACGGCGGGGGGGCGGGTGGGGCCGGGGGGACACGCGTGGGGGGCTGCGGGGCGGGCACGTGTGTGTGAGTGTACACACGTGTGTGTGAGTGTACACACATGTATGGGTGCACACATGTATGGGTGTACACACGTGTGTAGGGGTGTACACACGTGTATGGGTGCACACATGTATGGGTGCACACACGTGTATGAGTGCACACACATGTATAGGTGTACACGCGTGTGTATGGGGGTACACACGTGTGTGTGGGTGTACACGCGTGTTATGAGTGCACACATGTGTGTATGGGTGTACACGTGTGTATGAGTGCACACACGTGTATGGGTGCACACACATGTGTATGGGTGCACACACGTGTTTATGAGTGCACACATGTGTTTATGGGTGCACACATGTGTGGGGGGTACACGCGTGTATTGGGTGCATGCGTGTGTGTGGAGGAACACGTGTGCGTGGAGGAACATGTGTAGGTGTGAACACGCATGTATGGATGCACTCACATGTATGGATGTACGCGTGTGTATGGATGAACACATGTAGGGATGAACACACGTGTATGGATGAACATGTGTATGGATGAACACATATATGGATTCACACGTGTGTATGGATGCACACACATGTATAGATGCACACACATGTATGGATGCACACACATGTATGGATACATTCACATGTATGGATGCACATGTGTGTGTGGATGAACACGTGTGCTTGGATGCATTCATGTATGGATGCAAACGTGTATAGTTCACACACGTAGGGATGCACACGTGTATGGATTCACAGGCGTGTATGGATGCACTCATGTAATAGATGCACATGCATGTATGGCTGAACATGTGTATTGATGCACTCACATGTATGGATGCACACGTGTGTGCGGATTCACACGTGTGTGCGGGTGCACATGAATGTAGAAATGGCACACACGTTTCTACACGTGCATACATGCACACACACACGTACATGTGAACACACACACACTGTATGTCTGCACACACACACACATGAACATGTGCACACACACTGTATGTCTGCACACACACACATGTACATATGAACACACACTATGTCTGCACACACATGTACATATGCACAGGCATGCACACACATGTGCACACACATGGGCAGGCAGGCCATGCACACGTTATGCACAGGCACACATATGTACATATGCACACACACACACAATGTGTGCACACACCGTGCACATGAACACACACGTGCAGGTCATGCACACACGTGTACACACACGTTCACACATGCACACACACGTGTGCAGACCTGCACACACAGATATGGACATGCACACACATGTTCACACATGCACACACAAAGCGTGCAGACATGCACACACGCACACGCAAGTACACATAGGGACGTGCACACACATTTCCACACACGCAGACACGTGTGCAGACATGCACACACACATGCACACACAGATATGGACATGCACACACATGCATACACGTATGTGCACGTGTGCACAGACACACACACACAGAGACAGGGAGGGGACCCCTGTGGGGGGATCCGCCAGCGAGAGTGGGACCCGCCCCGCCAGGCCCCCCGGCATTGGGGTGCACCCAGAGCCCCCCCGGCCCCCCAGAGTGCCCCCCGTGCGAGGGAGGGGCAGCGGGCACTGCCGGGGGGTCCCTGGGGAGGGTGGGGGTCCCTCCCGCGGGGAGGGGACCTGCCGGGAGGGGGGGTCTGCCAGCGGGGCGCTGGGAAGGCGCCG
The DNA here is from genome assembly GCF_003945595.2 of Pipra filicauda. Taxonomy (NCBI): domain Eukaryota; kingdom Metazoa; phylum Chordata; class Aves; order Passeriformes; family Pipridae; genus Pipra; species Pipra filicauda. The sequence continues at coordinate 1,245,910 of NW_024104404.1, forward strand.
CTCCCCCGAACCCCCGCCCGGGCCCCCGCAGGGCGCGGGGGTGGCCTTGGGCTGCCGTGCCGTGCCGAGGCGTGCCGGGACACGCCGGGGGTCGCGGCTCCCACCCCGCGTGCTCGGGATGCGCGAGGCTGGCGGGGCAGCGACCCCCCCCGACCCCCCCTCATCCCGCCGCCCCCCGCAGCCGAGGCCGGCGCTGCTCATCGCACGGGTGGCTGCGGGACTTCGCAGGAATTCCCTTAAAGGTCACAATAATCCCCAAATCCCGGAATGAATCCCGATCCGGAGGCTGCGGATGGGAAGAGCCCTCTCAGGGCCGCAGTTTTCCAAAGGGCCGGCCAAAATTCCTGCCCCGGGGGAGTTCTGGGGCCGTCACGGCTGTGGGGTGTCGGGGTGCTGGGGAGTGTCAGGGTGCCATGGGGTGATGGGTTTCTGCGGGGTATTAGGGTGCCAAGGGATATATAAGGGTGCCAGGGGATGTCGGGGTGCCAGGGGATGCTGTGGGACGCTGTGGTGCTGTGGGATGGGGAGGTGCCACAGGATATCAAGGTGCCAACAAGGGGTGCTGGGATGCCATGGGATGGTGGATTGCCTCAGGATATTGGGGTGCCCTGGGATATTAGGGTGTCGTGTGGTATCAGGGTGTTGTGGGGAGCTGGGATGCCATGGGATGTGTGGGTGCTGCGGGATATCAGGGTGCCACGGGATGCTGGGATGCTGTGGAATGGCAGGGTGCTGTGGGATCATTAGGGTGCCATGGCACGCTGGGGTGCCAGGGGATGTCGGGGTGCTGTGGGATGTCGGGGTGCTGTGGGATGTCGGGGTGCCCCAGGATGATGCTGCCAGCTCAGCAAAAAGCTCCCGGACGGTGCTCGCAGGAATTGTGGAGGAATTAATTCCGAGCGTTGATTAATCAGCCGTAATGAGCCCGAGCTGGGCCGCCGCTGGGAGAGGGGGGGCCGGGGCTGTGTGAACAGGTCAAGGGGCTCGCGGTGTCCCCTCGATGTCCCCCCGGGGACGGTGACTCAGGCGCTGAGTCACGGCCGCGGTTTCCTTCCCCTGGAGACCCCCCCTTTTCCGTCACGGGCGGCCCAGTGTCCCCTCCCGGGGGTCACTGTCCCTTTCCCTGCCCTGGGAACCGGGATGGACCGGAGGGATGCAGGAAGAGGTGAATCACATTAGGAACCTCCTGCTCGCCAGGGCGGGCTGAGCCCGGGCACAACTCAGTGCACCCATGACAAGGAGCAGAATACTCTGATTTGGGGTTTTTTTCGGGGAAAAACAACCGGGGCAAAGCAATAGAGCAGTGAAAGCAAAGCCGTGCTGGGCCCCTACTCTGTGTGTGTCACCCCAGACCTCCGGGTGCCCCTCTGGGTGCCCACCCTGGCACCCCCTGCACGCCGGGGGGGGCCAGGTTTGACTTTGCAGCACCCGTGGGGGGCGAGGGGAAACTGAGGCAGGGGCTGGGGGGGCCACACCGGGGGGTGGGGGTTCAGTCTGGGGACAGGGACGTGTTTGGAAGCAAAACAGAAGAACCGCTTTGCTGTGGGGTGCGAGGCTGTGGCAGGGCGGGGGGTGAGGTGCCAGCCCCTCACCGTGCCAGGAAAGGGGGCAAACTGAGGCAGGGGGTGGAGGGGGTCGGTCTAAGCCCCTCTCCGTGCCAGGCATGGGGGAAACCGAGCCAGAGGATTCGGGGGATTCGGTGCCAGCCCATCCCGGTGCCTGGGACTGGGGAAATTGAGGCAGAGGGTGGGGGGGCTCAGTCTGAACCCCCCTTCGTCCCAAGGACGGGGGGAAACCGGGGAAGATGGGGGGGATCAGCCCCAGTCCCTCCCAGTGCCCGGGGTGGGGGGGAGGTCAATCCCAGCCCCTCCCGGTGCTCGGGATGGGGGGAACCGACCCAGGGGACGAGGGGGGTCGGTTCGCACCCCTCCGGGTGCCCGGGAACGCGGGGGGGAAGCGATGTCCCTGTGTGGAGGGGGGGCCGAGGCAGGCGGGGCCGGTTCCCCCCGCCCGCTCCCCCCTCCCCGCCGGGGGCGGGGGGCCCGGGGCCGGGCCGGGCCGTGCCGCCTCCCCGGGGCGGGGGCAGGGCGGGGGGCGCAGCCGCTCCGGGAGCGCCGGCGGCGGCGGCGGCGGCTCCTCCATCGCCGCTGCTGCCGGAGCGGCCCCGGTGCCGCCGCAGCCACCGGGCGGGCCCGGCCCCCGCCCCCCCCCCCCCCCCCCCCCCCCCCCCCCCCCGGCCCCCCCCGCGGCCCCGCCCCGCCCGGCCCCGGTACCGGCGCTCCCGCCGCGGCGGAGCGGAGCCGAGCGGGGCCGGGCCGAGCCGCTGCCGGTGGGCGCAGGTGCGCGGTGCCCCGAGCCCCCCCCGGACACCCCCCGGGACGGCGAGGTAAGAGCGCGATCGGTGCCCCCCCTCCCTCGCCCCCCGCCCTCCGGCCGCCCCCCTCCCTCCCGGTGCGGTCCCGTCCCGGTTTATCCCTTCCCTCCTTCTCCATCCGTTGCCCCCTCCCGGGGACGGGGGGGATGGGAGGAAAAGGGGGTGCCCCCCCCGCCCCCAGCCCTCCCCCCTCCCGCCGCCGCCGCTGCTGCATTGGGAAGCAGCGCTTTTGTTAGCGGAGCGGGCGGAACCTTGAAGGGTCACGGGCTGGAGGGGCCCCCCCGCCCCCCCCCAGCCCGCACCCCTCTGCCCCCTCCCCTCTCTGCACCCTGTGCCCCCCTTCACCGCGCCCCCCCCCTCCTCCTCCAGCACCTCCATCCCTCATCCTCATCCCCACCCCGGCACCCCTGGGGGTCCCACCCGCACCCCTATTCTCCCCCCCCAGCCCCCTCCCGCACCCCCTGCACCTCCAGCCCGCACCCCCGGCCCACCCCGGCACCCCGGAGACCCTCCCCGCACCCCGATCCCGCACCCTCGTGCCCCACCCCCAGCACCCCGATTCCTCCCCACCATTCCGGTGTCCCCCCCCCAGCACCCTGATGTGAGTCCCCCCCCAGCACCCTGGTCCTCCCCAGCATCCCCATCCCGCACCCCCAGCACCCCAATCCCGCACCCCTCTCCTCAACCCAGCACCCCCGACAGTCCCCCCCGCGCACCCTCGAGCCCCCCCAGCACCCCAGTCCCGCTCCCATCCCCCTCCATCCCCCCCCCAGCACCCAGTCCCACCCCCCATCCCCTCCCACGCCCCCATCCCACCCATCAGCACCCCGGGCCGGCACCCCGAGACCCTCCCCCAGCCCCGGGACACGGAGATGGGCGCGGGGGGCTCAGCCCCCCCCCGCCGCGAGCTGGGAGGGTGGGAATGGGAATGAGGATGGGGATGGGGATGAGGATGGGGATGGGGATGAGGATGGGGATGGGGATGAGGATGGAGATGGGGGGGCTGTCCCTGCTTCGTCGGGCTCCGTTTTACCTCCGCCGCTTCTTCGGGGAGCAGCCGGGGCTTGTTGTTTTTTTGGGGGGGGGGGTAAAAAAAGGGGGGTCTGGTGTGTGCCCCCCACCCCGCGCAGCCTCTGCTGGGCCCGGGGGTGCAGAGGCTGAAAGGGGGGGGTCCGACCAGTGCACCCCCCAAAAGGGCAGAAGGGAACAGCGACGGCTCAGCCGGGGGGGGTCGGTGGTTGTGCCCCCCCCAAATAATCCCGCAGGGCTGGTGGGGGGCAGAGCACCCACAAATTCGGGGGGTGCCCAGCTCTGCCTCGGGGCTGTAACTTGGTGGGGACGAGGGATGATGGGGGGGGCACCTGGCAGAAGTGGGGCACCCCCCGTGCATGGGGGGGCTGACACCCCCCGGCGTCAGGGCAGGGCTGGGGGGGCCCACCCCCCCTTTTGGGGCTCGGCACCGTTGCACCGTCGGCAGATTTGGTGGAGGGAGAAATAACATGGGGGGGGGTTGAGCCTGACCCGAATCCTCCCCTGTCCCCTCACTGTGGGGTGCCCCGGGCACCCCCAGACCCCAACATGCCCCCCCGGCCCCCCAGGCCTGACCTCCCTCGTCCCACATCACCCAGAGCAGTCGGGGTGCTGGGGCCACCCCAAACCTCCACCGGCCCCTCTGGACCCCCCACCATGGGGTGGAAGGGATTGGGGAGCCCGGGCCATGTGCAGGGGGCTTTGGGGGGGCCCAGCACCCCCCAGAAGAGCGGGGTGGGGGGGCTGCCCGCGGGGCTGTGCCATTTGCACGGGGTGACCTTGGGTGAGCGCCGCTCCCGCCCTGCCTCAGTTTCCCTCTGCCAAAAGAGGTCGTGAGCTGTGGGGAGGGGGTGCAGAGGGGACCCCCAACCCATCCACCCCCCCTGGGGTGTCGGGAGGGGGGGCAGACACCTGCCACAGTGACATCCCCTCGGGGACACCAACCTCTGCTTGTCCCAGTGCCCGGGGGAGGTGGGGGGTGATGGTGGCACGTGTGGCACCGCTGTGCTCCCCCTGGACCCCCCACCCCACTCTCTCGGGGTCCAGCAGGGCCAGATCCTGCTCTGGGGGTGCGCTGGGAGTGGGGGGCAGGGGGTGGCCAAGCCTCCGTCCCACAGAGGTGATGGTGGGGATGGGGTGCGTTGTCTTGGGGGGGGGCCCTCTTTGTACCCCCCGGCAGTTTGACCCACAAAGTGACTCTGGGGGCAGCTCTGGCCGGTGCAGGATCTGTGCCCCGGTGCCACATCCCCGTCAGTGCCCTGTGTCCCCCCCGTCACCCACCCACGGGTGGTGAGAGTGTCCCCCCGGGTGCTGGGGTCACATCCTGGTGGGTGCCGAGGTGCTGAGCGCGGGCAGAGGCTCCAGAGACCCCCTTTTGCAGCGTCCCCGGGGTGACACGGGAATTGGGTCACCGCTGTCACCGGGGCACGTGGCTGCAGTGGGGAGGTTTTGGGGGGGGGGGGGCTGGAGGTGCTCCCGGGGGGGGTTGGATTCGGCTCTGAGGATGCTGAGGGGCAACTCAGCCCCCCAAGAGCGGCACTGACGGTGTTTCAGCTGCTCGTCCCCCCCTCCCAGGAGCCCCCCCAGACGTGTTTGCTGCCATTCCCATAAACAAAGGGAAATCACCCAATTCGGCCCCGCTGACCCCGCACACACGTGTCCATGCGTGTCCATGCGTGTGCTCACGTGTGGCCGTGCTGCTCCCCATGGCAAAGCTGCCCCCCTGGGGGGGCAGGGACCCCCTGTGCTCCCCCCAAACCAGGCTCCTGGTGGTTTTACATCCCTCCAAGCCCCTGCCAGGAGCCCCAAGTCACGGGGCAGGATGGTGATGCCGGGCTGGGTGTCACCGTCCCCTCAGCTCCGCTCACACGCCACGTGATGGTTTGGCTCCCAGTTAAACCAGTAGCTCTGTTCCCAGCAGCTCTTCCACACCGGTGCCGGAGGCTCAGCCTGGCCACGAGGCCCGTGCCGGTGCTGGAGCTCTGGATGCAGATCCCTGCTGCAGTGCCGGATGCGGTTTGTATCCTTAGACAAGCTGGAATATTTTTAATTAAACCTGCCAGTTTGGATACGATTTAATTTTTCAGTGGGCTGAGCCGCGCCGGGCCCTTGGAGCATCTCCCGCTCCGGAGCCAGATCCCAGATCCTCTCAGGGCAGGTTGTGCCACCGGGGCCTGGACACAGCGTTATCCAGGGTGGCTTTTCCATGCTGGCACCTCCTGCTGTGCCAGGCGAGCGGGGTGGCGAGTCCCGGGCGGGATGGTTTCCCGGTGGTGCCGGTGTGGTGGCATCCGATGTGTTTCGGCAACGTAAACAATAGTAAAGAAAACCAGGAGCAGTCCCAGCTCCTTGTGGGAGCTGTGCCCGTGGAGCCTGTTTGCACCCGGCATCGCTGGATCACCACCAGGATCTCGGGTGCTGCATCCCAGGAAGATCCATGGTCTCTCCTTCCCATCCCCAGGATGGTGCTGGAGGGACCCAAAAGGATGGTCTTGTATCCTGGCAGTGCCCAGTCCCACGGAAAAGGGGACACGATGGCTTTGGGGTGTCCCCAGCTCATCCCCAGGGACCTCCAGGCTTCAGTGGCATCCCCTAAAAAGGGTGGTGGGGGTTTGGACTCCCTGAGTGAAGCAGGAGGGAGAGGAAGAGCAGTGGGCTGGCACCGAGGGGATCCCGGCGGGGCTGCCGTGTGCTAACGGGATTTTACTCCCTATTTAATTACAATTTTGTCAAATTAAAAAAAAAAAGGAGGAAGAAGGGGGGCAGATAAAGAGATCCCTCTTGTCTCTTTGTGCCGGTTCCCGGCAGCCGGTTAATTGAACAGCGGCTGGCGAAGCCTCCTCTCCCGGGAGACCCCAGCGCTGGGCTCTGGCGTCACACCTGGCTCCCAGTTCCTCCCAGTTCGGCCCAGTTCGCCCGCTGGCCGGCGGCGCGGCCGGCGTGGCCGTGGCGGTGTCGTGCCGATGCGCCGTGGCTAATCCTCACTCTTCCCCGTGTAATCCCGCCCGCCGGGATAATCCCATCAATCCCATCAAACCCGGCAGCGCCGCGGCCGAGCTCCAGCGCCGGGTTTGGCGCCGGGTGGATCGGGGAGGGGGGGGACACGCGGTGGCCTCGGGGGGCGGCGGCTGCGGGAACATCCCCGGCGGGATGCGGGGGGCTCTCGGGGGGGGGCTCGGGGGGGGAAGTTGAGGCGCGGGGCAGGGGACCGGGACGGGGAGGTGACAGATGTCCCGGTGCTGGGAACAGCCCCGGGGGGACGGGGCAGGGCGCGATGGGGGGAGGCGGCGGCGGCAGCGCCCGCGGGTCACCCGGAGAGAGCGGGGCTGGCCCCGCGTCCCCCCGGAACAGCGCGGGCCTTTCGCGTCGCCCGCACCCGCCATCTCCCGCCGGGAATGCTGAGGGAAAGCGCCGGGAAATCGGGAAGTGCTGGGGGTTATGGCTGGGGAGGGGGGAACTGTGTCAGCCCGGGGTGTCACAGCCCTCTGTTCCAGGACACCCTCACCGTGTGACACATCATGCAGCACACACACACTGTGATACCCATGGACACACCTAGACATGTGTGATACCCCATGGACACACCTGCACACCCATGATATCCCATGAACACACACACACACGTGTGATGCCCCACAAACACACCTGCACACGTATGATGGCCGTGGACACACCAGCACATGTGTGATTGCCATGCACACACCCGGACATGTGTGATACCCCATGAACACACCTGCACACATATGATACCCCATGAACACACCTGCACATGTGTGATACCCCATAGACACACCTACACACCCATGATATCCCATGAACACACACACACACACACACACGTGTGATACCCCACAAACACACCTGCACGTGTGTGATGGCCCATGGACACACCTGCACACGTGTGATGGCCCATGGACACACCTGCACATGTGTGATGGCCCATGGACACACCCGCACACGTGTGATGGCCCATGGACATACCTGCACACGCATGTGATACCCAGTTCACAGGTACCTGCACACACATGTGATGCCCCGTGCACAAACACCCACCCACAGGTGATACTCAACAAACACACACGTGTGACACACGGTGCACACCCTGGCACTGCACACGTGTGCCATGTGCTGCACACACACTGGCACACACGTTGCCAATCGTGCAACGCCAACAACACGCACGCCCACAACGGGTGCACACACCTGCAGCAGGTTGCCACCCCAGTGCCCACGGCGCTGGTGCCCACATTGCCTTCCAAGTGGTGGTCCAGCTGTTTGCTTGTCCAACGCTGACAAACACGGGAAAGCAGCTGGTGCGCACCGTGACACCTGAACACACACGGGACAGCTGGTGCAACACACCTACAACACGTGATGCCTGGCATCACGACCAGAGTTTACACGCTGTGCACACATGTGTGATGCCTGTGTACAGACTGACACTTCACACCGGGGGGACACTGCACACACCAAATGGCACGCACAGACCCGTGACCCTCACACAAGACGAAAAAGGACACATGGTGCACACACATGACACCTGCACACACACACATGACACCTGCACACACACATGTGACACCTGCACACACAGTGTGTGACACCCTTGCCCCACACACACCATGGTGCCCAATCCTGCATCACCATGTGCCACTTTTAAACACTTACACCTCACACACCACCACACACAGGCACATGGCACAACCCATGTGACACCTTCACACCCACGTGCCACTGGTGCACAAGTTGTGATGCCTGTGTAGCAGATGACAACTGCAGACACACGACACAGGAACGTGGTGCACAAAACGTGTGACACCTGCAATGCACATGCAATTGACCTGCACACACACATGTGACACCTGCACACCCACGTGTGTGACCTGCACACACACACCCGACACCCGCACACCGCGTGTGACGTGCACATAAACACACTAAACCTGCACACGCATGTGTGACACCTGCACACACACACACATAGAGGACACATGGTGCACACACATGACACCTGCACACACACACAGCAGAGGCAGACACAACCGTGACAGCCTGCACACCGTGGTGCCCGGTACACACACGTGACACCTGCACACACATATGTGACACCTGCACACACACACAGAGGACACATGGTGGATATACATGACACCTGCTCACACACAGCATATGGCAGACACACACGTGACACCTGCACACACGTGTGACACCTGTACACACACCCATAGAAGGAAGACATGGTGCAACACACATGACACGCTGCCACACACACAGGAAACACCTGCACCAACAAATGTTTACACTGCCCCGACACACAATTACACGTTCACACCCCACACACACACGGGTGACACCACCATGCAAACCGACCCCACGCCAGGTGTGCCACCTGGCGACACATTGGCAGGGCCACCGCGAGGGATGGGGACGGGGACGGGACACCGTCCTTCCGCTGAGGGCTTGGGCTGAGGGCCAGGTGGGGGCCACGGTGGTGGGCAGTGGGGTGACGTGCGGTGGCGAGTGGAGGTGGCATTGACGTGTGGCGCAGCGGTGGCAGTGGGGTGACAGTGGCGGTGGCAGTGAGGTGACAGCGGTGGTGGCAGTGAGGTGACAGTGGTGCTGATAGTGGGGTGACAGCGATGGTGACAGCGGTGGTGGCAGTGGCGGTGGCAGTGAGGTGGCAGTGAGGTGACAGTGAGGTGACAGCGGTGGTGGCAGCGGTGGTGGCAGTGAGGTGGCAGTGAGGTGGCAGTGAGGTGGCAGTGAGGTGACAGCGGCCGTTGCGGCGGTTTCGGACGGATTTGGCCGGGCCGTGCCGGGAGCTGCTCCTTGTTCGGTCGACCGCCGGCCTTCCGCGGCCGAGCGGAGCGAGGCTGGGCGAGCACCGGGAACAATGGCCCGGGAACAATGGCCCTTTGTTCCGCGCCGCCGCCGGCCCCGGCCCTGCCGGCATCCCACCCGGCATCCCATCCCACATCCCACCCGGCACCCCATCCCGCATCCCACCCGGCATCCCACTCTGCATCCTGCATCCCACCCTGCATCCCACTCTGCATCCCTCCCTGCATCCTGCATCCCACCCTGCATCCCATTCCACCCTATATCCCATCCTGCATCCTGCATCCCACCCTGCATCCCGCATCCCACCCTATATCTCATCCTGCATCCCACATCCCACGCTGCATCCCACCCTGCATCCCATCCTGCACCCCATATCCCATATCCCCTGTCCTATCCTGCATCCCTGCCTTCTTCCCATATCCCACCGTGCATCACATCCCACATCCTGGCCTGCATCCTGCATCCCATCCCATATCCCAGCCAGCACCCCACACCACAACCCACCCAGTGTGCCACTCTGCATCCCATCCTATGGCCCTCATCCCGTTCTGCATCCCATCCCACATCCCGCCCTGCATCCCATATCCCATCCTGCATCCCATATCCCAGCCTGTATCCTTCATCCCACCCTGCATCCCAAACCCTGCTTCAGAGCACACACCCTGCATCCCCATAGCCCAGCCTGCAGCCCTAAGCCCAGCCGGTAAGACGGCCCCGATCCTGCATTCCATAGCCCACCCTGCATCCCATATCCCAGCCTGCATCCCATATCCCAGCCTGTATCCTGCACCCTATCCTGCATCCCATAACCCATCCTGCATCCCATAACCCATCCCGCATCCCATATCCCAGCCTGCATCCTGCATCCCATCCTCCATCCCATATCCCATCCTCCATCCCGTATCCCATCCTCCATCCTGCATCCCAGCCCACATCCCACTCCTCCATCCCACATCCCATCCCACACCCCATACTCCATCTGCATCCCGACTCACATCCTTCATCCCCCTCCTCATCCCACATCCCACACTCCACCCCGTCCCTCCCCCGCATTCCCAGCGCCCATCCCGGCTCCGTGGATCCCGCGGCTCCGCTGGGGCTCCGTGCCAGGGCCTGGTGGCCCTCAGAGGTGACAGGGGGGTGGTGTCACCCCCCTCAGCCCCCGCCTGTCCCCAGCCATCCCAGGGGACGCTGCCAGACCAGGAAGCGGGATGGAGCCGGATGGCACCGGGAAGGAGGATGAGGAGGAGGAAGAGGAGGAGATCACGGGGCAAAGGCTGCGCTCATGTGCTGCCACCCACACCTTGTCACAGGAAGCCACTTGTCCCCTTGTCACCCTCTGGGGACACTGGCAGTGGCAGCAGCAGCTTTGCTGGGGGTGGCCCTGTCTCCTGTCCCCACTGGTGTCCCTGTCCCCTGGTGTTCCCGGGAAGTGGGTGTCTCCATGCAGGAAAGTGCCACCTCCAGGGTGTGCCGGTCCCCTCGGGGACACGCTGGGGACGGTGACCCTGCGGTGACACTGCAGTGACCAGGGGGCTGCCACCCCCAGCCCTCTCTGCCCCACTGGACCCGGTGGATAATTAATCCTATTTAACCCCAAATCAGTGCTTGGAAATGTCAGGATCCCAATGGGAAGTGCCGGATCCGGGCTTGGAATGAGGAACAACCCCATTTTCCCGCCCGGAGCGTCACAGCCAACACGGGGAGGGGGGACCTGAATGTCAACAAACCCCCCAAAACCACCAACCAAACTTTCCTAAGCCTTAAAAAAATGCTCTGGCTGCAGGACTGGCCCTCATTCCCGGCCTGCCGGAGCCTCCTCCAGCTCCTCTGGCTCTGGGATCCGTGGGTTGTTATTGTAGGGTTGCTTTCTGAGGATTGGGGTTGGTTTTGGGGTGGGTTTGGGGCGTTTGTGGGCGATGTGGGTGTGTAGGGCATCCTCCCCTCCCGGTAACGACCTGGGATGTAATTGTAGGGTTTCCTCCTGGAGCTGGGTGTAAACACACTGGGCTGTTATTGTAGGGTCTCTCACGGGATTGAACCAGGAGCTGCCTGTCCTTCTGCCTGCTCAGGGACAGGGCACCCCTGGGGACAGGGATCCCCGGGGAATGGGACACCCTGGGGAAGGGGTTTCTTGAGGGTGAGACACCCTGGGGACACGGGATCCATGGGGATGGGGACAGGGATCCGTGGGGATGGGATCCTGGACCCCACAGGGATTGGACACCCTGGGGATGTGGGATCCGTGAGGACAGAGCTCCAGGGGATGGGACCACCCTGGGGACAGGGGATCCCTGGGGATGGGGACCTGTGGGGAGAAGGATCCTTGGAAATGGGGATTCCTGGGGAAGAGGCTTCTCCGGGGTGGGGAACTTGGGGAACTTGGGCTCCGGGGGGATGGGGGCACCCTGGGAACAGGGGGGGCCATCAGGATGGGGCTCCCAGAACAGGGGTCTCTGGGGACATGGGCTCCGTGGGGACAGGGATCCTCAGGGAAGGGGCTCCTTTGGGGTGGGACACCCTGGGCATGTGAGCTCCATCAGGATGAGGGCCCTGCGGTGACAGGAATCCCTGGGGATGAGGATCCCTGGGAACGGGGCACCCCAGGATGTGATCCCAGGACTGGCAGGGCTGGGGGGGGGAGTTCCTGGGGCAGTGCCCAGGTTTGGGGCGGGAACACGCCCGAGGGAAACTGAGGCACGGTTCACCAGAGCTGGTGACTTGGAGCAGCAGGACCTGTGGGACCTGTCCAGGGCCACGTGGGTGCCAAAACGGGGTGACAGGGTGAGCTGGAGGGCACCCCACGAGGGCACAGAGCCCCTGGGGTGGCCCAGGAGAGCGGGCAGGACGAGGGGGGTGAGTGCCTTTGGGGACAGGGGGACACCTGTGGCTTTGGGGGATGAGGGGCAGGGAGGACGTGGCCCTTTGGGGACAAGGGGGGGGTGACAGTCTTTGAAGGGGCAGGAGAGAAGTGAGGGGATGTGTGTCTGTAGGGACAAGTGGCTTCGGGGGACAAGCAGGACAGGAGGGTCCTGTCCTGGAGAACTGGGGGGGACAAGGGGACACAGTGAATTGGGGAAGACAGGGGACAAGGGTTGTGAATTTGGGGGGACAGGGGACAAGGCTGTGAATTTGGGGGGACAGGGGACAAGGGCTGTGAAATTTTGGGACGGGTAGCCCCGTGTTTAGATGACAGGCATACCATGGCTCTGAAATTTGGGGGAGTGACAGGGCTGTGAATTTTGGGGAACAGAGTAGCCATGTGTTTGGGGACAGGGGACAAGGGCTGTGAATTTTGGGGGACAGGGCTGTGAATTTTGGGGGACAGGGCAGCCACGTGTTTGGGGACAGGGGACAAGGGCTGTGAATCTAGGGGGAACAGGGGACAAGGGCTTTTCAACTGGGGGGGACAGGGCTGTGAATTTTTGGGGGGACAGGTCAGCCACACGTTTGGGGACAGAGGGTGAGGACTGTGAACTGGGGGGACACAGCACCCCGCCTGCCACCCCCGCCGTCCTCCCCCCCGTCCCCCGGGGATTTATTTTGGCGTGACGCGTGACGCCTCCTCGCTAGGAAACCGTCCTTAATATGCAGATGAGCATGTATTTAATATGCAAATCACCATGCGGCTCTGGCCGGCCACCAGCACCGCCGGCGTGGTGGAAGGGACGCGCCGGGGGCACCCACGGGTGTCACCCGGGGGGGGACACCCAGCAGCCGGAGTCACCCCTGGGCGCGAAGCCACCCAAAGTGACCGCGGGGTCCCCGCCATCCCCGAGACCCGCCTCGGGGTGGGTCGATAATTTTGGGTGATCCCGGGGGGGGGGGGGGGCTCGGACGTCGCGGTGCCCACCCGGGGGGCGGTGGGCGATGGGGAGGGGACAGGGACGAGGGCCGGGGGCTATAAACGGCAGCTGTAAGCGGAGCCGGTAACCGGAGCGGGAGGCCCGGGGGGACATTTGAGCCGCCGGCGGGGCCGTGGAAGCGCCAAGGTAAACGGTGGGTGCTGTGTGTGTGTCCCCCCCCCGCCGCCGCGCTGGTGGCCTTGTCACCCGCATGGGGACCCCACCGATGCACCGTGTCCCCCCCCCCCCCCTTTCCCCATCCTCTTGGCACCTCCGCAGCTCTGGGGGTGCCGCCTGTGCCCCCCCACACCCCCCCGGGAGGTGCTGCTTGGAAAGTGTGTGTGTGGGGGGGGCACGTGGCAGGGGACGGGGACGGGGACAGGGACAAGGCCAGCGCGGTGCCAGGTGGCCGGGGTGACATTTGCTCCGTCCGCGCCGCGGGACAGCTGCTTCCTGGCTCTGCCATCTGAACCGGCCCCCGAACGGAAACCCGGGGGGGCACCGAACCCCCCCCCCAGCCCCGGCGGCGGCAGCTGGGCCTTGGGGGGGGTCCCCAAGGCAGTTTTTTTGCGGGGAGTCCCCACGGCAGTTTTTGGTGGGGTCCCCACTGCAGTTTTAGGGTGGTGACCCCCAAACACCCCCCCCCCGTGGCAATGGGGAGTGACCCCACCGAGCAAGGGGTGCCCTGGGGAGCGGGTGCCACATTTTGGGGGGGCCGAAGGGTGTGTGTGTGTGGGGGGGGGTGATGACCTCATTAGCATATCTAATTGCCGATGGTTCATTGGCACCGGGGGCTTTCTGGAGGAAATTACTCCCCCCAAAGTTCCGGCATCGGACAAATAGAACGGGAAGGGATTTGGATACTGAGGGTGCTCCCTAAAAAAGTTGTATTTTAAAGGGATTTTAGGGCTTAAAAATTCCACAGCCTCCCCTCTTCCTTATGTCCGCCCCATTCCACAGCGTGTCCCCCTTCCCAGTATCCCCCTTCCCAGTGTCCCCTCCATTCCCCAGCACGTCCCTCTTCCCAGTATCCCCCTTTCCAGTGTCCCCCCCATTCCCCAGCTTGTCCCCTTTCCCAGTATCCGCCCTTCCCAGTATCCCCCCATTCCCCAGCGTGTGTCCCCCTTCCCAGTATCCCCCTTTCCAGTGTCCCCTCCATTCCCCAACGTGTCTCCTTTCCCAGTATCCCCCTTCCCAGTGTCTCCCCCATTCTCCAGCGTGTTCCCCCCTTTCCTGGTGTTCCCCCCCCTTCCCGATGCACACCCCCCCCCTTTCCCTTTGGATTTATGAGGATGGGGGAGCCCCGGGGGGGATGAGGGGACACCGCTGTCCCTCTGTCCCCACCGTGGGTCGGGGGGGGTCTCACCGGGTGGGTTCGTGCCCGCCGTTTCCGTGGGGACGCCGCGGTGCCGCTCGGGGGGTCCCGCGGGTGCCCCCCCCGGGTCCCCGGCTGCGGTGACAGCTGCCGGGGGGTGGCGAGGGGGGGGTGGCGGTGGCTCCGGTTACGGTGACATCAGCCCTACCTTCCCACCTGGCGCGGGCGGGGGGCGCAGACCCCCCTCCCCTGGGGGTCGCGGGGGGGGTGGGGGGGTGACGTGACAGCTGAACCGGAGCCCCCAGCGCCGTCGGGGCGTCCCGGAGTCTGGGGGGGACCCACCCCTGGAGGGGGGAGACCCACCCCCAGCTATGGGAGCCGGGCACGCGGGACCCCCCCTGCGAGCCGAGGGGACAGTGGTGGCCGTGCCGTAGGGGCAGCGGAGGCGGCCGGAGGAGCTCAGGTGGGCACAGAGGGGGTGAGGGGAGGGGGGGGGGGAGAGAGGCCACAGGGGAGGGAAAGGGAGCAGCGTGACCCCCCCCCCTCATCAGACAGACCCCCCCTCTGTGGGGTCAGAGAGTTGCAGCATGAGGGGGGGGGAACTGGGGGGCTGCTCCCCCTTCCTGCCCCGTCACCCCCGTGTTGGGGGTCGCGGGGATGCTGGGGGAGGGTGGGACAGGTCAAGCAGCCCCCCCGAGCCCCCCCCGCTAAGGTTTGTGTGGCCGAGCGTGCTGTGGGATGGGGGGACAGGCACGGAGCGGGGACAGGGGACACTCCCAAGGCTGTTCAGCTGCTCGCTGCCGGAGATATCCAGGCTGGAGACCCCCCCTCCATCCCCACACATCCCCCTGTCCCCTCCCGCCGCCTCAGCGTCCGCAGAGCCGCTCTGGGGACGCGCACGGTGTGACCGTCCCCTGTCCTCCGCCGCCGCCGTGAATGGCTCCTTGTTCGTCACCCCCCTCCCCGTTTGTCACCCCCCCCTCCCTGCTGGCCGCCCCCCTCCCCGCCGTGTCCCGCTCCTCCCTGCGCCCCCCTCTTCCCGCTGCCTTTTCTTTTCCCGCACAATCGCGGGCATTTATGGCGCCGGAGGCTCCGGTTACCCTGTGCCCGCTCGCTGTCACCGCGCGGGCCGGGGGACGGTGACACCGGACCCCCCGCTCGGGGTTACGGGCGCCCGAGGCAGCGGCGCGACCCCCGCCCTGCCCCCTCCCCAAATCCCACCCGAATTCCCGGGGGGCTGACGGGCACTGCCCTTCCCTCGGGTGGCTTTTTTGGGGTCCCCCCTTCCCTCCCCCCCTCTGGCGCTTGGGGACGTTAAATTTGGTGGCTTTCGGGGGTGACAAACGGCTCGTTTCCTGCTTCTTGGGGACACCGTGGGGACAAAGTTGGATGTCCCCTGTGGCTGTGACATCCTGCGGACAGGGTTGGGTGTCCCAGGGGCTGTGACACCCCGGAGATGGGGTCGGTTGTCCCCAGGGGCTGTGACACTTGTGGGGACAGGGTTGGTGTCCCTGAGATTGTGGGGACAGGGTTGGGGGTTTCTGTGGCTGTGACAAGGTGGGGATGGGATCAGTTGTCCCTGAGGGCTGTGACAAGGTGGGAATGGGACCAATTGTCCCCAGGGACCGTGACAATGTGGGGATGGGACCAATTGTCCCCAGGGGCTGTGACAATGTGGGGCTGGGATCAGTTGTCCCCAAGGGCTGTGACAATGTGGAGTTGGGATCAGTTGTCCCCAGGGGCTGTGACACCCTGGGGATGGGACCAATTGTCCCCAGGGGCTGTGACAATGTGGAGTTGGGATCAGTTGTCCCTGAGGGCTGTGACAATGTGGGGATGGGATCAGTTGTCCCCAAGGGCTGTGACACTCTGGGGATGGGATCGGTTGTCCCCAAGGGCTGTGACACTCTGGGGATGGGATCAGTTGTCCCCTAGGGCTGTGACATTAGGGCCAGGTCCCCCTGGGGGCACATCCTCCCCAGGGGCTGTGACACAGCAGGGGTGGCATCCGATGTCCCCAGGGGCTGTGGCACCTCAGAGGGCACCTGGAGGGGGGCAGTGCCAGGTCTTACCTGGAGCTGGTGACACCACAGAGGGGCTGGGGATGAGTGTCCCGCCTCCCAGGCTCCGTGTCCCCCAGCCCCACCCAATGTCACCGTCCCCGGTCCCCGCGGGGGATGTGGCACCAGGAGGGCGCCGCTTCGATCCTTCCCGTGCCCGTGGAATTAATGATCAATTAATTCCCTGCCCGGCTGCTAATTACCCAGCCCGGCCGCAGCCCCCGGGGCCGGTGACAGGGTGGGGACGGTGGCCCAGCACGGAGGGGGGTGGTGGCACTGGGGCTGGCCGGGAGGGGGTTGTTGTGGCACGTGGTGCTCCGATGTGTCCCGGAGGATTTTCCAGGCCATCCCGGTGGCATTTTGGGTGGGGAAAAGTCTCTCTGGCTTCCCTCTTGTCCCCACATCCCTGTGTTCCCCTGTCCCTGTTGTCCCCATGTCCCTGTGTCCCCTGTCTCGTGTCCCCATGTCCCCATGTCCCCGTGTCTCCATATCCTCATGTCCTCATGTCCCTGTGTCCTCATCCTCATGTCCTCATGTCTCCGTGTCCCCATGTACTCATGTCCCCATGTCCCCATGTACTCATGTCCCCATGTCCCCATGTATTCATGTTCCCATGTCCCTGTGTCCACATGTCCTCATGTTTCCATGTCCCCGTGTCCCCACATCCCTGTGTCCCCATGTCCCCACATCCCTGTGTCCCCACATCTCCACATCTGTCTGTCCTCATGTCCCTGTGTCCCCATGTCCCTGTGTCCCCATGTCCTCATGTTTCCATGTCCCTGTGTCCCTATATCCCCATGTACCCCGTCCCTGTGTCCCCCTGTCCCTGTGTCCTCATCCCCATGTCCCTGTGTCCCCATATCCCCATGTCTCCCTGTCCTTGTGTCCCCATGTCCCTGTGTCCCCATGTCCCCATGGCTCCATATCTGCATGTCCTCATGTCCCTGTGTCCCCATATCCCCCTATCCCTGTGTCCTCACCCCCATGTCCCTGTGTCTCCATATCCCCTGTCTCCCTGTCCCCATGTCCCTGTGTCCTCACCCCCATGTCCCTGTGTCTCCATATCCCCTGTCTCCCTGTCCCCATGTCCCTGTGTCCCCCTATCCCTGTGTCC